>NC_025702.1:11800318-11894358 GCF_000633955.1 Camelina sativa | reverse complement strand
CAAGAACAGAAACCGGTACAGTCTCTCATGGACATGCCTATACAATACAAGGAGAAGAAACAAGAGATACAAGAGGAGCCAAGGAACTCAGGGTCAGCTCCATTTATGTTAGATACATCCACTAAATGGGAAACATTTGATCATCATCCCGCTACACCATTGAGCTCGACTACTTCAAATAGTGACACGGTCCCGCCCAGGTTCAATTGGGAATTCTTTGATTGAAAAAAGGTTTCTCATTTTGTGAAATCTTTTTCTTTCTTTTACTATATAATTCTTGTGTGGAGGTGTTGTTGTTGTTTTTGTTTTTTTTTTTTTTTCAGGCTTCTTCATCATGATTATGATTCTTTTGATGTACTTAGATTTTTGTGTGGCGTTTGTTTATTGTACTGGGAAATAAACAGAGACGCTACAGAGAAGTGATTATGATAAAATATCTGTGATTCATGTGTGTTTCACTTTCTTCTTCTACTACCTTAGAAAATTTTCATTTGGTGTTTTTTTCTTACTTTTGTTGCAAGGGACTAACCCCTTCTTGATGTAAGAGAGGGTCTCTTTCTCTCTCTGTCGGTTTCGTTTTTTACTCAAAACTTTGAAGGATATAAAAAAAATAGACAATGTGTACGTCTTCTAAGTCCTATTATCATATCAGGCTCTGAACAAAAGTTGTTTTCTTCTCATTTTTTGTCAATAAGACAACTTTTACTTTTTTTATATTTTTCTTAGAATGAGGCAAAATCATATAGAGCCAAATATTTATTGTTCACAAAAATGAGGAGAAATAAAGTTGAATACAGAGAATTTCATATAGAGCCAAATANTGTCAAAAGGAGATAGAGAGTGAGAAAAGCAAATTCTTATTTTTTTAATACTTTCGTTTTATTTACTTTTACGTCAAATTCTAATCTATAGTTTGTTTTTTATTAAAAAATTGTACTTTAGAGTATATAAAAAAAAAACGTGAATTTTCTTAGTTACCGCTTCTGATTGTGAATTTTGTTTACATTGTAATTTGAACGTGTTATCTAATGGTCCGAGCAAACACATGATTTCGAGCATTTTGGACGTGAGACCGACAAGAGTTTGGTTATAAGAAATGGTTTGGTAATATGTCTATAATATGATCACGCAATATATATATATATCGCATATGAAATTAAGATTAGATGGGATAATAATCAAAACTCTAACCTATAGATGATTGATTACAGTCACTTTCTCATATAGTTTTGAAATACATTTTTGGTTTAATCTGTAAGTAGGTTATAATTAATAGTTTCTCAGAAGAGACACACCACTAACACCGATGCAAGGGAGTTTGTGGTTAAACCTAAAGCATGGAAGCTAATAACAAAACATAAACCTTGGTGAAAGAAAGAATCCTTCAAGGTACTAGGATACTATTTCTGATGGAGTTATACTATGTATGGATCGTGTTCAATGCCTTTTGACTCCGAGTAACAACACATATTATCCGTATCCAAACGACGCCAATAAAACATTTCTATATATTATTTTTTTTGCATTTTTGTTCAATGTCAATTTGCCGCCAAAGTGTAACTTTTTATCATGGTAGCAATAATACGACGTTTTATAGTCAGAACATATTAGTAAAGACGAATCAATTTAGTAAATATTAGTATAAAATAGATTCTTCAACACATACTGGTTCATGAAAAAAGGTTTTGCATAAAATGGTTTAAAAAAAAAATGATACTAGATCAAAAGAAGGTAAGGATGAAGCAAAAAATAGTCTTGAAGCTAACGTTGACAAGAATTTACCAAAACACACATAAGACGAGGAGTCGAAGAAGGAAGACTTAAAAAAGGTTAATTTGGTTATGGTAAAATAGCTTAAGAATCAGCGATCGATCCCAAATGGTTCGCCGTCTAACACGTAGGATAAGAACCAAACACACATGGTTGTGTTTTAAAGACCAACGCAGAGTCAATGATTGGATCCATATATGAATTTTTCCCAAATTGTCATTAGCCATCATCACACGTGGACGACAGGACCGATTCGTCTTCTAATGCCTTTACCTGCACCTCATCGTACAATAACATTATCCCCCTCAATTCGTCATACGTATTTGTTTATTTTTCTTAATTTATTACTATGTACAAAGTACAAAAACATAAGCGTAATGAAGCCACTAGGTGCTTTAATGCTTTGTTAGCTACCCTTTCCATTTCTGTACTCTCTTTTTTGGTATATGAATCATTGTTGTTTAATTGCACAATTATAGTATACTTCTTCCTTATCTCAATATTTTTTTAATTTCTTCTTTTCTTTTAGACTATAAGTTATACGTTTACCGATCTACATACAGATTATTCATGTCTATTATATCACTATAGTCTAGAACTGATTAGTGAAATNTTGTTTATTGTACTGGGAAATAAACAGAGACGCTACAGAGAAGTGATTATGATAAAATATCTGTGATTCATGTGTGTTTCACTTTCTTCTTCTACTACCTTAGAAAATTTTCATTTGGTGTTTTTTTCTTACTTTTGTTGCAAGGGACTAACCCCTTCTTGATGTAAGAGAGGGTCTCTTTCTCTCTCTGTCGGTTTCGTTTTTTACTCAAAACTTTGAAGGATATAAAAAAAATAGACAATGTGTACGTCTTCTAAGTCCTATTATCATATCAGGCTCTGAACAAAAGTTGTTTTCTTCTCATTTTTTGTCAATAAGACAACTTTTACTTTTTTTATATTTTTCTTAGAATGAGGCAAAATCATATAGAGCCAAATATTTATTGTTCACAAAAATGAGGAGAAATAAAGTTGAATACAGAGAATTTCATATAGAGCCAAATATTTCTTGCCTGTAATTTTATTTATGGTTAAGTTGTGTTTTTATCTTTTGTTTAAGGCAATAGTTAATTTGTGTTAAAATGAGAGATATTGGGGTCGATTTGCCTCGGGGAATCATAGTGAGTACGAACTTGTGGGCTCGTGCTGAACCGTTTTGGACTATGGATCAAAAATGATGATGTTTAACAAATATAATGCCTAAAATCAACACAATGTTAACCTCTTCTATAAATTATAACAATATTCTGATTTTTTTTTTTTTTTTTTTAAATGGTTAACTTTGATTGTGGGTGAGATTCAAGTTATCAGATTTTTTTTTTTCCTCTCTAGGAAAATGGTGTGAAACTGTATTTTCCATCGACATATGCGACTAATATCAAATGTCATTATCTACTTGACTACTTGTGTCCTTTTCTGTACATGTTTCTTTAATATTCACTAGAAGAAGAAAAAAAATCAGTAAATTTTCATTAAAACATCAACATGAATTTCAAACTCATGTACCATTTATCTATTTCCATTTTGTTCTAACTATTTCATACCATTCTCATTTAAAAAGATGATTACCATTTTGTATCACCAATCAATCCATCAATACTATACACCAAAAAAATAATTAATAAAGTATTTTTGGAGGACGTCAATTATCTCTCACCATCAAATAATATATGTAATCATTTGGAAAACCAATCATGCAAATAGTTGACGTAAAGTACAGATTCACTCTCGCGATTAAACTAATAAAATGAGGCGCATATTAACAACAATCATATCCAAATTATCACTTCTTTCATGCAAATAAACTTAATTATTAACATTTAACTATTGTAGATTGCATATAATCAATGAAAAAAAATATGAGATTAGTTGTCACTGCACAACTATTACTGATTATACATTAGTGAATTAGAAAACCATATTTATAGCTAGGTTACAAATAATCAAGAATAACTCAAACTTTGTGACCTCTCTATAAGAAGAATCATATTGGGACCAAGATATGGCACGAAATGATATATTATACAGTAAAACCTCTATAAATTAATAATATTAGGACCAAAAAAATCTATTAATTTATAGAGGTTTTAATTTCTCGATAAATTAATAATTATTAATTTATAGAGAGATTTTCCTAATTCGGTAAAAAAATATTAAAAATAAGATTTAATTGTTATAACTAATATTTTTATAAAATCAATAACAATGAAAATAACAATTATCATGTTTGACGATAGCACTCAAAGATTTTTATACAGTAAAAATATCAAAAATGAACTCTAATAAAAGATAATGTGTCGATATATACATATATTTGGATAATTCTATATAATATTAATTTATATTATTGATGAAACCATATATTTACAAAGAATTTTCAAAAAAATTATTATTTTATTATATTATTAAATAGTGTCCAAAATTACACTAATTCCAATTTGGAACCGGAGAAATTTATTAATTTATAGAAGTTATTAATTTACTGAGTATTAATTTATAGAGATGATACTGTATTACCCTAAAAGATTAAATTTCGGTGGTTGTGGTGTCTCCACGTGATAAGAATCGACCAACTCGAGGGTTGTGCTGTGAAGTGTGGACCAAAGATATAATCATCAAACGAAACACACACAAACACACTAAAAAAATCGGTAGGAGCTAAAAATATAAATGGTCGACTGTCGGTAGAAGAGGACAGAACAAGTAAGTAGTTAGAAGCAATTATCAAAGAAGCATCGCAATCAATAGTGAAGTCTTTTCTTATATACATATATATACGTACACATATAAACCTACTAGATCATATTTGGGACTAATCTTGAATACAATCATGAATCATCACGTGAATACCGCAATATATTAAAAGAGTGTGTGTGTGTGTGTGTGGCCAATAAGAATTGACAAACAAAACGAAACAATTATTACACTATAGCTATTGAATTCAGTACAATGTTTAATTATTAAAGCAAACAATGTTTTTTGTTTGTTTTGGATTTTGTAATTATATCGCAAGAGATGTCAATACATTACATGCAAATTCTGGTTAACAGTAAAACATAAGCATGCATCTCCGGATCTCCCCACATATCAATGGGGTCTCAAAAGCTTGTCCGCAGCCTTTTCTTGAATCAATTGAAAGAAATCATAAAATTAATATACTGATATATCGTAATATATTAAATGATATACCATCAAAAATCAATTACTTTTTATTTTATTTTGTTTTAAACAATTTAGTGGAGAAATTGTCGTTTAACAATGGATGTTGACACATTATTAGAAAAACCTACCATCACTAAAAGAAAATTAAATAAACCAAATTGACAATATTTGCTACAAGGTAAAAGGGAAAATCATCAATATTGAATAGACAGTTCTACCAATGAAAATGGAAATATTTGTTTGGAATTATACATACTTACATCGGACGGTGTGTGAGACTTTAGAGCAAGTCCATTGGAGATTCTCCGTGGAATTTTTAGGTCTAAAAATAAAATAAAAAACTCAAAAATAAATTAGAAAGTATGAAAATCGGTTCCACTTGAGGGATTTTAAGAATCCTATGAGAACCGATGCGTGGTCGGTTCTGATTGGCCAAAAAAAAAAATATAAATAAGGGTAAAAAAAAAATTTCTCTAATTTTTTCTTTTTCTTCGCGACATATCTCTCTCTCTCTGAGAGAAACGGCGATATCAACGGTGAATCGCCGTTTCACCGTGAAAATTCTCCGATTTACCTTGAATCGTTGGATTTTCCGGCTGAAACACGAAAGATCTTCATATATGAGAGAGATATGTCGAGGTTTCGGGTTCCAATCGAGATTCCACTCGATGTGACGATTTGTTGCTCCAGGCCTTCCATCTCCCACGACGATAACGATGGCGGAAAGTTCTTGTGATGGGATTAATGGGATGGCGAGGTCAAGAAGCTGGCAGATCGCACACATAGAAGGTTCGTTTGATTATTACCGATTAGGGTTTGTAAGGTTAGGGTTTGTGAGAATTTTAATCAAACATGCATGTGAGTCTGGGTTTAAAATTCTAATCGATTGTGATTGGGTTTACAATTCCGATTGTATTGATTTCACGGGGTAGGCTAAATCTCAGAAAGTAGGAGATTTTGACTTTAACTTTGGGTTTACTCATTACAGATTTGAATGTTGTTGTATGTTATCTCATAATTAGTCACTTGTTGTATGCTTTGTTAGTGTTAAAATTTGATTAGAATGAAGAGGTTTTATGTTGTGTTTTGTTAAGGTCTCATGAACCGTATGTTGGTGTTGTTGTCTGATTATTAGTAAGTGGTTGTAATTGTCTGTTGTGTTCAAGTTTGTTTAGAATAATGTGGTTTTGTGTTGTGCTGTGTTAAAGTCTCATGAACCGTGTGTTATTGTTTGGTGACTGATTAGTAGTAACCAGTTTTATGCTCTTTTCTCAATGCAAGTTTTATTACAAGTATGTGGTTTTATGTGCTATTGTGTTCAAGTCTGATGATGAACCGTGTTAACTGGTTTTGTGTGTTTTGTGCGAGGTGTTCATGGAGTCGTGCAAGTGTGCCAGAGAGATGTCGTATTGAGCGAAGAGAGGTGTGTTTGGGCAAAGGTCTCTGTTGGATGTGTTACTCCAAAAAGTAAGCAACTCTATATTTCTAATTTTGTAATTTGTGTTAAGTTTAGCTTTTTGTCTTAGTTGTAACTATTGTCGTTGTCACTTAAACAGGATACAATGACGGTTGTGCTAGGGTGAATGGTAGTGGTTCTCTTGATGGTGTAGCACATCTACAATCCTGTTAAGGTGTGTTATTTTTATACTACATTTTAATTCTCATAACAAAATGTAGTAGTTGGCAGTTTGATTTTTAAAAATTAGAAACTTAATTTTCACTCAATGATTGTTTTACAAATAAATCTTGACATTAACAAAGAAATCTTCAGTCAATGATTGTAATTTTAAAAACTTTTTACTTTAACCATTGATAAGATTTGATGTTGTAAAAGGTGATATGGCTTCTGCATTTTGAGTTGTCTAGTCTAGGAGATATACTGAAAAGTGAATAGTGTATATCTCTTTTTAGGACACTCATTACAAATTTGAAAACTTTTAAACATTAAAAACTTTAGCTCAATATCCGATCAAGACTTTAAAACATATCATTATCTCTCTTTAACCTATATATAACTTCTGTCCTTAACCACAACATTTAAACAAACTTTTCCCTTTTGTAACAACCCATTATCTCTCTTTAAGCAAACTTTTAAACATATCTCTCTTCTGTAAAACATATCCATGGATCCTAGCAACCCTTACAGTTTCCCTGCTCCTTACTTTGTAGGCATGTTGAACTCTTCTGAACCTCCTTATGTACCAAATTACACAGAAACATCTCAGCCTACTCAGTTTACCACATCTTTTCCCTCTCAGCTTTCCCAATTCCTTTCGCAACCAGTTCACTTTAGCTCTTCCACTGTCCCTTCTGAGTGTATTGATGTTAGTTTATATGAGAATGAAGACGAGGGAGTTAGAGGGAGTAGAAAGAGGTGGACTACAGAGGAGGATGTTCGGCTCATAGGCGCTTGGTTGAACACAAGCAAAGATCCGGTTGTGAGTAATGAACAGCGGTTGGGTTCCTTCTGGAAGAGGGTGTCAGATTATTACCAAGCAAGTGATGGAGCATCCGGGACCAATAATAGAGGGCTTGTTCAGTGTATGACTCGGTGGAATAAGATAAACCACCAAGTCAATAAGTTTGTGGGCTATTACTCACAAGCGAGTGCAAGAAGGAAGAGTGGAGAATCGGAAGATGATGTGTTGAAGGTGGCATATGAGATGTACATGAATGACATGAAAAAACCGTTTATGCTAGCACATTGTTGGAGGGAACTCAAGAATGATCAGAAAATGGAACTCGGAGGGTGGAAACTCTAAGAGGACTAAGCTTGATTCAGAAGGAGTTTACTCATCCAACTCAACAAACGATGGCATTGAGGAGAGGCCTCCGGGTGTTAAGGCGTCCAAGAAGAAAGGTAAGCAGGCGGCAGTGAGTAATGATGGTGAGGATGCCAAAATGGTTAAACTAGATAGGATTATTGCCATGAAGGAAAAGGAACAACAGGCTAAAGATAGGCAAGGCAGAATGAGATTGCTTGAGAGTCTCCTAAACAACCCTAACCTTACACCAGCTCAAGTAGAACTCAGAGACAAGCTAACTGACCAAATCTTGTCCCTCACATAGGTTCTTAATCTGTCTCTTTAATCTGTCTCTTTAATACATGTTTTGTTATGCATACATGTTTGGATTCGATTAGTGTTTGTTATGCATACATGTTTGGATTCGTTTATTGTTTCTTATGCATACATGTTTGGATTCGTTTATTGTTTGTTGCATACATGTTTGGATTCGTTTATTGTTGGTAAGTTTCTAATTGAAACCTTAATTATGTTTCAGGTTGTTGGGGTCAAGTTGGCATGTATGCATAAATGTACGGTTGTGAAGTTGCACAAGAAGGATCATCCGTGACGGTGGACCTCACGTAGCAGTATTTTGGCTTTTGAGCATCCATGAAGGTTAACCGCATGGACTAGTACTTTTGGACGTTAGCAAGCGTCAATTAGTTGTTTGTTTCTATTGTGTTGTTTGTATTGTTATTCCCCGTGTTTCTTCTTCTATATATTGAAGAGACATTGAACTCAAGGAACAACAACTCAATTTCTATCTTTTTCAATCTCTCTCCCGAGTTCATTTTTTTTTAGTTGGTCCAAAACTTCAATAAATCAAGCATTTCTTTTAGAGATCTTGTTTCTTCTTCTATCTCTTTCTTAAGTTTGAAAAATCAAAACATATCTAAAAACCCCTTTTCATTACTCCAAACTAAACATCAAAAAGATTCAATCTTTAAAACCCCAAAAAAAATCAAAGAAGATGTCAAATTGGAGTTCAAATGAAGAAGTTGATGCAATGGTGGAGGAGGAAGTTGACAATATGGTGGAGGAGATTCAATACCAATGCACTCACATAGAAGATCCACCATTGATAGTTTTCAGAAGAGTCCACATTAATAGAGACCGGGATGGGGGGCCATATACGGTTATGGAATGATTATTTTAGCGAGAACCCGACTTACAATCAAAGTATGTTTTGCCGTCGCTTTAGAATGAACAAACCGTTGTTCTTGCGCATTGTTAGTAGTATTGAGAATGGAGTTCCGTACTTCACACAAAGACCAGATGCAACTGGAAGGCTTGGTCTTTCAGCACTTCAAAAATGTACGGCGGCTATCCGTATGTTGGCATACGGATGTGCGGCAGATGCATTGGATGAATATCTACGTCTGGCTAAACAACCGCCCACAAATGCCTTGAAAAATTTGTAGACGGATTGATAAATCTTTTTGGAAACAAGTATCTCAGAAGACCTACAGCGGAAGACTCCAACAATTATTGAATATTGGAGAACATCGCGGTTTCCCCGGAATGGTAGGAAGCATAGATTGTATGCATTGGGAGTGGAAGAATTGTCCTACGGCATGGAAAGGACAATATGCACGTGGATCTGGAAAACCGACAATCGTCTTAGAAGCTGTGGCATCACAAGATTTATGGATTTGACACGCTTTTTTCGGACCACCAGGTACATTAAATGATATAAATGTTTTGGACCGTTCACCAGTGTTTGATGATATTGTAGATGACCGAGCTCCGAGAGTTACCTATGTTGTCAATGGACGACAATACAAAATGGCGTACTACCTCACTGACGGTATCTATCCCAAATGGGCAGCTTTCATCCAATCAATTACACTTCCACAAGGTCAAAAAGCAAAACTCTTTGCTCAATGTCAAGAAGCATGTCGGAAAGATGTAGAGCGTGCATTTGGAGTCTTGCAAGCTCGATTTGCAATCTTGAAGAATCCTGCACTTTTTTGGGATAAAAGAAAAATAGGAAAAATAATGAGAGCATGTATCATATTTGCATAATATGATAGTGGAAGACGAACGACATGAATACAATTTCTACAATCCATCAGAGTTTTATGAAGGAGAAGGAAACACTTCTCGTGTTGATTTATCGTATTCTACAGATATGCCAACAAATCTCAATAATATGATGAGGATTCGAAATGACGTTCAAGATACAGAAATGCATGATCGTCTAAAAAAAGATTTGGTGGAGCATATCTGGCAAAAATTTGGTGCAACCCAAAAATAGAATCGAGTTCATTTCTTCTATTTGAAATTTTATGTTTGTATTTCTCGACTTTGTAAAATATGTTTTATATTTATGAATTATGTAAAATATTGCTGTTTTCTTTTGTTTCATGTAATACTAATAATTAAAAACCTATTTCTTGTTTTGATTATTTCATAATTTATTATAATGTGATAATTAATAAAAAATGGTTTAATAAACATTATTTTCTTACTTAAGCAACCATCATAGAGGTTCTTAAGTGGAGGAGTGATTTAGTTTAAGTTGTTAATGAGTTCTCTTGATTAGTTTAATATTGATAATAGGATTAGTTTAATTAAGAGAATCCTGATCCAAGTTCTTGAGTGGAGTTGGTCTTACTTAGGAAAAGAGAGCTTCATCAATATGGATACATCTATCTTAACATTTTTAGAGTACATTTTTGTTTCCAAACAAGTCCTCCATAAATTTTCTACAGTTCTTACAACCAAACACAATTATTTCCTTATTTGATAATATTAATTTTCCTAAAATCTATCTACCTAATTTAAATCAATATGTTAGATTAAAATATAATTCTCCTTTCACTTTTATTTAATTTTATATTTCATTATTTTAATTATTATTTAATACATAAAGTTAATAAAATTTTAAATTTTTTTAGCATATGATGTGATTTGAATTTTTATAAACGGATATATATTTTAAAAATTGTCTTACTATATTTGTAACCAAACAAGTATATCCACATATAGAGTTCGGAATATATTTTTGGAGTACAATAGGATGTCATCACTTTTTACCAACTTCGGGTCGGATTTTTAACTAAAATTATAACTGATTCAATTATCTGGATCCTCCTTAAGATTACCGAATATTTTGGGCCCATTTTTAATCAATAGCATATTTATTTACATCCAATTAATGCCACTTATTGTCATTTATTGTCCATTATATCTTAGGAAATATCTAATTTGTATGCCGAATTTCTAGGGCCGAGTTTGACAAAAAAAATTGATAGCACAAATTATGTAATCACATCTTCTTAATCACATCCCTATAATATAGCAACTAATTCAAGATAAATACATCTTAAAAAATATATAATTTGCGTTTAGTAAACGATTACATATTTGGTAAAATCTTCTTAGTTTTAAATGTACACTATTAATCCAATAATATTAATTGAGAATCATAATAAGAATATGTCATATCATTCACTCCTAAATCATAACTAACCAAATCGTAAAATGTATATTTTTAACTTGCGAATCAAGAGTTTGTACAAAACCCTACCTACAACGACTAACAGTATATATATATATATATATATATATATGCAATTCACCATCAACTACAAGCAGCTCTAAACCATTTTACAGTATCATATCAACAAAATAATAGACATGTGGTGTACGACAGGGTAAAATCTAGTTGTCATTAGATACAAAACAATGCTATCTTTAAAAACAATCCATATTCTATTAGATTGGTGAAAAATAATAGACTTCCATGGACAAATCTTTGTGTGTAATTTGTTTTTATAGGATGAGATATTATGAAGTACTATTTGGAAATGTTTTTCAATTAATAATCAAAATTAATCTAGTTGGTGTGTATGGGTATTAATTAGTACTATTTGGAAATGTCTAGCTAGACTCCCACCAATTCGGATTAGTTGTTATTCTACATTATTTCATACATATTGAAAAAAACTAGATTATGACCCGCAGTACACCAATTCGGGACAAGTTTTTTTTGATTTTTTAATTAATATACTATTTTAATACTAATTTTGCAAATGTACGCTTTTGTTAATTTTAGTGATTTAGTATATAATTCATGGTATACGCACAACAATTCTTATTTAATACAATCTTAATTAAATCAGTTTTATTCGATATATTTTATATTGGTGTTCTTAAAATAGTAAAATAAAGATTTAACCCTTATTAAAGTATCATATTAATGATATTTTATTTTTTAATATTATCAATTCAATCATGTAATGTCATATAACCCGTCATGTAATATAACTCGTTTATGTTATTTTGAAAATTCAATATGTTTAAATATTCATAATTTTAAACTTTTTATTAAATTTAGATATACCAGTTATAAATTATAAACTTCTTAAAATTCTATAATTTACTATATACAGTAAATTTACTATATATGTATGTTGAACACACACTTTTTCTATTAATTGAGTAATATATGTTCGTTTTAAAAAAATTCAAATCACAATATATACATGAAAAATACACTTTTTATATTAATTGAGTAATATATGTTCGTTTAAAAAAATTCAAATCACAATATATACAGGAAAAAATACACTTTTTATATTAATTGAGTAATATATGTTCGTTTAAAAAAATTCAAATCACAATATATACAGGAAAAAATACACATTTTATTAACTTGATGTATTATATGATGATTTACTACATTTAAAAATTAAAATCAAAAAAAGATGATAAGAGAATTTTTTTTTAATATGAAATAAATCTTCTACATTTATATATTAATTATAGAATATTATATATATGGATATTTAAAATATTTTAATTCTGTTTGGTTATAAGGATAGTAGAGAGAATTAACTAAACTTGTTTGAATATGAATATAAGCATTAAATGACATTAAATTCAAAAACTTTCCAAAAAAGTATTTTTGAGCAAAAACTGCTGTAAAAATACTAGTATAGATAGATAAATAGTCTATTATATAGTTGTTTATTTGACTATTAAAACTCTAAATTATTTAATATTTTATTTATTTTATATGTGATAATAAGATAAATTTTTATTAAAATGATAATATTGGAAAGCAGTAACTAAACTCAAACTAAAAAATTAAAACTAGAATGACAACTATATTAAAATAGAGGAAGTATGGTTTTATTCTCATATATATAGTTATTGCTATTCCTATGATTTCAGTGGATGTCTTCGGATGCCATGAAGTGATGAACAACTATTTAACAAAATGTATTCTATTAAATATTATAGAATTGTGTACAGATTTATCCATGTGATTCAGTTTAGTATGTTATAAATATTCATTGAATAATAAGAATGTACACTTTTTTGTCATACCTTTTAGAATACTAGGAGGATTATAAATAACTTCTTATAAATTTGGCACCTGTGTTAGTCATCTATCAAGTCTACAACCATAGTTATGGAACACAACTAAGCCTAAATATATAAATTAAACTCCAAAACCACCCCACCACCATATATATTATTGGGTTGGTGAACAACGGAACAAACCAATTATTTTAAAAACATATAATACATCTATTCTATTAAAGCTGAAGTACTCACTAGACTCAAATTGGACCATGACTTTATTTTGGTACGTTTTTCATTAAAAATGATTAGAGAATCACTTAATTTAATTAATTAACCTATAGTTTCGATATATTTAAATGAACATTATACCCTTGGGTCGCTCATTTAAAACTAACCGGGTCGGGATGCGGATCCTCTCTGACCCGAAAATAGAAGTAAAAAAATTTGCGGATCTGTTTGTTCTCCAGATCAGATCCTGTATATTATTTGATTCAAGAATATTTAAACACACAACCAAACAGAAGTATAATCCCTATAAATACGGAAACTGGTATCAGAGTATTTAATAGTAATATAAAATATTAACTACTACCATACTTAATCCCTATAATTATTACGAATATTAATAATAATGAGAAATCTTTAATACTTATCAATTGTGACTTTGTTGCTTCCAAAATAATCAATAGATTAAATACGAAATTGTATATATATGTAAACTAATTTGATTTGCTTTTATATAGTGAGATATTTACGGAAACAACAAATCAACTTAATACAATTAAATAAAAATAAATCATCATTTAGTTTAGATTTTCAATATTTTCTTAACGAAATTATAGTAATTAATTATGATTAGTATATATGGAAAGAATAAAAAACACATAAATTATATATATGTAAATTTGTAAACTAATTTACAGAAAGATGTATTGTATATCTCACATCGACTAAATATTTTGGAATATGGTTGATAATCACTATAAATATATGACTAATATGTTTTGAGTACAAATGAGCATGAAATTTGATTTATCATGTATCCAAATTTAACAGTTTAATTTGGTTATATATTTGAGCATATTTAAACTTTTAAAAGTAAACATAAAATAATATATTTACGTTTTTTTTTTTAAAGTTTAAGATATTATAAATATTTAAATTTTTATAGAATGTTTAAATTATTATAAATATTTGAACTCCGTTGAAAGTTTAAAATATTATAATACATTGAAAATCTATAAAATATTTAAGTAATATTGATATGTTTACTTTTAAAAATTTTAAAATATATAAAAAGTTTGAGTTAAACCCGTTAAAACATGTATTTTTATCAAACTAGAAATTAAATTGGGTTTTTTACAATTTTGCTGAGATTTGATATATCAAATATTATTTTTTAAATAATAACCTAAATATATCTAATCTCACTATAAATACAATGGTTTCTTAACAATAGAAATATCTCAGATTAAAATTTAACAAGCAACTTCTCCTCTTTTGACGACAAACCAAAATAAAGAAAAACTCATTCTCTTACAAAACTACTATCTGATATTGCGGTGTGTCTATTCTTTTACAAAACTACTATCCGATATTGCGGAGTGTCTATTTTCTTACAAAACTACTATCCAATTATGCGGTGTGTCTGTTTTCGTGAAAAGCTACATTCTACAAACTACTTACTCTATTAGGATTTCCAATTTACTGTATAAATATACGAATAAATACTATATAAACAAAGAAAATAAGTCAAAATAAAAAACTACATTCTAAAAATACAAATTACAAAAAAAAAAACTAACTAACAAAATATATAATCTCGTGTTGTAGCACGGGGTATCACTTAGTATGGGATTAAATTCCGATCGATTCTGGAACTGGAAGATAATAATAAGTTGCGTTGTTTATTTATATTATATTGTAACCGTATGCAGCAGGAGCAGTAGTAGTAGTAGTCAGACTCAAGAGATGGGTAATGAAAGCAAATAATGACGAGGTCAGTGAAGTTATATGGCTTCTCTTTAATCATCTCTTCTGATCTGGTAGTTCTCAGACAGGGTAGTGAATGCAAGATAGTAACGTTAAAGATTGCGCTGTTGAACCACCTAACCTCTTTGGTCATCAATATTGATGACATTGACCAAGTTACAGAAAAGTACCAATCTTCTTAATTGTATAGCTAAACTTCAGTTCCACTCTTAGTATTTAGATAATAACAAACATGATTAGAAGAAGTATAAAATAAATGAAGAACGCAATCGAGTCAATAGTAACAAGTGGTGGAAAAATTAACGTAGAGTAAAATATTCGGGTTTGATGATGTGAGCAAAAGAACACAACAAGAAAAGAAAAAAGCAGCTTTCTTCTTAATAATAGAGTGGTGTCCACGGACTTAAGTGAGACCTGTGTTTCATCGTTCTTTGAGATTCCTCAAAATCCAAACGTTTTAAAGCGCAATAGACATCAGGCAGAGGCTCCTCCGTCAAAATCATATTGATTGTATGCATGCGAGATTGGTTCACACCGATCAAAAACTGCCTAAGGCACTCCTCTTCCTCATATTTTTCCCAAGCTTCCTTTGCTCCACAGGTACACACAACAGGAGGTTTGTAATACTTCAACTCGTTCCACAATGCCATGAACTTTGTGAAATAATCATTGATATCCATTGGCTCATGCTGCTTCAAGTTCCATAACTGTGTCTTGATCTGATACAATCTAATATTATCGTTTCTGTGGTACCTAGCTTGAAGCGCTGACCACATTGCTTGAGCAGTCTTATGTTACATAATACTCTTTCTAATATCCTCAGATACAGAACTCATAATCCATGACATCACCATGCTATTACAGCAAGACCACATAACAGATGTTTGATCATTAGGAGGTGGCTTTAGAAGTGTTCCATCAACAAAACCAATCTTGTTCTTTATTCTCAAAGCTACGGTCATGAGAGGGAGCCAAATATGGTAATTAGAACCAGTAAAAACCTCATCCGAAACAAGGCTTACACCGGGCTGATCACCTTCGCATAAACATAAGGGGTTACGTCTAACACATTGGTTCTGATTGTTATTGGTACCTCCAAGAGTCATGATTCTAAATAGCTGAAAAAAATATATGCAAAGCAAGTGTCAAGTGAGTTAGCTTTAAACTGGAGAGTAATGATCACGGAACTGGCATAACTCAAAATTTTTGATCTTAGAATTACTCCCTCTGTTCCACTTTATTAGATTTTAAAGCTAAAACACAATGTTTAAGAAACCATGAATATTTTGTTTCTTTTTTGTGAATGAAATCTATATTTTGTTGTTTTTACATAACATTTATTACTACACATTTATTCAAAAAAATTAATACAAATGGTGGATAGAAATCTGGAAAAAAAATCTTATAAAATGGAACAAAAACAAAAGGCTAAAAAATCCTATAATTTGGAACAGAGGAAGTATAGTTTATAATTTTTGTTATAATTATAGAATTGTAAAACTTAAAGAATCTTTCTGCAAAATAAAAAAAATTTAACTTCAAAATAAAAGAAAAATATATTTTTATTTATTTCAGTTATAAGAAAAAAATGAATGTATTGATAATTTAAAATTTCTTATCTAGTAATAATTATTAAAAGTATCTATTTAATCATAAATAATAAAAAATGGTAAAAGTACAATGACTACTTTTCAAATAAAAAGTTTAGTTCTATTATAGAGGAAAAATAGAATTCTTCTATATGTAGAATAAAAAATAGCAATAACTATTTCAGATATGAAAATAAAGATAGGTTGGAGAGGCAAAAATATGGGTTAGAAATGTTTTTATTAAAGAGAATTTGTTAGAAATACCTCTTTCTAGAAAATTGGTTTTGAAGAATACATATTTTTGAAGTTTCCCCAAAAATATATTTGCAACTTCGAAGATTTCAAACATGAGTAGTCATGGGAAACTATTATTAAAAACGGCCAAAATTAAATAGTATTACTAGCGGCTGCACTTTGCCTCTTGGTCGTCTCTGTTTAACATTGTCCCTCAAGATTGGCTAGGTGATGTCACTCAAGTGAAGTTTGACATGAAATTAAGTTGAACACCTTTGACTTTGTTGCTTTAGTGAAAATGTCCTCAATCCGATATGAACTTCTTGTAAGTAGGAATGATGATGTCAAGCTCAACTTTCTCATGGATATGATGACAGTACAATCCACTTCGATATGTTTGGTACGATTCATTAAAAACAAGGTTGAAAGCAATGTGAATTGCAACCTGGTTTTCACAATGCATAGAGATCGGTTGAGAAGTCTTCTAAATTCATAAGTTACAACTTTAGCAAAATAAGTTCATATGTTGTATTCGCCATAGTTTTGTATTCAACTTTAGCAAAAAGGCCTTGTAACCGTCTTTTGCTTCGTGAAACAACCTAAATCTGATTTCTGGTTTCAGCCCAACGATATCGGTGTGTCCATTCATTTGTATCCAAATTCCTTTACAATATTCCAGATGTTGGAGATTCCATGCAACTTTTTTCAAGAGGAATATATACCAAAGAAATGAATTTCATTAAAGAAAGAGAAGAGTGACTATCATGCATGGAAGAGAGATAAACCACACCAAAATACAAACGTTTTAAAGCCCAATAGACATCATCTTTGTCAAAATTACATCGATTGTATGCACACCGATCAAAAACTGCATAAGGCACTCCTCTTTTTCGTTTTACAAAGCCTTATTTTCTCCACAAGTACATTTGCACGTACACACGACAAGGGGTCGATCGGATAATTTTTCAACTTATTCCACAATGTAAAAACTTAGTGAAATAGTCATTGATATCTATAGACTCATGCCGCTTCAAGTTCCATAATTGTGTCTTGATCCCATACAGTCTAAAAATATATAACTTTTACAAAAATTTAGTTCGCAGTGGTGCAATCCAAAAAATAAAGAAAGAAAACCGCTGCGGACCAATTGCGGACTATTTTTACGTACAAATAAATTGGTATGCAGCGGTCTACTGTCAGCCCTATTTTTAGGATGGACTAAACCGCTAACAGAATTGGCCTCCCTGACGGCAGTCACCATTCAAACCTTTAATATATATGAGCTACGTCATTCACAATCACAATCACCAAAAATAGAGAAGAAATGACGGTGGTGAATAGATTACCTTGACTGAGGGGTGGAGGTTGCAGCCTCAGAAACCTCAAGACAGGTTTCCCTGAATACAATTTGTTGTAAAAATCAATGAATAAGCCGACGAAATTTACACCCTAGCCAAATTCCACAAAGAAACCTAAATCAAAGACCCTAAATTGACAATGAAAAAAATAATCGAAATGTGACGAAAAAAATAATGAAGAAGCAATACGTATGAGAAGATGATTAATGATCATACCTCTTTTTCTTGGAGTCCAACGAATGAGATCTGTTCGAAGACGGAAGTGAGCAAACGCAGAGAATGAAGAGACTTGGGGAAAAAGAATTTTAAAAAATTGGGCTTTTAAAACGGGCCAAGGCCTGTTTTCAAAAACTCTTGCGTTTTAGATTAATCAGAACCACATGAGATTAGAGAGGGTTTGTTAGTTGATAACACCATTAATGCATTAACTAATGCAAGTTTAAGAAAGAGTTTAATGTTGTATTTTGACTGCATCTTTAGTCCAGAACGTAGTTCAAGTTACGAAGTAGATGTTCTCGTTTCACTCCTTTGAATTCAAGAAGGTATACAGATCTCGATCTCAGCATTTTACCACTTGCAAAGTTTATAATTTTGACTTTTTTGGTCCTCAAAATACTGGGATATATAGGTAGTAGGACAATCGAAGTCTCAAAGTCAAAATTTTGTAAACATATATCACAACGATGTATAAGTTCAAGAATGATCTTTTATGTAATTTGTTTTTGTAACATATAAGATCAAACCTCAAAGTAATATACGTACAAGGTACGCAACGAATAATTGGGGTTAATTTTCAAAAGACTTAGAATACTATATAATGTATATTTATGGTTCGACCTACTCACTGTTATTATATTGATTTTGATAAAAGCAGTAAACCTTAATACTGCAAATGTTCAAATTATGTAAGCGTGATTGTTAAAACGTTTGACATCGCTATAGATAGGTGTGAAGACTTTCATAGTGTGCCTATGGACCAATCCATGGTGCGTGACACTATTAAGTACAACAGCTATATAAAGTTAGCACTTGTGATGTTCATTATCACTCATTGCTAAGTTTTCAGTTTCCATCAAAATCTTGCTACCATATACTCCCTCCATTTCAAAATATAACATGTTTGGAGTGAAAGCACGCAGATTAAGAAATAACCACTTTAAAATAGTTCAACCAATCATAAACAAAACTGCATAAAATAAATAATAAAAAAATAGGAAAGTAATGTAAAAATTACTAAAAAAAGTTGAAAACATCTTATATTATGAAACAAAGAAAAACCTGTAAAACATTCTATATTATGAAACGGAGGGAGTATATAATAAAAGATAAAAAAAAATATAATGATTCTGAAAGAAATTAATATGAAATATGTATGAATTTTTCCCCAATATGTTAAAATGACCAAATGAAGACTTTTAAACGATTTTAAGTTTTACCACTTAAGTATCTAGTATTAGAATTCAGTTATATAAATGTGAATATTGTAACTATTCTGTTTAAGTTCTCTATATTGTAATTTACGAATATATCGGTTAGTTCTAAAACCAGCAACGAAGAGATACGTGGTTATACAATAGTGATGGTATCCACTATCCACTTGTACTATCAAGGACTTGCAATTTTTTTCATTCCTTATTTGCAGAGACTAGCTAGTTTTTGTTGTTGTCGTCACTCGTCAAACTCAACATATCTTTGAAGAAGACTAGTATATACTTAAACCCTTTTAAATATAGTTGAAAATGTTTAAACGTCTTTTTGACGCCCGAAAGGAAAAGTCAAATGCATGAGTATTTGGTTGGGGTTGCATGCACACCGTACGAGATACGTCCTTAGAATAAACATTGTTAGTTATGATTATAAATTCTAAGTCGGTATATACAACTACAACACCAATAAATTAGCGACAAGACCCTAGCTCTAACTTGTTTTCGTCTTTATCAGAATAAAACGAAACAAAGTCAATAATGCATCATAGACTTCAACTAGCCATTGGTTAATAAATAACACGTATGATATAAGACTAGTCCCATAAGCATTTGGGCTTACAAGGAATCTGTCTCTCCAAATGAATCAAGAATCCTTACATATAAAATAATTAAGTATCACTATTTGTGTGTACGGCTTTTGGTCATTTCGATAGGACGATGAATAAAATTTGAATTAAAAAGTGACTATTGAAGCTAATCAAAAGACCAAAAGTGAGGCTGTGGAATGAACAGCAAAAGCCTCTTTCTTTGTTCACTTCCGTTGTCTTGTCTCCTTCAAGCCCACCACTTTCTATCTATGATTTGACTTCAATAATTTGAGAAATCTGTGGCCTATTAGGTCTTTCTTACAATTTAATCTATTTGTTAACATAGTAGGGATCAACCTCGTTGTATCTTATTCGCTATTACGCTTATAGTAATATTAAGTGGAGTGATGAATGATGATATACGAGAGGACACGTGCGTAAACCGAGAATATATGTATATTCTATACATTTATGGTTCTGTCTTCGATTAGAATATTAACTACTTAGCAATTAGCATACAATTACATCTAAACATACATGTAATCTACGTGGAAACTATATGTGCAAATGCCAATAAGCTAATCCATGAACACAAAGGCCAACTTATGAGTGTAATATATATTAAACTACTTATATTTTAGCTATGAATGAAATTTATAGGACTATAAATGATAATTTCGATAAACAAAATTATCAATTGTTATTGGGATTATATTTCTATTGCAACTAGCACCCGCATTTTCATTAATACCCTTTCATGTAGGGCAAAAGTCTCAAACACTAAATCTAGTTAAGCCAATTTGCATCAAATGGCCTCTGACCATTAATAGCAAAATTAATTTTCGTCCTCACAGTAGCAAATAATTATCAAACCTCCAAGGCTCCAAGTATATATATGGTTCAATCATTATTTTAGGATCTATATGAGGGACATTTTTGTTTTCACAACACTATGAAAAAAATGTATCTAGACTATACTTCTTTCACCATATCAAGGATTTTCAAGTTTGTTCACTATTGGCTATTGCTCCAAAGTGGGAAGTATCGAGGATAACTGTGATCGATTATAATCTCTTATTGGTGAGCTCAATTCTCAATTTTTGACTTCCTTATTATTCAATGCCATATGTATATTTTGAATTAATTTGTGTAAAGAGGCTACTCGTATATATTTTCTTGACATCATCCCTTTGTTCATTTTCTTTGAATCCGTATGTTTTACGGGTTAGGTTCTTTTTCCTTTAGAAAAAAAAAATGTTTTCATCGACAGCAACTAGATGCTGACTAGAGACCTTGTATGATCTAACTGCTGCTGTTTGTCATGTATGTTGTATATATCTAAATGTTTTGAATTAAAAAAAAAATGGATGGTGTAAATAAGATAATTATTGCTTGTTTGATGAAGAGGCATACACAATAATTGACGATGATATTTCTATTATAAACATTGTAACTGCTCAATGCTCTAATCACGTTTAATTATTAATACAGAGTGATGAACTTATTACGGTTTTCGTTGTTGTTTCGTTCCCAAAACATAGCTAGTACCCACTCTGTCGTCGTATCCTTTGTTTCTTTGTCTCCATGGTTTATGCATCTTCATATTGGTCATAGCCACTGTGATAATCATTAGTTAATATTTCTATACTCATAATTTATGTCCTAGTACTTTTTGTAACGCTTGGACAATTTATGTCCGGAGGCGTCATTTTCTATGATATGTTACCAAGAATATATATTATCAACAGATCATTTCATTTTTATGACAATTGAAAATCGTCAAACATTTTTCTACCAAATGTAAACATTTTGAGATGCAAAAGACAATTAGTTACATTTCCTACATGCATATAATTAAAATTCGACCAAGCAATTAGAGCATTCGTGTCATTCACACAACTTTTCGTGGTGACATAATTGATTTTTTAAAAGAAAATCAAACATAAATACAATAGGTAATTTCTCTGAGTCGCTTAGCTTTCATGAAACTTGTGCCATTCTCTCTAGTTTAGTTTGTCGTTTCCATAGTCCCGAGACTATGCAAGTATTATTAAATCTGATATAGTAGGATTCAGTTTTTTTTGGCCTGGCCTTTCGAGGCCGCTCTATAGTCAATAGGAGTATATACTATAACGATTCTGAATTAGTCAAAGGGTTAGCTCGGGTTTTTAAATAATTATTTTGTGTGTGTTTCTTAAGCACAAGCCAAGGAGACAGAATCTCCTGAATATGATCAATATAAGGTACTTATGCATGTGGCAACATTGGTATTATTAATGTTACAATGTATCTCATCAACTTCAAATTATTGCTGCATCATAAAATAATTTAGAAAGTCTATTTTATGTACATGAGAGTATATTCAAAAATTCTCCACTTTTTTTCAATTAGAGAAACTGATATATATATGTTTTTTTTATCCTCCCTAGTATTTTATGCAATTTTGTTTTAAGGAATGCTAATAAAAAACTTCAATAATATTTTAGCATTAATTGTCAAATCTTCTGTACATGTGGAAATCTCAATATTAAATTAGTAATTCGATAGACCAATAACAAGTGTAATTGGCTCTTCAGTCCTAGGAAGTAAGTACCCCCTATCCTTAAAATCAATTAATTAGCAAAGCTAATCACAAATTTTGGAGTTGTACGTGTTAGAAGAATTATCAATACTCCAACATGAGTGATTCTTGGCATTGTGTTTCCTAACCAAATCTTTCACAATCCTCGTAAGCTGCCACGTTAAGCCAAAAGATGCTGTGTAGTGTAGTTCCTTCTCAAAAATATATATCAAAGAATTAGTAATTAATTCAATAATAATCCATATAGTTCACTTCTAAGGATCTTTAACCCAGGTTCTATTTTTGTTTAATCACTCTTCTCTTGTCTCTTTCTTTATTTCATAGTTTATTTTTGTGTTAATAAATCTAAAGAACACTAGAAACTGCACTAACTTTACTATATGTCAGAGAATTTTAGATATAATTCTAACTCTATATTTTGTTTTAAATTTTATTTTCGAGTAAAAAATCGGTAATACTATTCTAACTCTAAACCAGAAAACTCTGTTTTTAAAAATATATATTTAGAAAATTTCATTTTCGATTTACACTAACATTTGGAATTTGTTTTTATAATTAGAAATTTAGTAGGATTAGAAAAGAAAAAAAACTCATTCCTATAAAACAGAGTTAAAACAGAGTAACTCTGTTTTGAAGAAAAAGTGGAAAAATCAATTGGAAATGCTCTACTACAAAAAAAAAAAAAAAAAAAAAAAAAAAAAAAAAGGAAGANTCACAACGTTATGTAATTGTGAAATAATAGAGAGTTTATCAATATCTTTTAATTCGTAGCTAGATGGCCAAGGGACATTCATACATTTAGTTTCAAAAGTTATGTATGTGCATTTACTATAAATAAAACATATATATATATATATATATATGAATATATGCATCATACTATATATAAATGGCGATACCAATTGCTAGAAGAAGAATGATAACAAAAAGATCGACCACTTTGAAACGTAATGCAAACGAAATTAAACTATAGTATCACATAAGTGAATCGATTTCCAATGAAGACAGTGATTTCTTATGAAATAAGTACAAATAAACTATTATATGAAAAACTGTTGAAGTGCCTCAAGTGATGTGAGTTATATTATTCACTTTGGTTGTTTTGGAAAGACAAAATTTGTAGAGAGTGCCCTTTGAATTACTTAAAAGGAAGGATATTCCTTCACCATATTTTACTAGTTTCCGTGGATACTGGATACGAATCTCTATTTCTTATTTATATGATTAATCAAATGTATTATTAGATAAAATTGAGTTGTACTTAGTTAGTCTCTTTGAATTGATATAATTGTTATAGATTGCACCATAACGATCTGGTAGCTGATATACAATTTGTATTTGAGTTCAAATGTTTCTGTTGGTCATTGTATATGGTTATAGGTTTTAGATTGTTTTGGAGGATAACGAACCAATTTATGGTGCAAACGTGGAAGTGGTGAAAAGGTCACGGAGAGATGCATCGTAACGAATTTAGAATTCGTTTAAAGACTTCTCATTGGTGTCGACTAAAGTTATAATCGATTTATGAAATTGCAAATAGCAACGATAAATCTCTCGGTTATTATTGGTATCCTACCAAATTTACATCAGTCATCTCATATTCTCATATTTAACAAAAAGTTATCAATTAACTCGAAACAAAGATATTATTATTTGTTATATAAATTAAAAGAAAATCATATTATAGCTATTGACCTTCTTATTACAGAACTTCTCCAGATTTGGTCCCTCCATGTTATTCTGAGTCAGCATATCATAGGCAGACTGAACTGTAAACTGACCATTGAAGGTCTCTCCCCACGATGTATGGTCTTGAGCTCCAGAGAAGCTATCTATTGCAACAGCTCCCAACCTCAACCGTATCTTCTCGTAAATCCATGGTATAAGACGACCAAGAGACCAGTCCACCTCATCGTTCCATAAATCACTGGCATGTTCATCAATGTGGTCCTTCGGTACCGCCCCTTGCATCAAATCCAAGAAATACTTGTTTGTCAGCCACATGTCCTTCAAAAAATGAACCTCTCTCCCCTCACCCAAGACACAATTCTGTCTCGGCAAGACCACCTCCCTATGCCAGTCACCACACTACGCCACAATGAAGAACAAGTTCCCTTCGACACCAGCCAGTGTAGATTATGGGTGTCACCAACCTTATACTTACACATTAACACTTTAGCCTACAAGCTGACCCGATCATGTAATAATCTCCACCCCACCTTTGCTAGTAGTACCTTGTTCATAGCATGACCACGCTTGATGCCCAAACCCCCTTCCCTCTTTTGGGTACATACTCGTTCCTATGCAATCAGATGATGCTTGCGTTTCTACATAGTTCTCCCCCAGAGGAAAGTTCGTGACGCTTTCTCCAGATCATCAAGCAAAACTTTAGGCAAAAAGATCACGCTCATGGTGTGAATTGGTATAGCTGCTAGAACCGCTTTCGTGAGATTCGTACGCCTCGCAAAGCTCAGACACCATTCTTTCCATCCTGCGAGTTTAGAGGAAACTCGTTCCAACACTTCTTTCAACATTGCTCTATTCACCCTCTTTTGCAGAATGGGCATACCCCAGTATTTACCCAAGTCTTTGGTGGACATAATGCAACTCTCATCCGATATCAATTTCTGCATATCCCTGGACAGATTCTCAGAAAAGAAGATTTTCGAATTATCCAGGCTCACTCGCTGACCAGACGCAATACAGAATTGCTCCAAAATCCTTCTGATAACTTTTATCTGAGAGACTGAGGCTTCAGCAAAGAGGATCAGATCGTCGACAAACCAAATGTGCGAGAGTGGGGACCCCCCTGGCCACTCCTTTCCAACGATATCTCTATCAATCATTTGACACCACCTCTCCAAACACATAATAAATAAGTATGGTGACAAAGGGTCACCCTGTCTCAGACCCCTCTACGGTGTGAAGGCTTCAGTCTGCTCTCCCTTCCACAGAATATTCATCTTTGAATCCTTCACACACTTCATGATCCAACCAATCCAAATATTTGACAAACCAACAGCAGCCAGTCTATCCTCCAAAAAATCCCAGCGCACTCTATCATAGGCCTTCTCAAGGTCAAGATTTAAAAGCATCCAACCTTTGTGACCCTTTTTGCGTCTCATGGAATAGACTGCTTCTTGCACAATGACAATCTTGTCCAGACTTAACCTCCCTGGAATGAAGCTTGATTGAGCGGGTCCTATCAACTTCGAGATCACCAACTTCAAGCGCATATCAATCACCTTAATAATCGTCTTAAAAATAACATTACAAAGACTAATGGGGCGGAACTGTGTTATTCGTTCTGGCTTCTCCACTTTTGGGATTAACACAACTAAAGAATCATTCAAACCTAGACGAAACTGAAGCAAAAACTGTACTGCAGACTCACCAACCACATCCCAGCATTTCAAATAAAAGATTGGTTGTTAACCATCTGGCCACGAGGCTTTGTAAGATCCCATATCCCGCAGAGCAGTCTCCACTTCATTCCCTACTATTGGTTTACTAAATTTTAATTTATCCTCATATGATAACCGTTGAAACCCTCCAGGTGGTGATATGTTAAAATTAATCCCTAGAGCTACTCTCTCAAATAAGAGATCATTGTAGTACTTAGGGGTCGAATCCACAGAGACTCAAGATCAAACACAATAAATTATGGATTTTTGTTATTACGCTAAACATGTTGATTTCATTATTGAAAAGCAATGCAAAATATTAAATTAATTGTTGTAAATTCAGATGATCAAAAAGTTATGCCTAGGGAATTTCTTAGGTAATTATGAAATATTAAATCAATAAATTAATTAGGATTCAAACAATTAAAAATCAGATCTAGAATCTAAACTCGTTTATAAAATAAATCAGTTCTCACTACAATTATTATCTAAATTTAAAACCAGAAAATCCAAATCTCTTTCTAAAAGTCTAGGTTAAAAATATGTAATAAAATCATGTTTAGATAAGTTCACAAAATTATTAAATAAAATCTCTTTGTAAAAAGTAATTTTGCTCATCCAAGGTTTAATCAGGAAAATAATTATATTCTCATATCAATTTATTTTCCTAAGATATTAATTATAGGTGACCAATCAAGAATTAATGTGAAGAACAACCAAAGATGAAGATCATAAAAGATAATGAACCCTAAAAGCAAGAGATCTAATAAATCATAAAAATCATGTGAAAAACCCTGAACATAACAAACAAACTACTCAGACATATTCAATGAAGAACAAGACATAATTCTGAATAACATGCAATAAATATTGAAAAATAAAATAAGGAGTTTAGATATCTTCTCTCTATAAAAGAATTCAGATTCGTCTCTCTCAAAAGTTCTCAATATATCACTCGCAAAAAGCTGCTAGAAAATAACTTAAGCGTTTCTAAAACCCAAAAACAATATATATATATATATATATATATATATATGTCCTAAAAACGTCAGAGCTTGTGTTACAATTGTGGAAAACTTCGGGACAATTTTTAAAACTTCCAAAACTTGGCTCTCTCGTCGGTTAAACTGGGTGTCGACCAATGCTAAAGCGGTGTCGATCGACACCATCACTCTGAATCGCTTCCAAGTTGGTTTCCTCAGGTTAAATGATCCAAATTGCTTCACTCCGCTCCATCTGTGCCAAAGTCCTAGAAAACCTCTAACGACTCTAAAACATCCTAGAAAACAAATCAAAAGACTCAAAAAGCACACTATATCATGGTTAAAACCCGTAAAAACCATGATATATCACGTGGCAATCAGGCAACCACTTGAGTCACATCATCCAAAGAGTATATTCGCTTACAGTAATCCATAGCCAGCCATTCTAGCTCACATATATCAGTCAACCAAGTCTCTGCATCATTCCTCAATGTTTCTATCTTGTTCCTGCATCATCTGATGATAGTTAAGGTGTGAAAGAAAGTGGTATTGCGGTCTCTCAGACCAATCCAATTCTCCCGCGACTTATGAAACCAGAGGACTTCTTCCTGCTCAAGAACCTTATCCAGCCGCTGAACTAAATCTGCTTCCTTCTGTAACAAGTCATTAGTCTGTACAATGTCCAACTCATCCTAAACTCCTTGAATTTCTTTTAATAACTCCTCCTTCTGTTTATGAACGTCACCAAAGATCTCTTTGTTCCACTTTTTCAAGGTCGACTTAAGCGCATTAGATCACACCACCATGAAGCTTCTAACAAAGCCTTGAAGCCCTCGTGACTCAACCAAGCCGCCTCAAACCTAAACAGTCGGTGATGCAGATTCCGACTCACAACTGGAAAGATCTGAATATAGAGAGGAGCGTGATCATATGCTAAAAATGGTAGATGCGACACAGTAGCTTCTTGCCATTTTAGTCTAGCATGTGTACAACATAGCACACGGTCTAATCTCTTTGCCACAAAATTATGTTGAACCCTCCCTCGATACCAAGTAAACCTATTCCCGCAGAAACTTATATGAATAAAAGACTCCTCATTGATCCAATCCCCAAAAGAGAAATAATCTTCTGAAAGCATCCCATTACCACCTGAACTTTCGTCCAATCTAACTATCGTATTAAAGTCTCCTCCCATGAGAACTGGTCCATCAATCCTAGATAATATGTCGTGAAGCTCATGCCACAAGCCACTCCTCATGATAACTGTAGGCGCACCGTACACGACTATGACATGTAGGATATCCACTCCATTAACCACCCGTGTGTATATAAACTGATCTGAAGAATTCCTGATCCCCACAGAACCAATGTCATATCTCCACAATAACCAGAGACCCCCACTTTTCCCAACCGCGTCTACCCGAAATGAGTTCTCAAATCCTAACCCTTTGCATAAACGACTCGCATTCTCTCCTCCATCGTGTGTCTCAACAGGTATTGTATCGAGCAATGGAAGTTGGGTTTATTAGCCCCCCGGTAATTCCAAAAAAGATAATTCATAATTTCTTCAAAAGGTGCAACTGGAACCACCGAGGAATCTTGCTAAGCGGATAATCCGCTCTCCCTCCACTAGGGGACTCCTCCTGCATATTCCCCATGCCTTGTCCATCATCATTACCAGCAGCCAACCGTATAACCAGAAGATCTGCCTCATGGATCACTTATGTGACCTTACTCTCCACTCGATTCTCGCCATCTGGCACAAACGCACCACCAGACCAACCAACACTCCCAACTCAACCCACAATCGCTTGCCATTCGCCGTCAAAGGCTGCTCGCCAAGACTTAGACCAAACACTAACCCTCTTCCAGGCTTACTAAGTTGGGTCTGTTTGCTTTTAGGCCCAAAACAATCCCTTTTTGTTTATGGTCATTGTTTACAACCGTCCAGTTCGCGCCATACCTTTGCCACCATAACGTGCAGACCACTCTTCCCCGACATCATTCTTATCTCATTTTCCTTATTAGCCTTGGATCGAATATTTCCTGCCCCAGAATCACGGCAAATCCCGTCATCTCCCCACTTCCCAAATTTGTTAGATACCACAATATTCCCTAAATGTGAGGTTGTTTCCTGAAGATTACGCTCGGGATTCCTCACTGACCCTCCTGCCGCAAACACCACTTGCTTGGTCGGTTGGCCCATTTACTGACCACCGCGACAAACTTCGGTAAAGCCATCCTCTGTCAGTGGAGCCTTCCTTACCACGACCACCTCCTTCCCAAGTGAAGGACCAACGACCTCCGTCTTCGTCGCTCGACGGTGACAAGAATGCACCAAGTTCCCATACACTCCACATCGAAAACAGATATTACCTAAGACTTTCATAAAAAATAAAGTACCTCTCGCCATTAATCATCACTGTGCCCTTCAAAGGTTTCCTAAGATCCACCTCAACACACACCCTCGCAAACCTTGCTCTCTCAAAGTTCAAGGTAGTTAAATCAACG
This sequence comes from Camelina sativa, assembly GCF_000633955.1. Taxonomy (NCBI): domain Eukaryota; kingdom Viridiplantae; phylum Streptophyta; class Magnoliopsida; order Brassicales; family Brassicaceae; genus Camelina; species Camelina sativa. Next base: position 11,864,607 of record NC_025702.1, on the reverse strand, counting down.
TGAATAGGTTTCCCCATTCCTCAAGCAATTACCATCAAGATTCTCCTATGGTAAAAATTCACCGGTATATTTGACACCTGAATCCAAACTGGCATAGTCATAATTTCGTCTTTCAGAGGATCAAATTCTGGAGACCAGGCTTTCACCATGAGGTAACTTCCAAAGGTCTTCCATGGATCTTCAGTCAAAGCTGTCAAGTACTCATCCTCCATCTCAAAGCGAACCATAAAGAACTGCCGCGAGAGATCCAACACATGCATTCCCCCCCCCCTCCCCCTCGGTTTCCACATCTCCCGCAACCGTTTAGTCAGCACAGAGTTCAAAACATGACGCCCTAGAACTTTGACGATCATAAACTGCTTCCACAAACCATTCATGGCCTCCAAAACCTCCTGCCCAATCGTAATCATTGGTTCCCCCTCCTCTCCATCCAGAAACGTAATACTCACCCGCTTATCCACAAACTCATCTTCCAACACCTCCTCCGATGACAATTTGTCACCCCCAACACTGCCTTTCACTTTACTCACCCACAAACTTCCAGCATGTGGTGAGTCTCCTAGAGGGAGACCCTTCTCTCTGATATCCACCATCATCGCGTCCGTTGTCATTACTCGACTCTTATTCGGTCAGTTTTTAAGTAGTTACTATTTATATTTATATTTTACTATTTGTAGTGATTGACATTTTTAAATACATCAATTATATTAAAATATGAATATTATTGAAATTTGACCCTCATTTAAACACATTACGGATGGAAATGATCTAAGACTATAGTTTAAAACAATAGTAAAAAATTACCGTGGCAGAATGGTAGACTGTCCCATCCACTATATCTACGTAGTTTTGAAATCTGTAGCCATTAATTCTATTGCCTCATACAACTCTCTTTTTTTGTCAACTTATTTAAAAAAAATTATAAATTTTAAAACCTCTCAATAATATTAAAAGCACAAAAGATGAATCTATCAATAATTGTTATCATTATACACTACAAAAATTTACATTAATCATCTAACGATTCCCCTTCTCCAATAAAGAAAAAAAGTTATCAATTAATTCAAATGAAAGTCAATTTAATTTGTTTGTTTTTTTTTGTGTTAATGACCGTCCCATGATTGACTCAATTCCTCCCTAATTATATTTTAACCATCCCAGCCTCCACATCCTCCTTTACGTCGTCGTCACTGCTGCCACTATCCACCGCAGTGGTGAGCTCCTTAGCCCTTTCAGCCTCCAATTCCCAATCAGTCCTACATGTAGCTGCCATCATACCAATCACACAAGTGATCTGCGCCGCGAGCATCCCGAGCCAAAGTCCCTTGAATCCGAACCCAAACCAAAACGCCATAACTGCTCCAACCGGGATACCTATAGCGTAAAACGCCACCCCGTTGATATTAGCTCCGATCTTCGGCCTCGCAGAACCTCGGATAACCCCGCAACCCGTAGTTTGCGGGCAGTTCCCGAGCTCGCATAGGCCGACTATTGGCAGAGCCATGGCAGTCAACTTCATGATTTCTTTGTCATCTGTGAAAAACATTGCCCATGTGTTTCTCACCGAGACAGTAAACGTGAAAGCCGTGAACCCGAGTGCGATGCTGAGACCAAGTCCAACAATGGCAGCTCTTTTCGCTCTTTGTGGCTGGTTCGAACCAAGCTCGTTTCCCACCCGAGTGGACACTCCTAAGCTCAAGGAATTAGGGAAGATGTAAACAAGGGAAGTGATTTGGATGACGATTCCCATAGAAGCAACGCTTGCTTTAGGGTCTATGAGAAACCCACAAAGCAAAATCATAATCTCATAGCACCACCACTCGAGACAAACCGATATACAACTCGGTATCGCGAGACAGAGTAGTTTCTTCCATTCTCTCACACTATCTTCATAAGTCTCCTCTGTAACCTTCTCGTCTTCGTCCACACTTAGCTTCTCTTCCAAGAAACAGATGTAGAGGAAGAGAAAGGCCACAAGGTTGAAGTTAGACACAACACCACTCAAGGCGATGCCTTTGATCCCCAAACCGAGGTAACTCACTAACAAGAACGTGACTGGCAAGTGGAGAAAGCTCGCGGCCACTGTGCAGACTGACAAAGGAAGAGTCTTTGACTGCGTTCGGAGATAAACTCTTAACGGGTGTAAGAAAGATTGAGCTACGAGATCTGGAACAGAGTAAAGCAAAAAGATATGAGCTTCGGACGCGAGCTTCTTGTCCTGTTTCAAGATTAGAAGAATCTTCTCCATGTTCATCCAAAGAAGTGCAACAGGGAGAGAAGTGACTAGGAGGAGGATGATCCCTCGCCTAATAGTCGCGCTGACGTGGTTGTATCGTCTAGCTCCGAAGGCTTGAGAGCAGATAGACTCAACTCCCATGGTTAAACCAGAGAAAAGAGAGTATCCGGTTATGTTTGCGAATGCGGCCGCCAGAGAGCCACCGGCGAGAGTTGCGTCTCCGAGACCGCCGAGGAAAGACAGAGATACGAAAGAGCGAACGTAGAGGAAGAGACCAGTGAGGACCAAAGGGTAAGAGATTTTGCCGATTGAGATTGCTTCATTTATGAAGACAGAGAGAACAGAGGAGTAATCTTTCGGAAAATGTAGTTTCTGATGAGAGCTTTTTTGGAGTAAAGGTATTGTAACTTCGTCTCTGACACGATTTGATTGACTCATTCTTTATTGTTTTTGTCAATATCTATGTGTGTGTGAGAGAGAGAGAAGAGAGAAGATTCTTTTTAGGTGTGAAGAAGATTGGTTATGCATTTGGCCTTTATATAGAGAGTAGTGGTGGATTTTAATATTGTTAGAATTCCTTTTTAATCATATGATTTTTTATTATTCAAGTTAAAAAATTCACACGCTTATTTATAACACTTTTTATTTAAATTTTACCTACATGTATTTCATTTCATTTGGATTTGCATAAATTTGTAGTTTAGCTATAACATGTTTTCAAATTTCTATGCAATTTTTAGATTAGTTTAATATTTTATATTATGCACTATTGTTTTTAATTGTTTTAACTTATTAAAAGTAAAAACTTTTTAATAAATATTTAATATACATCAGATTTTTACTTAGTCTGAATTGTGAAGTGACACTGTAGTAGCATGCGTATAAAATCAATATACGACTTAATAATTCTTATCTTTCTTTTTATATATAGTCAACATATGCGATATTAAATATAGATTCGTGTATTTTGTTCCATTTGAAATTTGTATACACGTGAAGTACTTACTACGGTTAAATCTGTGCACACGGTTTTTACTAAGTTTTGAATCTGTTTAGTAACACATTTGATAGCGTGTTATTAATGTATATACATCAAGTTGTAATTCAAGAAAATATTGATTCTTATTTTTTATTTTGTTGTCTTATGTTATTTTTCCAAGTCAGAGAATATGATATTCAATGTACCATATATATACTGTACATTGTTTAGTTTTACTCAGTTTGTATGTGTATAAATGAGACGTGGTAGGATACGCATAAATCAATATAAGTATAAAGTCGTTCGTCATTTAAAAAATATTTAATATTTTCTGGTTTTTGTCATAGATTTTTTCTTTTAATTTTTACTCAAGTTCAATGTAAAAATTAAAAGAAAAAATCTATGACAAAAAACAGAAACGGAATCAGGGACCATGTTTAGGTATTCTATTACATCTGAATTTGTACGCACGTGTGTAACTAAATATCGAATTTGATAGTGACCATGTTTACGTTTCTACTCGATCGATATAAATTTTTATAGTGACATATAAACTTTGAAAGCATTGTGTATTCTTTATGATAGCCATTCACCAACTTTGTAGCCAATAGTTTAGCTATGGCCTATGAATGTTGATTTTTTTTTGTTAACGTTTCATCTTTCTCGTAGCTTTCAAAGTATGTGAATGGTTGCAGCGGTTGTTTGCTCCAGATTGGTGTAAGAACATGATTCTTCCCAAAGCTTTGATTAAGATGTCAGCCTTTTGTTCATTTCCATGAACATGTTCCACCTCCACTTGCCCATTCTCAACACACTCTCTAACAAAGTGATACCTTGTATGAATGTGCTTGCTCCTTCCATGAAAAACAGAGTTCTTGGTTTAAGCTATAGCCGACTGATTGTCAACTCGAATTGTGACTTTCTCACACGGCAAACCGGTAACCACACTGAGCAAATCTTGGAGCCATATTGCTTGTCGTGCCGCCTCTGTTCCAGCCACGAACTCTGCCTCGCAGGATGACAAAGCCACTGTGTCATGTTTTTGTGAGCACCATGTGATAGGACTTCCACCAAGGTAAAAGATATGTCCAGTCGTGCTTCTACCATCGTCTGGATCGAGATTATGACTACTGTCACTGTAGCTATTAGCCTTGGCACCTTCGAAACAGAGCGTCTAAACACTAAGCCAAAAGAAGTCGTACCCTGCAAGTACCGCAAACACTGCTTTAATGCTGCACCATGAGAAACCTTTGGGTTTTGCATGTATTTGCATAATACTCCAACACAAAAACTTAAATCTGGTTGGGTATGGAGCAGATAACGAAGACAGCCAATGGTTTTCCTGAAATATGTGGCATCAATGTCTTTTTCCTCCTCCGATTTAGCTAGCTTTGCTCCAGACTGCATTGGTGTAAGAACATGATTGCAATTAGCCATACCTGCTTCCTCTAAAATCCTCTTAGCATACTCTTCTTGTAACAACATTATTCCACCATCAAACTGACATACTTCAATTCCCAAATAGTATGTTAATCTTCCAAGATCACTCATTTCAAACTTAGTGGCCATCTCCTTTTTGAACTCATTGATAATTCGAACATCCGTACCTGAGACAAACAAGTAATCCACATAGACAGCTACCACAAGAAATTTTCCTTTTACCTCCCTTCGATAAACTGATGGTTCCTTAGGACATTTCTTAAACTGCAACTCAATAAGGATTTGATTCAGCTTATTGTTCCATGCTCTTGGGGCTTGCCTCAAGCCATATAAGGCTTTGTTGAGCTTATAAACTTTATCTTCACTCCCTTTTACTTCAAAACCTTCAAGCTGCATGACGTAAATCGTTTCCTTTAGCTCACCATGTAGAAAACCAGTTTTAATATCAAGATGGTGTATCTCCCAACCATTAGAGGCTGCAAGATTAACAAGAAGTCTTATTGTCTCTAATCTTGCAACTGGAGCGAAGACCTCTTCAAAATCAACTCCGTATTGTTGAACATAACCCTTTGCAACCAAACGAGCCTTATGTTTATTGATGCTTCCATCCGAATTCTTCTTGAGTTTAAACACCCACTTTAAACCTATGGGTTTGACTCCATGGGGTAAGTCTACAAGATCCCATACTTGATTTTTCTTGATCGAATGAATCTCATCTTCACAAGCAAACATCCATTCTTTCATACCTTTTGCCTCAAGATAGTTCCTAGGTTCATCATTCAAGTCCAAAAGTAACAATTCTCCTTCTTCATCAGCGAGTAGTGCATAGTCTTGAAGATATTTTGGCTTCACAATCGGTCTTGTTGTCCGTCTTAGAGTAGGTTGCGGCAGAGCCTGTTCTTCTTGGATATCTTCATTCTCGGCATTATCAAGTCCACTCTCTGAAATATCATCAGTATCTTCTTCATTGATAGCACGATCATGATCTAAATATGAAGTCTCACGATCCGAATTATCAGACTGATCGTTTTGATCTGAAACAGAATTTTCATTCTCAACTTCCTCTTGAATGCCATGGTTACCAAACTCACCAAAAATAACACTGAAGCTTCCAGCCTGGTCTTGCTCTTGATTGTTACCACTCTAGTTCCAACCCTTTGTTTCGTCGAATACTACATCACGACTCACTATTATTCTTCGAGTTTTTGGTTCCAACAGTCGATACGCCTTTGATCAGGGCTATGTTCCTAAATGAATGGTAAGATGTAAATGATCTTCTAGTTTTTTCAAATGAGGCTTGTCAATCTTAGCATAACCAATACACCCAAAAATTCGTAGATGCTCAATGTTTGGTCTCTTATTTCTCAGGGGTTCGTATGGAGTCTTGTCTTCAAGAGCTCTTGTACCGATCCTGTTTATGAGATAGGTACACTGTCTAATTGCTTCTCCCCAAAGAAAGTTCGGAACCTGCATGTGCTTCATAATGCTTCTTGCCATTTCTAAAAGTGTCCTGTTTCACCTCTCGACAACACCATTCTTTTGGGGAGTGTATGGAGCCGTAAGGTGTCGACCGATGCCAGACTCTTCACAGAAAGAGTTAAACTCTTGAGACACAAACTCTCCTCCTCTGTCCGTTCTGAAAAATTGTATGGTAGTCCATGTCTCTTGTTCAACATGCCTTTTGAAGTGTTTAAACTTCTCAAAGGCTTCACTTTTTTCTTTGAGCAAAATCGTCCACATATACCGTGTGTGGTCATCTATGAGAACGAAGATATACTTTTTACCTGCAATAGTACTTCGTGAGATCGGACCACAGAGATCTCCGTGAATGAGCTCAAGAACCTTAGATGCTCTGTATGTGGTTGCCTTTGGAAAAAATTTCCTATTCTGCTTCCCGAGTAAACAAGATGAGCAAATGTCTGTATCGAGGGCAAACCTTGGTATACCTTGAGCAAGGTCCTTTTGCATCATGTTCTTCAAAGTTTCAGAGTTGATGTGTCCCAATCGTGCATGCAATCTGCTACAATCACTTATGGTTTTTGAAAGAAGACACATCATGTCTTTGATTCCCATATGTACTTTGTATAAACGATTTTTAGATCGTTTTGCTTTGACAAGGAGCTTTCCGTTATGGTCATACATGATTAGGTGATCTCCTCTCATTATGATGTCACACCCTGATTTCGTTGCTTGTCTGAGGCTGATGATGTTGCTTGTAAGACCTGGAATAAAGTAAACATCCAACATTCTTCTTGATTCACCATTCATGTCAATGAAAGAAATCGATCCTTTCCCTTTGATATCTATGTGCGAGTCGTCACCACACCTCACTTTTCCTGTTATGGATTTATCAATAGCATCAAAATATCTCTGATCACCAGACATGCGGTTGCTGGCACCGTTGTCGAGATACCACTCGTTCTCTTCTCTTGTGCGTGACTCAAACTGGCTTGGTACGCAATGTTTCTCGTTCAGAAAGACCACCTCATGTATCATTAGTACGTCTGCATTATGTGTTTCATCGTTGTATGTTTCTTCAATCTCTTGCAGTTTAATCAGCCGGTCAGGACAGTTTGATGCGTAATGTCCAAGTTTATCACACCGATAGCACATAATTTTTGATGTATCTCTCCCTCCATTAGACCTACCGCGGCCTCTTCCTCTGTAATTGGATCTTCCTCCTCGTCCTCTGTATCGATAATCACCATTGTAGTCACGAGTTTGATCTTGACTATTAGCATACATAAGCTTCCCTTGATCTTCTTGTGCATCTTCCTCCTCGAAGATACACTCCTCATAGACTTTCAGTCGTCCTATGATTTCTTCAAAACTTGTAGTATTAAGATCCAAAACTTGTTCGAGTGAGGCTACAATGTGAATATACTTCTTCCTGGGAAGACTGTTAAGAAATTTCTTAACTATCTTTGATTCTTCAATATCCACTCCAAGAGATGTTGAGTTAGTAGAGATTTCAGAGAGTTTTCCCACAAAATCATCTATTTTGTCGGAATCTTTCATCCCAAGTCTATCAAATTCAGACATTAGGGTCTGCAATCTAGCTTCTCGGACTCTGTCTGCTCCCACATATCTTGTTTGAATAGTTTCCCATACCTTCTTGGCAGTTTCAAGTCCTCCAACCTGCAGGATAAGCGACTCTGGTATTGATTGAAACAACAAAGCCATGGCCAAGTTGTTCTTCTCATCATCGGTTGAGTCTGATTCTATAACCTCCCAGACTTTGTTAACCGCAAGAGTGATTTTCATTCTCATGGCCCATATTGTGTAATTCATAGGGTTTAGCATCAGACATGAGATTGTTGATCCTTCTTTAGGTTTAGGTGTAGCTACCGTGAGATCTCCCGTGTTAACGTTTTGCTCTGATACCAAATCAAGTTTTCAAATAGAACTTCAAAGATTAAGAATTCAAGAATTTAAAAGAATAACTCTAGTTCTCTTAATCTCTCTCAAATCTCTCTCAAAAGTATACAGTAAAACCTCTATAAATTAATACTCTATAAATTAATAAACACTATAAATTAATAAATTTTGCTGGTCCCAAGTCGGGCCAGTGTAAAAATTAACAATATTCGATAAGATAATAAGATAATAATTTTTTCGAAATCTCCTTATAAAATATGGTCCCAATAATATCATAAATTAATAATTATGTAAAATTATATATATATATATATATATACTGATATAATAGTGTATGTTTCTCCTAAAGCTCAATTCTATAGAACAATTGTAATGTTGTATTTTCAACCTATAATGATATCTCTAAAATATTTTATAACATGTCATACAAATAATTAAATTTAAAGTTTTAATTTTTAGATATGCATCATTTACAATTTGATAATTTGACAGATTATTAAAATAGGAGAATTGATATTATTATTCATAGATTTGAATTTATGTGTCTCATGTGTATAAGTCAATTTGTCTATAATATTTGTAATTTATTGTAAATAGTGCTTTCTAAATATTACAAGTTCAATTCCTAAACCATAAAATTTATAACATCCGAAAGTTTAATCTTATTTTGCTATAGTTGTTCCAATTCATAATTTTTTTAAAAATAAACAATTAAAAATATATCTATAAATTAATAATTATTAATTTACACTATAAAATAATAATTATTAATTTATAGATAAATTAATATCACTATAAATTAATAAAATGTCTTAGTCCCAACATTATTAATTTATAGAGGTTTTACTGTACCACACTTTGGCAACTCTTTATATAGAGAAAACTAGAACATAATTTCCTAATCCAAACAGGTAAACTAACTTATTTAGATTCCTCCTAAATAGAACTATTTCTAATTGGATTAGAGTTTTCCTTTTCTTTTAATCCACTTTCTTCTTCTTCAAGCTTAGCCCAACAGTGTGCAGTGGTGCGATCTAAATAAAGCAGAGATAAAATCGCAACGGACCAACTACATACCGCTTTTGCATACAAATAGAAATGGTCCGCAGCGATCTGTTGTCCGCTTTAAAAATTGAACGGTCTAGACCACATACGGATTTGGCCGCCCTGACCGCAGTTACCATTCAAATCCAAAAACATTCACCCATACATTATTTTTTCTTAAGTAACCCTTACGATCGAAAACTCATTCGATCCTTCAAAAATTGCAAGTACACAAACACAACAGAAGTGTTAACTTTTCATCATCACAATTCTCTTTTAATCAAATACGAAATGATTAGAATTTTAGATTAACTGACACGGAACGTAATAATAATCTGAAACAAGGGGACGGGTCAAATTATCATGTTTAACGTGCCACTAAGTACTTGACGATCGAGTGGGTTTTTAACCTATTCAAATAGAAACTTCATCTCTCTTTTATTTTTGTTTTTGGTTATCATTTTTCTGCTTATAACTTTTCAAAGTCGCAAGTTTACACGCGGTGTGTGCCCCACGCGTTGAATTAGACTCAGACAGAAGTCGCCAACTGGTGGAGTTTTGGGGTTTAACGACAACTCAAACAAACAAAAAAGTATATCGTTTACTCACACAACAATTTTCGAATTTAGATTTGGATCATGATATGTGGTAATATATAAATTTATAATCTACTTTTATACCAATTTTCACTAAATTTAAGTGTCAATTCAACAAAAATTAAAGGAAATTAATTTATACGGTATATGAAAACTCTAGTCAATAAAAATAATTGGAAGTTCGTTAATATGCAAACTATGAAGTGGTATTGGCTGGTCGGACGTTGACCAGACAAAACAGTGTTTGAACAAAATAGTGTTCAACAACATTGGAGAAGGAAAAAAAAATTCGTTTTGGGACCAAATAAACCATAAAGAAGAAGAGAACTTGTATTTTAAGACAAAAAGAGAAAGAAAACAAATCATATAGCTATAGTATGAGAACTAACTTTACAAATTTTATTCCATGTCCAACTATACTGATATTTTCTAACATATATCACAGTAAATAATTAAAAGTTTTGTTTATTGCTAAAATGATTGCATGATTATCATCTATTTTCTACTGTACAAAACTGGAAATGCGGAGTTATATATCTCTATATACACCAATGTTAATTGCTTATAATTAGTGTGTGAGAGTTACAGTCATTTCACTGTATAAATATTTTCAGTTCATTGAATTGAATTTACACTTTTCATAACAAAACTGAATAAAAGGGACTTAACATGTGCCCCATACCCATTATCCTTTTCCTATTTGATTTCTCTTTTATAATTGTGATGTTTTGCAAATCTTTTTGTCCTTACTTCAACAAAGTTAAATAAACTACAAGTACAAGTTTTGATAGGACGAAGACTTTTTCATCGATCGGTCTCTCGTGTTTACATAACTAGGAGTAACGCGAATTAGTGGACTCGTGTTTACATATTAATTAGAGCATTTGTAAACTGCAAGGAGATCTTTTGTGATTTACTAGCTAGTTTTCGTAACTTCTTACACATGTCACATCATTTTTAGTCGAATAAAACTTATCATTTAGAGACGTATAACTTGTGATCCAATTATGTGGGAAGTGGGAACACTTCACAAAGAGAATTATTTGACACGCTAATTTACAAGTTGGATCTTAGTAATCTCCTTGCGCCACCTTGTGGAAGAACTAGGACATAATGCAATAAAATATTACATATATATGCAAATTATCATTATCTTATCTTTTCTTTATGAATTTATATATATCATGGTTTCATGACCTAAGAGCACTTCTATCGGACTAGAATTAGAGATATTTTATGAACAAAATGTGTATATTGCAGTCAAATTACTATGTCTATATGATCTTTAGTATATTTATGATTTGGCTTATATTATTAATGTATTAATATTGGGTAATAAAACTTTGCATTATGTGAATGTTAGTATAATGTTATTATGTTAATGATATATATGCTAGCATATCTTATCACAACAATACAATAAATTATTGGATAAAATATCTATCGCTACCTATTTTATAATTGAGAGAAACTGATGAAGAAAAAAATAGAAATATATAAGCATTTATTAAACCTTTAGACTCTTATCTATCATACTTTTGGAATTGAATAGGGAGGTAGTCATGGTTATCTTGTCGAGTGTCGACGATGGCAACTCGTCGTGCAATTTTTTCTGCCGTACCTTTTTTGTCCTATATAAATATAATTGTTTTCTTTTGTAGTTTGCTACGAGACTACGTTGTCGATATGTTGAAAAAGCTATAGAATATATTAATACATTTTATTTGTCTATTTTTGCTCTTTTTATGGTTATTTTCTTTAAAGTGCATTGAGTCAAATATATAAAACGCCTTTCGGTAGATCTCAATTCTGGAAGTTTTGTACTAAAGAACCTTACTGCGTATAACACGTGTTTCTCTAATCATGATGTGTTATAGTATATACACTTATGACTTGTGAGAAACAAAACAAAGTAAATGACAAAACAAGTAAAGATGCGGCAAATAAAACGAAAAGAAAAAAAATATGAACTTAGAAACGCCTTTCGTATTTTTTTCCTTTTCGTTTTATTTGGTTCGTTTTCTATATTGGCAACACATATAGTTTGGTTCAATTCTGATCACTTAGGAAAAAGAAAAAAAAAAATCTTGATTTGGACTGATGATTAAAATTGGGGTTTGGTTTTCAAACTGAGCCCGTAATTATGACATAGATTGCTTCCAAAATTATTCATTGAAAAAAGTGAATAAATGATCATTGCTACAAGTATAAATTTAATATCTAAACAATGGGTAGGATTATTTAATGTTGAAAAAAAAAACTGTAGGATAGTGTAGATTCGTTTCACTCAGAACATTGCTTCATTTAGTTGAAAACGAATCACCAACATTGACTATGGATATTAAAGTTAAATAACATTTCATTATTTTTTTCACTTATAATTAAAGGTTTCAATATAGTATGTAACCATGATGTGTCAATGAATATCAACAAAATTCATTGGATTCTAGAGATAACATTCGTAACCAACTTCTCGTCCCCCATTCACCATTTTTCATTTTTATAATTATAATCACAATCTATCTTTCCAGCTAAGACAATATTTAATGAAATATGATTAGTTGTAAAAAATCTATGAGTCTACGAATGGTTGATACACTCTTTTGCTTCCCTTTTCCGAAGATAATCACAATTCACAACAATAGATTCCTACTATATTTTATTATGCATAAAGAATAATAAAAAAAGAGAGACAAAACAAAAGTTTGTCTTTAATCTTTATAAGCCGCAATACAAAGAGTGAGTTTTGTGTTGAAAAAGTCAAAAAATGAAGCGACTTGCTGGTGTTAAAGCAACACAATGTAAAGGGTGATTCATCCAGTCATCATTTTATACGGCTACACATCCACCGGTCCATATTTATTTGGGGCCATCACACTTCTTATTATATAATATACCATTTCTTTTGTGTTTTACTTTATCATAATATACTCTATACAATCTAAGAGCAAATCCAACCGTCCAAACTGGACAATCGTTACTCAGAAAAAAAAAATATACATATTTTAATTATATGATAACATTTTAATTTTTTTATTAAAATTTGACCACTACTAAAGAGACACATGTACATATAGGTAAAGAATTGGTTCTCAAATAAGTAATTTGAGTACCCTCCTAAATTCTTTCTCTTACTTTTTAAATATTTTTTATTTTCTTTGAAAAATTGGTTGAGGAACGATCACTAGATTTGCTCTGAGTAAGTTAAGTCGACAGATTATTCAATTATAAGCAGAGAAACGTACAGTTCCCCGGCCCTTTTCAAATTCAATTTGACTTCCAAAGCTTTCTTCTTTATTTAAGAAAGTTTTATGATATTTTGGAACGATTTGGTGACGTTAACGTTGTATGTTTCAAGAACACTAAACTTGTTGGAAAGAACAAAGCTAGGAGTTAATAATGTCTCCATCAAATCTATCAATCAAGATCCATTGAAAGATAGAATTGTTACGTTAGATTGCGTTCAGTGCTTGAATTTTTGCTAGTAATCGATAAGATGAGATAATGTATGTGTGTGTGTGAGTTGGAGTTGCGTTTTTAGACTCTCATGTCTCAACAACTGAGACACTCTCTTTATCTTTTTACTTTTTCTAGTAGTTTTAGCCTAATAAGTAAACCCACTCTTTACCACAACCTCTCCCTTATAGTAATGTTTCTGCCTAACTTCCCTCCTTTTCATCCTCATTTTAAGTTTACTCATCACATAAAACAAATGGCACTTATCACCATTCACCATATTGGTTTCCACCTAGGTGTATGTCTAACCACTGACAGTTGTAATGATTCTGATGTTTACTTACTATAGTTTTGTCCGTTTGTTTTGAGCTTTGCGTTCATATTTACATGTTACTATATAAACCCGTAACCTTTGTACATTATGTTACGTGTTTAGTGATCTTATCGACTATATTTAGCTGTGTTTTCATTTTAAAAGAGAGATTCTAAAAGTCAGATAAAGTAATCCCAACGAGAATAACATTTTTACCAATACTACAATAAGCAGATTCGTACGAGTCAAAATAAATGAAGTTTTACAATAGCACTCTTAACAAAAGACAAACGAACACACTAAATAACTAAAGCATGACATAACAAAAGACTTCAGTTCAGAACACGGCTACTTTGAGAGACATTTCATTTGTGAATCTGACACAATCATCTGTCTGCATCCAAATCATTCCTCTGCTTGAGGCGAACGCGAGGGGCTGCTTCAGTGTCAAAAACCACAAAACAAAAATATGTAAAGTATATGCGATATAGATATCATTCAAAATGTAATCTAAAGATAGCTTGAGATGGGGTACCTCTCGCGTATTGGGCTTTCTGCACCATCATATCCTCTTACTGCATCTTCTTCCATTATCTGTCCAGGGCTTTCAACTTGACCATTCTCAGGGCTTGACTTCGACCTTGACCTCGATCTCTCCCTCCTCTTCTCATATGGAGGAGGGCTCCTGCTTTCATCACGTTCCTTTTTTGGACTTCGGTTCCTCACAGCTCCATTCTCAGGGCTAGCCACCCTCTCCCTTCTACGGTCATCCCTCTTATAATCAGGGCTAAGTCTGGCTCTCCTGTAAGGGCTCGGGCTGCGTCGTCCGCGACCATAATCAGGACTAGTCCTTTCCCTCCTGTGAGCTACTGGACTAGCACCTCGGCCATAGTCAGGACTTCCCCTTTCTCTTCTGTAAGGACTCGGTGACCGCCTTCTCCTATCAGGTGACCTATCACGGCGTCTTTCAGGACTGTATCCGTTCCCTCTCGCATCATCATCTTTCTTAGCATACTCCACTGAGATCACGTTGTCCATCAGCTTACTGCAATAACAAACAAACAAAAACAGACAATGGAAGATGAAGTAGGGCCAAGCATTCAGGACTATGAGAGTGTGAAACTGGACAAGAAAGAAACCTTGAATTTGTAGATTCAAGTGCTCTGGTAGCATCTTCTTGCGACTCATATTGGATAAACGCAAAGTTCCTTCTGATTCTAACATTAACGATTTTTCCATACGGCTCAAAGTGTCTCTCCAAGTCCCGAGTCCTAGTGCCCTGTGCATCGAAGTTGATCACAAACAGAGTCTTGGAAGGTCTCATGCTAGACGATGATCTCCTTGAACCACCACCTGATCTTCCAGCAGCTACACGGTCATTCTANATCACGTTGTCCATCAGCTTACTGCAATAACAAACAAAAAAACAGACATTGGAGTGTGAAACTGAAGTAGGGAAAGCATTCAGGACAAATGAGAGTGTGAAACTGGACAAGAAAAGAAACCTTGAATTTGTAGATTCCAGCGCTCTGGTAGCATCTTCTTGCGACTCATATTGGATAAACGCAAAGTTCCTTCTGATTCTAACATTAACGATTTTTCCATACGGCTCAAAGTGTCTCTCCAAGTCCCGAGTCCTAGTGCCCTGTGCATCGAAGTTGATCACAAACAGAGTCTTGGAAGGTCTCATGCTAGACGATGATCTCCTTGAGCCACTACCTGATCTTCCAGCAGCTACACGGTCATTCTATACCAACGTATAAGAAATTTGCAATTCAATCACTAAAACCGTCTTGAATAGTATTAGTAAGTCTTAAAAATGATATTCAATTTTCTACCTTTGTCCACTCAACACGGAGTCTGCGTCCCGTGCGGCCATATTCATAGCGATCAAGCGCTCGGATGGCATCTTCAGCATCTCTCTCGTCTTCCATATAGACAAAAGCAAAGCCTGCGGAAAGAACCAAGAGGCAGAAATCAGAACAATCATATAAAGTAAACCAAGTAAATGAACCTCCTTCAATAGGATTTCTAATGTAAAGGCTCCTTCGAAATAGTCTTTACTACTTACTGTGACAAACATATATTTGAACATTCCGTAGAACCTAAAATCTCTACAAACTATTAAGTAGTTTTACAGACCTTGCATTATGGAATTAATATGTCAAAGAAGAACAACTGAAAATGAGGATGAGGAGGAGGAGGTCAGACGGAATTGTGAACAGAAACGCGGTGGTGCATTCTCCATTTTGATATGCTGTGAGAGGTTGGTATGATTCTACCAAAGAGGCCATGTCCAAGAGTAGGAAAAGTCAAGAGGAATGAAATGCAACTAAGGCAGAGGGTATGGGAACGTAGTGCCATTGCGCAGATGAAGGGCGACTCTTTAAAGCAGGAAATGGATTATTCCATAGGGTCCATCAATGGGGCAGGGTGGGAGAATGGGCATCCCAAATAATCCTGCGCCAAAATCAAATTTTGAGTATGGCGGTTTACCCTAAAATTACTCGGATCTTTTCTCTTCTCTGAGGTATGCTATGAACTTCATGCCGGGTGCTTCAAGTGGCTGGCTAGGCAGATGCTGGAATCAGATGACTGACGAACCAATGGCATACGGAATGTGGGATACGGTCCTCCAGAGATTCATACGGAATGAGCGTGTTCGTGGAAACAAGAACAATGTTTTTGATTGAATTTGGCTTGTTCATCGGATTTGGAGTGGTTTACAAGACTTTTTATCCATCCAAGTTGACAAAACAAAAGAAAGAAGGAAACTAAGAGAGAATAAAAAAAAGCCAAGAGCCAAGACTTACCAGCTTTCATATCAACCCTCTCGACCTTGCCATATTTTCTGAAAAGCCTCTCAAGATCACTCTCACGAGCATCATACTCAAAGTTCCCGCAGAAGACAGGCTTCATGTTTCCTAAAAAGAAAACACAGAAACGATTTAATAGCAGCTCCTCTCAACAACCAAAGCAACAAAGGAGATACCAGACAGAGCACATATATACAACCAAAATAAAACAATTAGACACACAAACATATGTTTAAAGATCATAGACAAAGAACACAACAGAGAAGCCAAACCACAGCAAAATTTTAGTATCCAAATATACTTCAAAATTCCAAATTTAAAACTATAATCACCACAACCCATAAACCCGCCACAGCAAAATCTGATCAGATATACTTCAAGATTTAAAAATTTAAAACTTAAATTCATCCACAACCCATAACAAGATTCAACAGCAAATATACTTCAACATAACTAAAAGGCAACTCCAATGAATCACAAAAGATTCAAACTTTGATCAAAAATATACATAAAGATTACAAATTGATAACAAATTCAAACTCCAATACATCACAAAACCTATAACATCCCAATCATAAAACAAAAGAAGTGCAGCTTAAAGTAATAATATATATCCATCCAGCTATGCTAAAACCTCAGATCTGACATGAATTATACAAGAAAACCAAAGCAAGAGAAGCTACAGACAACCATCGAAAGATTCAAAAAAGAAAATGAAATAGATATCGATTTTAATTTGACGAACAAGAAAAGACAGAGAGATAGAGAGGAAGAGCGAGAGACCAAACACAGAGATCAAAATTAAGGTATCTAGAAACTACAGACAAGAACAGCTGTTCTCAGATTACCTTAAACTTGAAAGTTGAAAAATCGTACCGGCCGTCGAAAGCTCAAAGTCGAAACCCTAGAGAGGATACACAAAAAGCTTCTCTAGATTTTTTTTTTGTTTGCTTTCTTCGAGGCTCCGCAGATAATAAATGTGAAAACAGATTATATATGTATTTTTTATTTTTATTTTTATTTTTATTTTTGTGGTCAAATATAATTGATTTTGTTAATAATGTTAAGTCTAATAACGCTTAAAGACTCTTTTGTTTTCGTTAATAAGTAGGATCCACTTTGGGCTTCTTATCTTTAAGTCTTAAGTCTTAACCACACACAAAATGTAAATTCATTTTACAAACAAGATTCTACAATAATCTCTTTTAAATAAATGAAATTAAAGAAGAATATACAAAATCTAGAAGAAAAAAAATCATATTATATATACTCATTTTTTTTTTTGCTAAGCAAGTAAATATCATATATAATGAAATGATTGGGTTTACATTTTGATTACCATATACTTTGATCCCTTGGCAAAAAAAGATAAAAACAAGGAAACAAAAACCGAGACCTACTAAAGCTTTTTCAAAAAGATATATACCCATTTTACACTATCATTTTTGGATTTGCAGACCATGTGTGTATTTTAAGCGTTACTCGTACAATTTCTAGGGAAAAAAAAGAAAAGAATTGGGCTAAAATACTGAGGCCATCTGCATTAGCATAATTTATTGGATGTTCTTAGCCTAATAAAATGTTTAATAATTTGAACAGTGGCCTTAGAACAGATTTTTGGGTCTTGAATTAGAAGAGATTTTAGCCAAGTTCTATGATCACGTGGCAATACGTGAATGGTTGAGTTTTTTTGCAATTGAGACAATTTTTCATTTCTCTTCCTCTTCCAAATCGCATCTAGGTTTTCGAAGAGAAAGAGACAAAATGGCGAAAGCTTTGATTTCTACATCTTCGCCGACTAAGGTATGTATTCCGGCCATTAAAACACTAAAATCGAGAGCTCTTCCATGTAGAAATCGATCTTTGCATAGCTTTTCCGACAAAGCCGTTAAAATTGTCTTCTTTTGTCGATTCATATGTCCGGCGATTTGAAGGCGAAGTCGAAGTCTTCTTCCTGAGCCTTTATCTCCTCGTCTCCTTTGTCTGGCAAATCTCATCTCCGGCGATATAGACAAGGTAGTCCCGTCGTTTCCTCTGTCAGTCCATGTTTTCTTCGATGTATCATCGATTTAGGGTAAAACTGAAATCTTTGAATTAGGTTTGGGTTTAGTAACATGGTATAGGGTTTCGTCTCATCTGTCAATTAAAGGTTTTGATTAATCAATATAGGATTTTAGTGAGCTTCCAGGATGTATGACTGAATTCCGAGTGTTGTATGTTGTATTTGAAATCAACCTTAACACTGATGAACTTTAATTGATTTTGCTTTGTTTCTGAGGCTTGTAGGTGAGGTTAACCAGGGTAAATTAAATCGGATAACCATCAACAAACCTGCATTTGCTCGAACCTAAAAGGTAAGTCACACTCACTATATGGAATGCAAGGTTGGTTTCCTGATTTGAGTGGTGTTGTGGTTTGTGTAGTAGTGTAAGTGTTTATTCACAGATTTTATTTGATTGTAGTGGCTTGTTAAGTGTTGTATGATTGTGTAATGAGTTTCTCAGAATTGTTTTGTGATGGTCTCGGATGTTTGATTAGGTTTATTTCTTGTATAATATAATTGAGTTGTTGTGAATTTAGTGTCACTTAGTTTTGCTTTGTATGTCTCAACATCTAACCTGATATCATCTGGTCATGTTCTCGTATAAGTGGTTATTCACGGATAAGTTCTGATTGTAGTTTTGCTTTTTAGGTTTGAGTCGGCTTAAAACTTTAAAACAGATTTCTATGAAAGCTCTAAAAGTTTTAAAACTTTTAAAACTGAATAATATGAATGCTTTAACAAAACTAGTTGAGTAGGTAATGAATAATATGAATGTCTTGGTTTACATAGCAAAACTTTTAAAACTTTTAACACTCAATGACCTTTATTTACTTCTGATTTGACTGAAGTAGGTAATGGTTATTTAGAATTAAAAGTCTCTAACAATACCAAACTTCTTAACTTCTCTATATTACATCCGACCCAAATACTCAATCTCTCATATCTTTTACTTCTCTTCTATCATCTATCTTATTTGCTTCTTTCTTAACCGATCTTTAATTCTTTCCAATAATATCTTTGCCTCAGCCTCTTCCTTGTTTAAATCTGATTGTTATGGAATCAAACAATACTCCTAACAGTCAATCTCAATCCTACTTTAGCCTTCTTAATTTTCCATATGACAGCTTTGCTCCTAATGTAAACATTGGTTCCTCTCAAATCCCTGCTTTTAGTTCACAAACTAGTTCACAGCCGAGTCAACCTCCCAGTCAATCAGAAGAGACAACAGAACAGCTTAGGGAGAGAAGGATATGGTCCACACAAGATGACTTAGTCCTAATAAGCGGCTGGTTAAACACATCGAAGGATGCAATAGTTGGGAATGACCAAAAGGCAGGGTCCTTTTGGATCCGTATAGGAGACTATTATGCATCAAGTAGTCATGTACTTGGTGGTGCTAAGCCAAGGCGCCCTGACCATTGTAGACAAAGATGGCAAAAAATCAGTAAGGAAGTTAGCAGGTTCTGTGGAGCTTTTACAGAGGCAGAGAGTGAGAAAGCTAGTGGCCTGAATGATTTAGATATTCTGCAGAATGCTCACCAAATCTACACTAACCTGTACAAGAAGAAGTTTGGTTTGGAGTATGCTTGGAATGTGCTATGCTATGAACAGAAATGGGTAAACCTGGAGGCCATGAACCCCACTCCAAAGACAACCAGCTCTAACAAAAGAAAAGTTGATGAAGCTGCACCATCTACAGGTTCTGTCATTGGTGAGCACGAGAGCAGGCCTCTGGGCATAAAGGCAATGAAAAAATTAAGGAACAAAGGTAAAGAGAAGGTTGCACCATCTGCAGAGTTTAGTTACATGTGGGAGATAAAACAGAAGGATTTGGAGGGCATGAAAGAACTCCAAAAGATGTCCATTCTTGACACTCTCATTGCCAAGAAAGAAACTCTAGACGAAGATGAAAAAGCTCTAAAGAAGAAGCTAATGGCTGAAC
The DNA here is from genome assembly GCF_000633955.1 of Camelina sativa. NCBI lineage: Eukaryota > Viridiplantae > Streptophyta > Magnoliopsida > Brassicales > Brassicaceae > Camelina > Camelina sativa. Next base: position 11,844,363 of record NC_025702.1, on the reverse strand, counting down.
TGTTTTTAACTTAACTATGTTTTAACTATGTTTGTTTTAACTATGTTTTTAATGTGTTTATGAATTTAAAGAAGAAGCTAACGGTTCTAAAGAAGAGTAATGAACTTAACTATGTTTTTAATGTGTTTATGAATCAGATATGTGACATTGTTCAACTTGTTCTCTTATGTTTTTAATGAATCTCGGATGTTTGGTTATGAACTTGTTTTTGTTTTCATTGTTATATATTAGTTGGATGACTTATATATGTGTTTTCGGTTTCAGGTTGAAGAAGACATGGGACTTGACTCTATATACGACTATGGAATAAACATCCCATTAGACTATAGTTCCGAAGAGGAGGAGGCTGAGACCTATTACTATCCTCCGCAACCATCAACTGAGATTGGATTCACAATTCTGTGGAGCCGTGAAGCTGAACCACTACCTGATTATGAGACACAACTGATCCAGCTCAAGGACCAACTGATCCAGCTCAAGGAACATCAAAACCATCCAGATCAGAGGTTGGTGAACCTGGAGCGGCTTGTACTAAGGCACGAGAGAAGAGACCATTGTTTCAAACGACTATGGAATTGGTAGTTGTTGTTTGCTTTGGTATGATGGTTATGGTAGTGGTACTTCTCATGATTACTAAGTAAATTTGTTAGGCTTTTTGAGAAGGAAAACAAGTAGTGAACCCGTGATGAATAATGTATGATTGTAGTCTTTTTGGTATTTGGATTGTAGTTTTAAAGAGAGTCACATGTCTTTGTTTGTAAGGAAGACCAAAGTTCACATGTGTTTGTCCGAAACACAACTTGATGAATCACAAGAGTTATGTGCCCTCTATATATATGTTTAGTAATACAAGATTTTGTTTCATAAAAATCAACCAACTCCTTCTCTCACCAAAGACATACAATCAAAGTTCTCATTCCAAGTTTTTTTTTTCTTGTTTCATTTTCTCTTGTTCATCTTATGGCATCTTCTTCCAACAATTTTCACTACCATTATGATCCAAATAGTGATAGTTTTAACCAATTTTTTCAAGAGCAATTTGACCATCAATTTGAAGCTGATGAAGAGGAAATTCCGGCAGAAAGGAGTAACATTACATATATCGATAGAAAACGGGAAGAAGGGCACGAACGCTTGTGGAACGATTATTTTACTGATAATCCGACTTACACGGAGAGGCAATTTCGCAGACGGTTTCGAATGAACAAGTCATTGTTCTTGCGTATTGTGAATCGTCTCAGTGAAGAAGTTCCATATTTTCAACCAAAAAAGGATGCAACCTTCCGGAATGGTTTAACACCGCTACAACAATGTACTGCAGCAATTAGACTATTAGCATATGGAACTGGGTCGGACTCAGTTGACGAATATAAACGTCTTGCTGAATCGACTGCTCGTAAATGTTTGGAACATTTTGTCGTCGGCATAGTCGACTTGTTTGGCACTGAATACCTACGCCGACCCACACCAGAGGATCTTCAAAGGCTACTCTTTTATGGATAACAGCGGAGTTTTCCCGGGATGGTTGGAAGCATCGACTGTATGCATTGGAAGTGGAAAAATTGTCCAACCGCTTGGAAAGGAATGTATTCACGAGGCACCAGTAAACTGACAATTGTTTTGGAGGCGGTAGCTTTACCAGATCTCTGGATATGACATGCATTTTTGGGAGCTCCAGGTAATTGTAACGATTTAAATGTTCTTAAACAATCACCAGTATTTAATGACATTATTTACGGTCGAGCTCCCGAAGTTACGTACTATGTCAACGGAAGTGAGTATAATTTGGCTTACTATCTGACGGATGGTATTTACCCCGAATGGACAACATTTGTTAAATCCATCCCACAACCACAACACCCGAAACATCGTTTGTTTGCAGAACGTCAAGAAGGTGCACGAAAAGATGTTGAGCGTGCATTTGGAGTCCTACAATCTAGATTCGCCATGATTAAAAATCCATCTCTTTTATGGGCGAAGGGTAAAATTGCATATATTATGAGAGCATGTCTCATACTTCATAATATGATTGTCGAAGATGAACGAAATTCATACACACTCTATGACGAACAAGAATTCCAACAAGAAGATAGAACCGGATCCTCTGTAGATCATACGTTTTCAGTAAATATGGCTTCAAATCTAGAGGGTTTAGGTGATGGTCATACAAGAATTTGTGATAGACAAGCACATCACAAATTAAAGGAAGATTTGATTGAGAATATATGGAATAAATTTGGACATTAAACTATGTATTAATTAAATAAAATGTTTGTGTGCTTTAATTAATTAAGTTATATGTTTGTTTTTTTTTTTAAATTTAAAATGTTTTTTTTAATAAAAATTTGGTATTGTATTTTGAATTTTAGTATAAGTTTTTTAAGTTTGCAATTTAAATGTTATTTTCTAAAGATTTTATAACTGTAATATGTTTAAGATTATTATATTATTAAATCTAGTGATCTTAAACATGTTCTCCCAATAACCAACTTCTTAACAAAAGATCTCAACTAATGATCTTACATTATTTTCATAATATTTTTAATCTAAGAGCATGGGCATTGGTGTCCCATGGTTTTTGATCTCCCAAATTTAATATTATTATTTTGAAAGTTTCTTATTTTTAGTATGAGCATTGCTGTCTATTTGTATTTGGTCTCTCGAATAAAATAATAATATTTTGAAAGTTTAAACATTAATTATTTAAATTAAAAAGTAAATTCACAGTAAAGATTTAATAAAAATAAAACATATAACATTAACATTGAAAACATAAAAAAATTACAAAGTTACAAAAAGTTGAAAAACAAAAACATACAATTAAGACATTAAAAATAGAAAACATAAAACATACAAACATCAAAAGTAAAAACAAACATTTTATTCAATCATAGAAATTTTAAAATTAATCTTCATTATCGGGAAGATGTCCAAAGTTAGTCCAAATATGCTCAATCAAATCATGTTTTAGTTGGTCATGGGCTTGTTTATCCCGAAGTCTTGTTTGACGAGTAATCGTAGTGCCGATATTTGAACCCACACCGGCGGCACCAACGGTATATGTTTCATCCACATGTTCTCCGTGTTGAAATTCAGAAACAATGTTTCGGAAACGGTATGTATGTCGTTCATCTTCGACAATCATATTATGGAGTATTATGCATGCTCTTATAACATTTGCCATTCTGGCGAATCTAGCTTACAAGACTCCAAAGGCACGCTCAACATCTTTCCGCATAACTTCTTGTTTTTTTAGAAAAAAGAGAATTTTTCATACCTTGTGGAAGTCGAATAGATTGAATAAAAGTGGCCCAATTCGGATAAATACCATCAGTGAGATAGTACGCCAAATTGTACTCCCTTCCGTTGACAACGAAGTTGACTTCCGGAGCTTGACCGTTAATTATGTCATCAAAAACATTAGATCGATCAAGAATATTAAGATCGCTCATAGTACCTGGAGCTCCAAAAAAGGCATGCCATATCCAGAGGTCATATGAAGCTACCGCTTCCAACACGATTGTAGGTTTTCCGGTTGATCGTGAATACATGCCTTTCCAAGCCGTGAGACAATTCTTCCACCCCCAATGCATACAGTCAATGCTCCCAACCATCCTGGGAAATCCACGCCGTTCATTCTGATAGAGTAGTCGTTCTAGGTCCTCCGGTGTAGGACGTCTTAGGTATTCATCTCCAAACACTTGGATGATGCCGACGGTAAACTCGTGCAAACATTTCCGAGCTGTTGAAGCACCAATTCGTACATACTCGTTAACACTGTCAGACGAACTACCATATGCCAATTGACGAATTGCTGCAGTACATTTTTGTATAGGTGATAGACCAGCCCGTCCGGTTGCATCCTGGGTTTGGTGGAAATATTCGACTTCGGTAGAGAGACGTTGCACAATACGCATAAACAATGGCTTGTGCATGCGAAACCGTCGCTGAAATAAATATTCTGGAAATGTTGGAGTGTCACTGAAATAATCATTCCAAAGACTATTGTGGCCTTCTTCCCGGTTTCTCGGGATAAAAATCCTTTTTTTGGCTCCTTTGGTTCAGGAATAATATGTGAATTTTCATAATAAGCATCAAAATTATCACCATCATCTCCTTGGTAGTGATAATGACCATCATCTCCTTGGTAGTGATAATGGTTTGAAGATGATCCCATTTCAAATAAAAATAAAAATAAAAAGAGTCAACTTGTATTGAAGAGAAAGAGATATCTTGTATTGAGGAGAAAGAGAGATCTTGTATTGAGGAGAAAGAAAGAAATAACTTGTATTGAGAAAAGAATGAGAGCTCGTGTGAATGTTTTGTTGCTTTGATATTGTTTGGTGTTTCATTTTATGGTCGCATATATATAATGAAAGACTAGTGAGCTTGAATGTGTAACCCGTGATGTTTTCTTTGGTGTTGCATTATGGTCTGCTTGCAATGTGTAACCCGTGACATTTCAAATAAATACTGCCTAGAAACATAGTACATCCTGACTCTTTTACAAGTACATAATGCCAAGAATCAAAGCCCGTGAGCCTCAACTTTATAATGAAGAATCTGTGACTCTATAGTGTAAAAACAAGTACATACTGCAAAGAGAAAGTCATTACAAAAACAGAGTCATTAAAAAGGAATAGCATGAACATCCGAGTCATTACATTACATGAGCACCCCAACTAAATGTCTCCAATCTGATTTAAGTAGACATAAACAAGATACCTAGAAGACCTACCACAATAGCCGTTACACCAACAACCAGGAAATCAGTTACATTTCTAAACCTATTTTCCTTACCTAGCTCAGAAACTACATTCTCTAACATAACCATCTTCTGTTCAGTTGCATAACTCTGATCCCTAACCTGATTGATGTTTGATTCATAGTCATTGAAGAATGTTAAGTAATCTACCTTCTCAGCCATCACTTCATATCGTCTTTCACTGTCTCTCATCTCCTCCATTACAGCCACATCCCACCACTTGTGAATATGCATCTCTTCATCATCAACATTTGGACATGTGAAGAACCTGCAATAAGTAACAGAGTTATCATATATAGTAAAACTTAAACTTCAATAACATTAGAAACAGAACAGCTAAAATCACATACCTTTTGTTGTAGCAGTTGGATAGAATAGGCTGAGCACCATAGTAGCATACCTTGGGGAATCCATGCTCAACCTCAAGTTGAGATGGGTATTGACTCGACTCAGCATTGATGAACCTACTCTCTGCTTTATCCATAAGAATCAAAGCTTCTATTTCTCGGTCCTCAGTGTCCTCTGAGTACCTATCAAACTGATCTGATGACTCAGGCTGGGAGTAGCTATAGTCTTAGCCCATTTCTGAGTTAACCTGAAGATAAACAAGAAGAAGCAGATTAGACTTAATAGAACAAATGTTAAAAAGAAATCACAATCTGATTTAAGTGAGTTAATACTTTCATTAATACTTAAGTGAGTTAAGACTTAAGATAATAATACAGATAACACAATATATTGATAAGATAATAGACTTATATAGATTCAGTTTAAAACATGGAATACAAAAGCCGAGTTACTAGAACAGGAAATACAATGCATAGAAACTTAAGCAAGAAATACAAACAACAAACACATAGTTAATATCAGAAATACTGGGACACTATCTTGTTCATGATAACTTCTTCACTCGCATTCAAGGGTTCCTTTTTGGCTAAGAGAGTGTATAGGATGGCCAACTTTTGTAGTTTCTCGTTTTCAGCCAATTCCTCTTTCTTGACATCCCACATGCTCTTATACTCAGCAAGAGTCTTCATGTTTGTGGACTGAGCATTGTTCTTCTTTGCCTTTGCAACCTTGATCCCTTCTCGCCTTTTCTCATAGTCCTCAACATTGCAGCTTGATGCTTGTGAACCTTCAGCAGCTGGTTTCCTCTTTGTTGCAGGCTGAGATGGAAGCGTGTTAATAGTGTTAAGGCTGAGCCATTTCTGCTCAAACCTTAACAGACACCAACAATGTTCAAGGTTAAACCTCTTCTTATGGTTAGAGAAGTAGATATCATGTGCATTCTTAAGATATCATTTTCAGAATGATCAGAGCTGTTCAGTCTCTATGTAGCTGCCATTGCCCCACAGAACTTGTTAGTTTGGTCATTTATCTTGTGCCAACGCTGCTTGCAATGTGTCACCAGCATCTGTTCACCACCATTTCTAGCATGAGGAGAGTCAGCATAGTACCGGCTAATCCTTTGCCAGAAGCATCCTCCCTTTTGTTGATTTGCAACAATGGCATCATTTAAAGTGTTGAGCCATGCAGAGATCAGGACTTCATCATCAGCAGGTGCCCATGTCTTTCTCTCCTTGTGCTCCAATGGTGTTTCTTGAGAAAGAGGTGGCGCCTCAGAAGGTTGGGAGCTGAGAGGAGGCATTTGTGAGTTGTTCTGTCCAAAAGGTGGATAACTTTCAAAACGAAAGTTTTCATTTATACCACCTTCTTCTTGACTGTTAAGCATGTTTAAGTAAGAAGAATACTGATAAAAGGGATTCGTAGAATCCATATGAGGAATCTTAGAGAATAAGTAGAGAAGAGAAGGGATTAGATAAGAAACGCGATTAGAACTGAGAAGGGGTTACAAAATGAAAGAAGATGGTTGGGGTTTAATAGGTTAAAAGGTAACTTGCAATAAGTAACAAAACATAATGAGCTAACAACCACAGTCTATTCACAATTTATGACAAGTACACTTCACAAAAAGCTATGAAGTATTCTTTACTGGCTCATTCAATTTAAAGGTGGCATAAACACATATGAAGAAGAAAGCTATGAAGTAGGTATTACTATGGATGCATTGGTGTCTTTACTTGCTAATTCATTTTACTTGATAATTGTATCAGTAGCATTCAATTTATGTGACTAAACAAGTAACTATGAACAAACCAGACCAAAATGTCACCAACCAGGAAATCATAATCAAGAAGCAAGCATATCAATTAACCAGGCTATTTAACTAGACATTACTAGTCTATTTCCCTATACATTACACAGCTAGTTTGTATGAGTTACTACCAAATCTGAATATGAGCTAAAGGGATTCAAGTTTTATGAGTTACAACTACTTTTGTTGAGTACTACCGGAGAATAAACTATAGCTAAATCGATAATCCTACACAGAACGATTAGAACAAGCTATACACAGAGACTAACCCTAAAGCAAATCAGAGAAATCTCAAATTGGAGGAAGAAGACAAACCTTATTTCGCACGATTGAACCGCCGGACAAGCTTCGGGATACACAGAAGATCGTTTTCGGCTTAAAATCGGCGGAAAAGAGGAAGAAAGACATGTCGGGAATTCGTCGCCGTCGAGATAGAAGAGAGAATTCGAAAACTTTCTCTCGAGAAAGTGTCGCGTGTTAACCCTACCCAAAGACTTCTCCCAATCACCACCTTCCACGTGTTCAAGTAGACGGACGAAAAATGTCGCGTTTAAAGAGTCGATTCTTCAGTATTTGGCCATTTTTGATTTAATTTTAAAAAACAATTGTCGGAGGACGGTCCAAAACTACGCCATTGCAGATGGTCTAAAAACACTAAAAATTGATCCCCAATGCAAATGCCCTGAGAACCGTCGTTGCTCTGGGAAGTATCGGAAGGAACCCTGAAGACATGCTCCCTGTCAATATCTAGTTGGCTTTTGATAAAATACAAAACAGAAAATTTTTTTTCTCTCATGTTCTTCTTCTCTCTTTCCTCTGTCGACAAAACGCGTGAGCTTTTTTTATCTCCTTCCTTATCTCTACTCTCATTCACCTTAAAACCACCGTCTCCCTCCGCCACGCAGCAGCAATTCACGTCATTCAGAAACGACGGAGATATCGCTTTTTGTGCAGAGTAAGAGCTTTATATCAACGCAAGGATGGGACTCGGATACGGTGGTTGATTACAGGATAAACGAAGACGAGTTCCATAAAATCAGCTTGATGGACTGTGATTTCTTTATCAGAAAACCGCCTGATCTCTAACGATGTTTATGATTTCAGGGAGGTGTGTGAGTTCATTCAATGTCTCGAATTGCTCGTTTTATTCGGTTTCTCTAGTTCCTGGGTTCATTTGTTTGTTTGTAGATGCAGATGTATGTTACTCCTCCGGATACATATATTTTTACTCAATTCCCAGAGTTCTTGCTCCAATGCCTCAAAACGTTAGTCAATTCATCCCATTCACCTTCACTCTACCTGGTAATTGGTAATTGTATACAATATGTTATCTTATCTACGCTGAGCTGTACAATTATTTCTAGACTGAAATTTTGAACTAAGAAACTTACAAAGTGTTGTTAATGGTAAGAGATTTTGCCACCATTTACTCACTTAGTATAATCAGAAACCGAGAGTGTGGCAGCATTTGGTTTGAACATAAGCGCCCCCAGTTAGTTTAACAATGCTTCAAGTCTTGATCAAAGGGAACATTTGGTTTGAACATAAGCGCCCCCGTGTTGCCTATCTCTGTATGGTTTGAAACATTATAGTTAGATGGTAAGGTATTTTAACAAGGTTATAAACATTAGGCTGGTTTGATGAACGTTTTGTGATATGGTCTCAGTGTCTGGCTTTTGTAGTGTGTTAAGGAACCTATTTGTCCTGTTTGTTGTGGTTTTTGTATATTGTTCGTTACGGTGACTGTGTCTTTGGGTTGTGTGCAGCTACGATTATCACAGACAGAGAGATAGGGAGGTCGAGGTGTTTTGGTTTTGTCAGCTTCAGCTGTGAAGATTCTGCAAACAAAGAGATAGGGAGGTCGAGCCATGGCTGGGTTGTTTTTAAGCTTGATATAGATCTTAACTGTAAAAATGTTGTGACTTGGCTATATACAATCTTAGGTCTATGGTTGGGGAAGAGGAGAACATGGAAGGCTCGGGTTAGGTGACAATGGCAGAGGTGACACTAGCAAACCTTGTAGGCCAATTTGACTGGTCCAAATGGGGTTGAAGATCTTGCTAAAGCCATTGGTATCGATGGATATATGCGGCAAGTTTCCTCTCATTGTGTTTCCATCTTCTGTTATGTAAACTGCTTTCTCTTTCACCTTGTTTTGTAACACTACTAAGACGATTTGTAAGAATTGACAACCCTTCATTTTGGAATATAATTAAGCAATTGTTTTAAAAAAATGAATTATGAGGATTAAGCAACCTTAATAGAGTTTCTCTATTGGAAGGGTGATTTTGTTTAAAGTTGTTAGTGGGTTGCTTTGATTAGTTTAGTATTAAATGTATTATTAGTTTAATTTTGAGCAATGTTAAAGAGGTTCTCGAGTGGACATGGTCTAAGTTGTTTTTGTAACAAGATCATGAAGGGATTTGGTTCATCATCACAAACTTGAGATACAGTTCATACAACTCCCATAACAATAATCCTATAATGGTGTCTCTTGCAAGGCTTTTTAAAACCTTTTGAATCCAGCCTTCCGATGATGTAGTACCACCTTTATATGAATCTCCTCTTCCCACCAAGTCTCTAAACCGAAGATCTCCGGAGTCTGACACCAATGCATAGATCACACCGTTCATGTGTCCTTTTCCGATCACTCCCACCACTGTTTTACACCCGTTCACTGCTTTACTCCTCTTCAACGACCAAGCTAGATACTGTCTCCAAGCAAAGAAAAAAAAAACATTACTTTATCGAGTACTATCGGTTTTTGGTCTTTGGCTCTGTTTTGGTTTTTATGCTTACGGTGTCTCTTTCGTGTATTAGAGGTAGTAAGAGTGATGGGTATAAGAAACTTAGCCGTTCGTATAGCTGCAAACTTCCATTGCTTTCATCAGTTTCTTGTTCCTGTTGCAATGAGTATACAAACCCCAAAGTTACAAACTTTATCATATTCTTCAAAAGTTTAACTAAACCCGAGTTGGGGAAAAGAAAGCAAAACCTTAAGCTCAGCTGCGGATATACTGGATGAAGATGTGATTGCCCGAGTCACAGCCATCACCAGATTATACTTCTCTCCCCATTTCAGTGAGTTCCAAGCCCTTTCGAGCTACAACATTAACATAAAAAAAGCCATTAGTCCCATTGGTTTTAAATCCATCTTGCATATGTTAGTCAGAAACAATTAGTTGTTAAACATTACTGTGATTTCGATGGGTCTGTCTCCAAGAACCAGCTGTGCACCAACTTCCTCAGAAGCTTTCCGAGCAGCACGAAACTACATGCAAAAGTTTGATCAAGAACATTCTCAATGTCTAAAAACGAACCTTGGATACTCAAAACCATACCTCATCCCCAAAAGGTCGGTCAGCAACAGAAGATAACTTAGAAGAGAAAACCGCTAAGAGAAGCCGCAAGGCCAACGCAGTTTGGCCTCCTATGATCATCCCAACCAACACACACACCAAAAAAATACATCAAACATTGAAGCAAAAGCAAGTACATGGATAAAGAAAGGTAAAGTTACTGATTAGATCGTTATACCCAAGTCTAAGCTCCGGCCAACAGCACCAAGAAAGCCTGTTCCAGTCAACGACAACACTCCGGATTTCAAGTTTTGGTCAGCCTCTCCTCCAACACTCGAAGTATACATAATCCCAGCTCTGCAATATCAACATCAACCTCTGCAATGTGTTACTGTCAGATACTTTTGTTCCCCAAATCACAATTCCCATCACAACATAATGACCTCTCAATTTGTACCAAACCTAATCCAATTCCCTCAATTCATCAAATTGACAACAAATTCTCAAACTTTCATAGATAAACTCATCAAATTTCACATAAAACCCTAAAAAGAATTTGACTTTCCTGCTACGACAGAGCTCGACGGCGACATTATCAGGTTTCAAAGTACGGACGACGCGTTCAACGACGGAAGCAGACTCCGGCGAGATATGAGAAGTACCCACAAGCCAAATCGCTTCCGGCTCAACGAACTCCTTGCGCCAAGATGGAACAGGGCCAAAGCTCTGTTTCTGGACCAGAACCAAAGTCCCGTTATCAGCGAGGTCAAGCAACTCCGGGAAAGTTTTAGCGATTGCGGCTCGTGAGTCCGACGCAATCTCGTTGCGGAAATCAAAGTCCGGCGGAGGAGTCTGGACGGAGACGGAGACTGAGAGTTTGGTGGGTTTGATGAAGAAAGGCTTTGAATTTAAGGGTGTGAAGAAGGGGAAGGTTACTGGACTTGGAAGGAGTTTCATCGGATGCTGATGAACTCCGAGAGAGTCAGAGAGGATGAGATGATGATCAAAGTTTAGATTTTTATTTTCTTGATTTCAACAAATCGGGTGTTGTGAAAAGATTGAAACTTTGATTGGTTTAGAATACATTTGGGTTGTTTTGTGATTTTACGAGGATGATAAGAGTGCACGTTAATGGCCACAATGGTACTTTGACGTTTTGACATTAGTATGAATCAACCAAACATGAAACTATCCAATTCAGTTTAGTCGATTCTCAAATCTTTATTTACCTTACGATTTTGCATATATCATAATATATAGTCTAACATTTGTATCTTATCCCATCATCATTACACATTCTAAGCATATGGTTAACTCATACAGTCATACAACAGTCAAACTCGTAAGTAACAAGTGGTCAGTGGTCACTAAACTCACTTTTGGGGCTTGACCGGCATTGACCGATCACCGGATAAGTTATCATAGCACGTGTAGTAGGCAATTAAGACAATGTTCATAGGCCATAGGGGCGGGCATTAGCACGTGATGCTGGACAATGAACAAAAAAACATGTAAAAGTAAATTTAGTCAGGTCGAAGGAAGCAAAGAAGCAAAAGAGGAGCAAAAGGACCGGAGGTTGTCGTATGGGTGAAATCACTGAAATGTGGCTTTTATATAACTTGGTACAATGGGTAGGGGCCTGCATCTGCATGACCTTTCTCTAATGCATATATGTAGAAAAAAATCATGTCGAGTATTAGGTATTCTAATTATATCCTCCATGATACCTTTAAATGGCTGTGTGTTAGACGTACTGACGTAGGATTGAAGATAGTAATAGTTTAATACCTAACATGGGGTGTGATTAGAGGATGATCTCACAACATTTTTTAGTGATCTTGTGGGCTGTAATTATGAAACAAATAAAATATGGAAAACGAGCCTATAGGAGAGTCCTACCGTGATACACAAATCGTGTGGGACATTTCATTCTCATAATGTATCAGTAAGACTCGTCGTCTTACCAAGCTTTGGCTGGCTTCCTTAAGTGCTCACCATTACCAATTAAAAGTATATCTTGGCTTTTTTAACTATTTTATTTCTGTCATTTTATTGCCTCTTTGGTACCCGTTCACCCTTAACTATTATTTGATCAACTAATTTTAAATTTCTCTTCGTAATATTGAAATCGCGCAAGGTACGTGTTCGATTCGCAGCCTAGCCTTTTGGGTTTATTTTCACTTTAGGAAAAAAAAATCGTTGGCAAAAGTGGAATGAAAATACCTTTTTATACAACTCATTAAATAGAAAGGTCGATACTTGAATACTTGATACGGAAGGGTATCTTCACTATCCTCCAAACAACAACAAAAGTTCTGATTTGTTCAATTTCTTTCAAATTCTTCAATACTAGGTTTTAATACAATTTATAAAATTAAATGCCATAGGTTATTGACATGTGGTTGCAAACTCGGTGTATAACTTTTTCGTAAATATTATGATTAGTTTCTGCGCATTATGTGTTTTTAAAAAGCATTATATTAAACAATTATGTGCAATATAACATACCTGTAAATTTGTCACTCTTTTTTTTTCTTTTTTTTTTTGCAAATTATCATCTATGGTGTAGTTTGGCAAATTCACCAGAGAATGTCTTTAGGGAATTTTTCTGAAAAGAATTATAAAGATTACTATTAATAGCAAATACATAGTATACCTCGCTAATATTTTGCTCATTCGAGCAATGGAAAATATGTTTTTTTTGGTCCCATCAATTCTTTATACTAGTATGTTCCACTAGACCTCTACAACCTTACAATATACTGTATTTAATATTTGTAAGTTTTTAAACCCTTTTTCGTGTGGCTTAATAGATTATCCATAAGTCAAGCCACTTAGTTATTTTACCTCAGAGGCTCAACCCAATATAGAAGAAGCTCTACCCAATAGGCTACTATCGAATCAATTAGTGTAGTTTGCGATTTGGTCATCCTGAGTGGCTGTCTCTACATGGGGTTCACAAATCTACTCTTTTTATTTTATTTTAAATGGTATGTATTGTATACTAGTATAAAAATTCAATATGATCAATTGAGGAATGAGGTGAGAGGAAAAATGCAATTTCTCTTTATACGATCATAAAGAAATAAATATCATAATCAAATCTAAGTTGTATAAATGTGTAACAGCTAACATCATTCAACCAAAAACGGAGCTTCTTACGAATTTGCCACGGTTTTAAAATCTCTCTCATCTGAGAACATACCATATAACAAACACAATTTGATAAGAAAAAAAGAAAAAACAGAACACAAAACACATTTGTAACATTAGTTTAACCATATCAGACAAAACACATTCTTCTTATGTCGAATACTAAATCTCCGACCACCGGGAATCAAGAAACTACGACGTCGTCTCGTGAAGTATCAATCGCATTGCCTTCGAAACCTTCTGATCAGTCTACTCAATCCTCTCCAAGTTCTTCTTCTTCACCGAGACCGTCTTCTCTCACCTCCGCCGGTGGATCTCCGGCCAGGAGAACGGGGACTGGATTATCCGGGAAGCACTCTTTCTTCAGGGGAATACGGCTACGAAACGGGAAATGGGTATCGGAGATCAGAGAGCCACGTAAAACGACGAGGATATGGCTCGGGACTTATCCGGTACCGGAGATGGCTGCAGCGGCTTACGACGTGGCGGCTTTAGCTTTAAAAGGCTCCGACGCCGTTTTGAATTTTCCTGGTTTGGCTTTGACTTACGTGCCTCCGGTTTCGAACTCTGCTGCGGATATAAGAGCGGCTGCTAGCAAAGCAGCGGAGATGAAGCAGCCGGATCCGGGTGAAGCTGAGAAGGTATTGGATCCGACGGGTCAACCCGGGAAAGAGGAAGAAGTAGTAGTAGTAGAAGTAGAAGAAGGGTTTGAGTTTATGGATGAGGAAGAGATGTTGAATATGCCGACTTTGTTGACGGAGATGGCTGAAGGTATGTTGATGAGTCCACCGAGAATGATGATAACTCCGACGGTGGATGATGATTCGCCGGAGAATCATCATGGAGCTAATCTTTGGAGTTACAAATAAAAATATCCTTTGAAGCTGTCTTTTTCTTGGTTTTTTTTTTTGCCGGTCGAATGATTTTTTTTTTTTTTTTTTGGGTCGATGTAATGGGAAAGTCAAATAGGTTATTAATATTTTTGAAAAACGTTATTTTTATGCATTTTTGTATTTGCTCTATGAATTCGATTTTCTTTTTCTTTCTTTTTCTATTGATTTTTATAGGTATTTAATCCTTAGTTTTAGGTCAACTGTTTATTTATGCTGCTTTTAGATAGTGAAAGATTTTTTTTTCAAGAACAAATGTATAGAAGTATCTAGCAACAAAAAATGTGTGTGGTAACTGATCCAATTTAAAATATATCTTAAAATCTGAAAATACAAGATGGTCTAACTGTTAGTATTTTTTGACAAGAGAGAAAAAAAGTTCATGGAAAATATGAAAGCTTAATTTTCTATTTTGTCAACAGCAACTTAAATTTTGGAACGATAGAACTGTGATGATATATTAACTGCATAGGAGAAATTTGTTTGGAAGTTTGGAACTTAACCATCAGACCACACACACATGACACATCTTTATCATCATCTATGGATTATCCAACCATATATATCGTGTTTGACAACGTTTTGAGCATATACCAATAACTTCTTCAAACTCTATGTTATATAGGTAAATTGCTACATTTATGACAACATTAAAGATACCTCAAAAGCTTCTCAACCAAATTCTTGTCCTTGAATTTTTTTTCAGCCTAGAATCTGTCCTTCATTTGTTATAGAACACAACTTACCACTCAAATTCCTCTTTTTTCTTACCCTCACTCGTCCGTATGGTTTCTGATTGAGATACCATCACTATGTTCCTCTTCCCAATGTTCCCATTAGTGGTTACTGCAATGTTTATCATGCATCTTTAACAGTTTCACATCCTATGTCATTTCTTTATGAGAATTGAAAGTAAAAAACAAACAAAAAAAGAACAAAGGTAAAAAAAAGTCTCTCTAGAAGACCTTCTAGTCGAACTAGAGGCTCTCAAACAACTAAAACCAAAGGAGAGGATAAACTTTGGTTAGGCAGCATATCCATCCGCACAGCCGTCGTCTTCCTCGCCGGACATGCTAGATAACAACAATCCTCACTAAAACTTGTCCGGACCAGAGGGACCATCTCTGTTACGTGTCAACAAGACCTAAACCAATCTCTCCCAAAACACTAATCACACCTACGCCAATTTCACTGGTTCCATCGCTAAGAAGCTTCCAATGAGTTTGTTCTGTAATTCAATTGAGACCCTTTATCCAAAACCTTTCCTTTCCCACAAATCTCACTTCTTCACCTTCTCCGACTCCAAATTCCGAAACCCTAAACTCGTCACCTTCCCACTCCGCCGTCTACGTCCGATCAAATCATGTCTCAAATCAGCATCTTCATCAGAAATCGACTTGGTGAGAAACAAAGAAGGTGTCTTTGCTCCAAAGGAGAAGAAAGTTGTAGTCTTGTGGGACTTAGACAACAAACCACCACGAGGTCCACCGTACGAAGCAGCTAGAGCTCTCCGTAAAGTCGCGGAGAAGCTCGGCCGAGTCGTTGAGATCTCCGCTTACGCAAATCGGCATGCTTTTATCCATTTGCCTCATTGGGTCGTCGAAGAGAGACGTCAAAGGAGGAATCTTGATTTCATGGAGAGGAAAGGAGAAGTGACTCCGGTCGAGCCTTACATATGTGGAGTATGTGGTCGGAAGTGTAAAACGAATCTTGATTTGAAGAAACATTTCAAGCAGCTTCATGAGAGAGAGAGACAGAAGAAAGTGAATAGGATGAGGTCTTTGAAAGGTAAGAAACGTCAGAAGTTTAAAGAACGTTATGTTTCAGGGAATGAGAAGTATAATGAAGCGGCGAGGAGGTTGTTGACTCCTAAAGTTGGATATGGTTTAGAGGCTGAGCTACGGCGAGCTGGGGTTTATGTGAAGACTGTGGAGGATAAGCCACAAGCGGCTGATTGGGCTGTGAAGAGACAGATACAGCATTCTATGACTAGAGGGATTGATTGGTTGGTTTTGGTTTCTGATGATAAGGACTTTTCTGATATGTTGAGGAAAGCTAGGGAGGCTGATCTTGGGACATTGGTTGTTAGTGATAGGGATAGAGCTTTGGGAAGGCATGCTGATTTGTGGGTGCCTTGGATTGGTGTGGAGAAGGGAGAGATAGGTGAGAAAGATTTGATTCCAGGGAAGAGACCACGGTTTGAGGAGGATGAGGTGGGATTTAGCGGTGGTGATGAGTTGTTTTCTTTGTCGTATGATGAGGGTGAGAGGGCGGAGATGACAGTGGAGAGTGATGGGTTTGGGAGGTTTAATGTGTCAGCGTTTGCGGAAGATGAATGGGTGGAGGATGAAGGAGACTTTGCGTTGAGTGATAGTGATGATGATAGTGACGATGAGCTTGGTTTCTGATACATAGTGATTGAGTTGCATCTTCTGATTGTTAATTGGTTCTAGAACTATTAGAGTTCAAAAGAGCTCTGGTTGTTGTAACTGAAATCAAAAGCGTAACCATTCTTACATAGGCCAAGTAAAAATCGGATTTAAATCAAAAATCAAAATTTCAATTTTAATAGGTTGGTGACTAAATTATATACAAACCCTTTTTTTATTATTATTATTCGCCTCTTTAGAAGTTCATCTGTTTTCTTTTTTTCGCTCCTTGTTTTCTTTTCTTGCATTCTTGCTCATCGTTCTCTTTCACACAGTTCAGTAGAGATTTCTAGGGCTTCTCTTTCAAGTTTTGTAAATTGCTTTCGGAGAGGAGAAAGCCATGTCGCGGAAAACAGAGGTTCGTCTAAACTTATCTCACAAGTAATCAATCACTCTCTGGTGAGTTTGTGATTGGTTTATGGTTTCGATTGATGGAGTGTTCTTTTCACCGTAGGTGGAAGAAGTTTCACAAGCTATGATCGATGGTGTTATGTCAGATGATCTTTCATTACAGTTTGAATCTACTGCCAAGATCAGAAGTATTCTATCACGGAGTAAAAAAAAAACTTCCTCTGTGTTTTTCCTCTCATTGCTTTTCTTGAAACCTAGATTTCGAAAGATTCTTCTTTTATTCACTAACTCGAATCTTGCTTCCAGGAGATATAACTATTCCTTGTGAAGCTCTTATACGATCTGGAGTTGTGCCTCGTCTCGTTCAGTTTCTTTACAAGGAAGAATACCCTAGGCTTCAAGTTAGAAGAAAACGTCCCTCGTCATCAAGTTAATATCTTTTGATGATCTTTGATTCCAGTTTACATTCAATGATATTTTTCTATAGTATGAGGCAGCTTGGGTTCTCACAAACATTGCTACTGAAAAACCGAATGAGCTAGTTGATCACGACGCTATTCGAATCTTAATTCAGCTTGTTGATTCTCCTAAAGGTTATGTCCGTGAGCAGGTATGTATTCTACTTGTTTAGTAGATATGTATGTATGCTATGCTTTGTCACAGTTACGAGTTTTGAATTTACTTCGTGTAGGCTATATGGGCACTGGGTAACGTTGCTGGTCATTCAACAAAGTACCGTGACTTTGTTCTTCAGTTAGGGGTATTGATGCCACTGTTAATTCTTCTGTGCATGGGCAATTCGCTCAGGATTGGCACTTGGACTTTGTGTAACTTGTTTTGTGGCAAACCTCCCCCGACCTTCGATCAGGTCTTCTTACTTCTCTCTCCTCTGTTTCCTCTGTTTGTATACTTCCAATGCTTAACATATGAAGCAATGATTCAACAGATGAAACTTGCTCTCCCTGCACTTGATCAACTTCTTCATTCAAACGATGAAGAAGTCGTGAAAAATGCTTGCTTGGCACTATCTGATATCTCTAATGATTCTGAAGATGGTATCCAAAGTTTGATTGAGGCTGACATTGTCTCAAAACTAGTTCAATTTCTCAAGTTAGTGTTTCTCTGAAGTCGCAACATATTTAAACCCTTTGCGACATGTTCGGATATTGAAGGCTGACCAAATATTTTTGTTTTTGTTTGCAGACACCCTTCTACAGCTGTGCTTGTTAATGCACTTCTTACCATTGGGACTATAACTGCTGGAAATAATCAGCAAACACAGGTATGTAATTCATATTTATCACAAATGTCCCGTGAATGTAACCAAACAACAAAATGCTTTGTTTTAAACATCTCCTCTTAGGGCTCTGAATGTTTCTCTTTGAACTTATTCGTCAGTCTGTGGTCAATTGCGGTGCTTTACCATTTCTTTCCAACTTACTTACTCGAAACTATGAGAAAGACATAAAGAAGAGTGCTTGCTGGGTGATTTCAAACATCACTGCAGGCACTGTAGAACAAATTCAGGTGAGTAGCTTTTGTTGCTACTTTGCTATATACATCCTTTGTCTTTTGCTATCACTAAATGTTTATTTGTCTTTCTTTTCTCCCCCTGGTGATTACAGTCAGTGATTGATGAAAATTTGATTCCAACCTTGGTCAATCTGGCTCAAAGTGCTGATATTGGCATAAAGAAAGAAGCTGTATGGGCAGTTTTAGGTGTGGTCGTATGTGGTTCTCTTGATCAAATCAAGTACGTCCCTGTCTTCTTCTTTTTTTTCACTTTGACATGCTTATAGATCATCAAGTCTCACATTCTCCATTGGTGTGATTCAGATACATGGTGGAGCAGAGTTGCATAAAACCTTTATGCGATATTCTAGTATGTCCAGATCTAAGAACCATCTTACTCTCAAAGTGTCTGGATGGGTTAGAAAACATTTTGAAGGCCGGAGAGGCTGTACCGAGTGTAAGAGACAGGAACCGTTATGCTCTGCTGATTGAAGGTGCGGAAGGGGTAGAAAAGATTGAGGACCTGCAAAGCCATGAAAACAGTGAGATCAGCCTGAAGGCTTTGAAGATTCTGGAGAGATATTGGCTTGTAGAAGATGATGAGAACAAAGTGTACCAAAGTGATGATTCAGTTGGATCTTAGAGTCAAAACTCCAAGAGCGCGAGTGGAGAACTTTACTTGGTCTTCAATCGAATGTACAGAGTCGATATAAAAGAGATGATTCGATGAGACTTTTGGCGTTGAGAGATAGTGATGATGAGCTCTTCTGATTCATGGTGATTGAATTGCATTTATGAATGTTAATTGGCTTGCGTTGAGTGATAGTGATGATGAGCTCTTTAATAGAAAACCTTCATTCTACGTAGTAAAGATGATGGTCAACCTCTGATCCATATTTAGGAGTTGGCAAAACTAGCCGAACCAACCTGCAAAGACTATGGCTATTACATTATTTGTTTACAGCAAGAAGTGCCTCAAACATTTTCATCATATCGATTAATCTGATATAAATTTATCTTTTAACCTTAGATAAAAGTGGTTTTTGTCTACTCGTTATAGCTCGACCGCTTACCCCCAATTCTCCGATA
This sequence comes from Camelina sativa, assembly GCF_000633955.1. Classification (NCBI taxonomy): domain Eukaryota; kingdom Viridiplantae; phylum Streptophyta; class Magnoliopsida; order Brassicales; family Brassicaceae; genus Camelina; species Camelina sativa. Next base: position 11,824,720 of record NC_025702.1, on the reverse strand, counting down.
CTTTAAAAACAATTTGTTTTATAAGACTATGCAAATTTATTTTATTTTACTAATCAAAATTAATTATGAATGATATTTATTTTAATTGTTCGGAATAATATAAATTTATTTCCAAAAGCAAACCGAATGAAGGCAAGTGTTTTTTGTTTTGTTTGAACTTTTGTGTCGCAAGACCAAAAGAACTCGAATTTTGAAATCGTCCAACGTCCAACCAAACCAAAGTTAGTGTCTCTAGAAGCAAAATTTTATACTCCAAAAAAAGGTCAGTAAAGAAAAGAAACAGAACCAGCCTTGGCCACGTATCCAATTTTGGATTAGTTAAATAACAATAATAATGATTCGACACAACGAAAGAAGAAGAAATGATTTAAAGAACAAAAAAAAAAATAAGCCAAAAGAGTCCAATAGAATAATGAATAGTCCAAAGGATTTCCAAAAATAAAGCATTAGACCAAAATATCCAGAAGATTTTCAAAAAATATAATGAATAAAAACAAAAAAGACCCACATCTCATAAAAGCGCGTGGGTCATAATTAAAAAAAAAAAAAAACACAAAACCGTGGCTCGACAGCGGACGCACCGTCCTTTCAAACGTGGCTCACCTCACGAACCAAAAAGAGAGCAGTTCCGTCCAAATGTCGAAACCGTGTCTTGATGACGTCATCCCTAACCCATCTCTTTCACTTTAAACTAAAGTCTATTTTGTCTTTTTGCTAAATCGTTCCCTTCCTCCGAACATAACTTAATCGAAATTGAATATAATAACTAAAATATAAAAACTGAGCTATCGAATCCAAAACCGACACAGTAGGCAATACACTCGGACTAAGTAAAGTGATTCAGAAGGACACGTGTCAGTAAAATACCGTGGGACAGTTGTCTTTACCAGATCCCTCCGTGTTCTGTCTCTCTTTTTTTTTTGTTATAAAATAAATAAACACAACACAACTTCACTTTCTGTAATAAAAATATCTCAAAAAGTTCCAAACACCTGAAAAAAAAAGGAAAAAAAAAAGATAGAAAGAGAAATTAAACATCTTATCCGAAAACACAAAATATGAATCCTTTTTCTTCTGCTTTCTCGGACTCGTTCCTCTCAGTACCCGATCATAGGTCTCCGGTTTCAGACAGTAGTGAGTGTTCACCAAAGCTAGCTTCGAGTTGTCCTAAGAAACGAGCTGGGAGGAAGAAGTTTCGTGAGACGCGTCATCCGATTTACAGAGGAGTTCGTCAGAGGAACTCTGGCAAATGGGTTTGTGAGGTTAGAGAGCCTAACAAGAAATCTAGGATTTGGTTAGGGACTTTTCCAACGGTTGAAATGGCTGCTCGTGCTCACGACGTTGCTGCTTTGGCTCTCCGTGGTCGCTCTGCTTGTCTCAATTTCGCTGATTCTGCTTGGCGGCTTCGTATCCCTGAGACTACTTGTCCTAAGGAGATTCAGAAAGCGGCGGCTGAAGCTGCGATGGCGTTTCAGAATGAGAGTGTGACTGCGGAGGGATCGCAAACTGCGGCGGAAACGGAGGCTGTGAGGGAAGGGGAGAGGAGAATGGTAATGGAGGAGCAGAGTAGTAGTGTGTTTTATATGGATGAAGAGGAAGTTTTGGGGATGCCCAACTTTTTTGAGAATATGGCTGAGGGGATGCTTTTGCCCCCGCCGGAAGTTGGCTGGAACCTTAACGACGTTGACGGTGATGCTGACATGTCACTTTGGAACTTTAACGATTGAATTTTTTCAAATAAAAAAAGTTGTTTCTCGATGATAAATTGATAATAAGCTAGTTAGAGATTATTTGGACTTCTAGGATTGGTCCGTAGTTACGTACCTGGATTTTTTATTGTTTGGTACCAAAAATTTGGAGTCATAAATCGTATATCATTATTATATATTAGTCATTTATTCTTTGAAATGTTTTGTTTGTGTAACAGATTTTGGTCAAACTAGGGATATCAATTTTTTTTAACTTTGGGGTTTTGTACACCTCAATTTATGGATAGATTTCTCATGTGTCAAGTTAGAATCATAATGACTTTGACGTATCATCATCACTTAGGAGTTTGAGAGTGTTTTGATTGTATTTGTTTTGGATATTTATTTAGTTAGAGATTGTTTGGACTTCTAAGATTGGTCCGTAGTTCTGTACCAGTTTTTTTATTCTTTTTTTTGGTGTACCAGAAGTTTAAGAATCTGGTCGACGGAGGTGTGAGTTTGTTTGACATGCACATTGGTAGTAGAAACTAGAAAGAGAGCAATTAATAATATGCTTTTGGATTCATTTTTTGGGTGAGTCAGAGTGAATAAACATTGGATTCATTCGTAGCATCTCTAGTATTATATTCGACAGCCGATTTTAAAATTGTGAAAAATCTCTTACACGATAGTCCTTCAACCACGTGGAAGGAGAAAAGAGTAAGAGAGTTTTCTTGACCAATTAAACTAATAATATAACATACATTGTGGTCCTTGATACTTTTGTCAAACAAAAAGGAAAAAAAAATGAACAAAGTTTTATTTGTGGCCTGCAAACTTCTCACGGCTTGTGTGGTAAAGGCCAGTCCTAGACGCTGTCCAAATCATGTGTATCTTTCTCCACTGAGCAAAACACTAAAAAAGGGAAAACGCCAACGAGACAACCACGTGGCATATCGATAGGTAAAAAAAAAACAAAAAACGTTACTAGCAGGATTCGAATCAAGGTGACATCGTATACTAAATATGCTTAGTAACCACTCGGACATATCAATGTTTCGGGAATTAGTTAACAAAGATATGATATATATTGGCTATATTGGCTTCCGCATCTCTTCATCTTCTACGTCCGATCCACATGAGAGAAAAAGTCACCAAAAAAACAAATGAATCTCGATTTTAAAATCCAAAATCGAAAGGTATAGATTGAAGAGATCAACATTATTTGAAAATATTATTTGAATCGATTCGTTTATAATTTGTTTATATGTGCAAACGCTCTATAATAAACTAAAAATAGAGCAAAGATTACAAAATCCAGATCTGGGTTTTACAAAATTCATGGAACTTCACACAAAATAAAAATTAGAACGTAGGTGATAGGAGAGACGAATCAACCGTATAAATAACCCTAGACGAATTGCTTCTGATCGTTGTTCTCTTTCCATGTGTGAAGGAGGAAGAAGAAGAAGGAAGAAGAAAGACAATATTATACATCTTTGTTCATAATATTCAAAAACGTTGATGTATCCAAGTGGTTAGGGAGCCTATTCGATATACTATCCCACGTCGGTTGGCTAAATTTATAAAATTTAGGTAGGAAATTTGAATTATTAGTCAGTTTTTAGGTTGATAAATACAGGGTATTATAGATTGGGTATGAAAAAGCACAAATAGTATGGATTGATTTGGGCCATTTTACCACACTAAAAAAAAGAGGTATTACTTGCTACCGTTTTACTTTTTGTTTTTTAAACAAAAAACTAGTCTCCCCTCGCTAAATTCTTCCTCTCTTTGAGTTGAGTAGATTATTGTAAAATAATATTTATAAAATAATTATAAAATATTATTTTACAAAATAGTAAAGAATGTTAAAAACAACTTGTTATGATCTTAAAAAAAAAATCTAAGGAAAGAGCAATAAAAAATTGTATACCAAAAAGTTCAAAAGACCTAAAAAAGTCAATGAACTTTCTCAAATCAACCGGGTTTTGTTGTTCCGGTCTAAATCAGAACCGGTATCAACCGAGATTAAACATTAAAAAAAGTAATTATGTAAAATAGACCCATTATAGGGGTAAAATTATAATTACACAATAGACGTCAAGCTGACGCGACTGGTGTTTCACTTTCTTTCTTCTCTCTCTCTCTACTAGTTCTTGTCCTCTCCACGAAGATCCCCGAAAAGCTTATAAACCAAAATCCAAATCTACTTCAAGTTTCTCTCCATTCATTTAAATTCACAGTTCACACATTCACAACAATCCCAAATTTTGAAAATTTCATCACTACTTGTTCGAGATTCTTTTTTTCTTTTGGTAATTAACTTTTCTAGGGTTTTCTCCAATTTTGCCGCTTGATTTAATCTATACGTGATCAGGTTTTGAAACAACCTATAGAGCTAAAGTCCTGTTCTTTCTTGTATTAATTTGTCTCCGTTGCTGGTGTTGTTGTTGTAATCTATATATAGAGAGAGAAGGCAAAAAAAAAAGCATGGATTTTGATTTGAACGGAGGAAACAAACGAGTCTTCAATAGACTCGGCGGCGGCGGAGGCGGTGGTGGCGGTGGGTCAAATCGTTCGATGGCACCAACGGATACAAGACAAAAGGTTTGTTTCCATTGGCGAGCTGGGCGTTGTAATCGTTCTCCTTGCCCTTATCTACATAGAGAATTACCGGGTCCTGGTCCGGGTCAAGGTCAGGGTCCGGGTTATACGAACAAAAGGGTAGCTGAGGAATCTGGTTTTGCGGGTCCGAGTCACCGGAGAGGACCTGGGTTTAATGGGAACTCGAGTAGTAGCTGGGGGAGGTTTGGTGGGAACAGAACGGTGACGAAGACTGAGAAAGTTTGCAACTTTTGGGTAGATGGGAATTGCAGTTATGGTGATAAATGTAGATACTTGCATTGTTGGAGTAAAGGAGATAGCTTCTCGTTGTTGACTCAGCTTGATGGTCATGAGAAGCTTGTTAGTGGTATTGCTTTGCCTTCTGGCTCTGATAAGCTTTATACTGGGAGTAAAGATGAGTCCTTGCGTGTTTGGGATTGTGCTTCTGGACAGGTATGGTTTTGCTTAGTGGACCTTTTTTTGCTTTAAGCTTTCCTCAATGATAGATTTGCTTAGTTAGGCATTAGGCATTAGGCATTAGGCGAACCAGTGGATGTTCTTGTTGAATGGATTGTTTAACGAATAGTTATCATTGTTTGGTTAAGATGTAGAGTGACTCAAGAGAATGTAATTTTGTCACAAGTAGAGTAATGAGTACAGATATACTGATGGCACTTGGTGTCTTAGTTGTCACATTAGGAAAAGAAGTGTCTAATTCGGTGATCCTGATCGTAGATGAGGATTGCATTACCGAACTTGTGAAAGTCTTTATCAAGTTTACTTACTGTGGATTTGTTGTTTTCTCTTTGATTAGTGTACAGGAGTACTCAAACTTGGTGGGGAAGTTGGCTGTGTGCTTAGTGAAGGGCCGTGGCTATTGGTTGGCATGCCAAATCTTGTTAAGGCAAGTTCTCAGTAGGATTCCTCTTAGCATTACTTTTCTTTGACTGTCACAATAGATATCGAGGAACCCTTCTTAGATGCTTGTTGGGTAATATCTCATTGACTCATTGTTGTTGATACAGGCGTGGAATATTGAAACCAATGCAGACCAGAGTCTAAATGGACCTGTTGGCCAAGTCTATTCTCTTGTTGTGGGAACTGATCTTCTCTTCGCTGGTACACAGGTAAAATTCCAAGTGATTTTGTTTTTGTGTACTGAAATCTCTGCGAAATATGGCGGCTTTTGGTATAGTAAGTCACAAGCTCTTTACTTTATATTCAGGATGGCTCTATTTTGGCATGGAGATATAATACTGCCACTAACTGCTTTGAACCAGCGGCGTCACTGACAGGCCACACACTTGCAGTTGTTACATTATATGTTGGGGCAAACAGACTTTATTCGGGTTCCATGGACAAATCTATAAAAGTAAGTACTTATATCATCATTGAATTTAAAACTCCCTTTTTTGTTCGTTTGAGCTAATCTCTTTGGTTTATATGTTCTTTGTTTAATATAGGTTTGGAGCTTGGATAATCTTCAGTGTATACAAACACTCACGGATCATACATCAGTTGTGATGTCTCTCATTTGCTGGGATCAGTTTCTCTTGTCTTGTTCATTGGACAACACTGTTAAGGTTAATTCTTCTTTCTTTAACTTCATAACTTTTCTTGGAAATTTCGTTCTTCTCTTGTTGATGTGTTTTTCCGCTGTAGATATGGGCTGCAGGCGAAGGTGGCAACTTGGAAGTGACATACACTCACAAAGAAGAACATGTATGGTGTCTCTTATGAATGTGTTATCCTCTTTTATGATCCTAATCTATATGTAATGTAACTATTAACTAATAAATTTTGGCAATGTCTAAACTGGATTCAGGGAGTGTTAGCTCTATGTGGTGTACATGATGCAGAAGCCAAGCCAGTTTTGTTATGCTCTTGCAACGACAATACCTTGCGCCTCTACGACTTACCATCGTAAGACTTGCAACTTTTTTTTGTCTCAATTCTTCAATTCCTCCTCGTTTTCTGATAAGCTTAGCTTCGTTCATTAGATTTACGGAGAGGGGAAAAATCTTTGCAAAGCAAGAGATACGAGCGATCCAGATAGGTCCCGGGGGCATATTTTTCACGGGTGACGGCACTGGTCAAGTTAAAGTGTGGAAATGGTGCACTGAACCAACCACGGCTTCGTCTTGAGAAAGTTTGATGCGATCGTCAAAGAGTTGTTTTCTACGGTTTTCTTGTACCATTATATATGGATCTGTTGGAAATTTTTATTTCTTGTTGAGGTCCTCTTAGTAGAAGCCAAGGTCTGATGAGATGGACAGTGGCTAAGATCTTCTCATGTTGGGAGTTTTGAGGCAGAATTGGGAGAATTTAAGTCCTTTTTTGTCCAATTTCAGCATTTGTCTTGTAACGCTTGGATTGTATGGTCAATTTGTCATAATGGATTTATCTATTCATGAGAGATTCAGAGTTGATAACAAAGTTACAGAAGCATCATTATTACAGAAACTCAGAAAGCATAGATTGTTTTCAGAGATTGAACATAACTTTGATGGCATTGCTCCCACGAGCACTGGTTTCAAAGGCGTCTTCCACTTCCTTCTGAGAGAAACCGAATCTGTGGGTTATGAGTGGCTTTACATCAATCTTACCACTTGTCAGGAACTCAAGACACAAAGGCCATGTGTTCTTGTACCTGAATACACCTACCACATCTACCTCCCTGTCTCAAAATAACACATTTACTTGTGGATCATGCGATGGTTTTCAGAGTTTCTTACTTTAATGGTTATTGTAAAAACTCAAAAGAGGTTACCTTGCAGCTGCAGGAGTGAGAGGGACAGTCATTATACCATGACCCATTCCAACAAGACAGACTTTACCACCACACCGAGTGGCTGCTAATGCTGTCGACATGGTTTTGTTAAAACCCGCACAATCGAATGTCACATCAATGTTTGACCCCATAGCTTTCTGGATTTGTTCAACCTCAGAACCAACATCCTGCAAAAGTGAAAGGGGACGGGTTCTTATCTTTAGACAATGAGCACACATATGTTTCAGAAAGATTGACAAGTAAAAAAAAGTGTAAAGAACCTCTAAGCTTGTTGTCACTTGAACAATCCCATCTGCACCGAGCTGTTTGGCTACAGATAAACGGTTCTCATCAACATCCACAATAACAATTCTAGGCACACCGAAAGCCCGAGCGGCCAACATGGTGACAAGGCCAATAGGTCCAGCTCCCATTACCAAGACATTTGTTTCAGGGCCGACCTCAGCTCGACGACATGCATGCACACCAACACTTAGTGGTTCACACATTGCTCCTTCCTCCAAACTCACATTCTCAGGCAATTTGAAGCATAGCTCCGCAGGGTGAACTACTTGGTTAGCTAGAGAGCCATGAACTGGTGGGGTTGCAAAGAACTTCATCTCTGGACAAAGGTTGTATCTTCCTTCCCTGCAGAGATTGCATCTCCAACAACTGATCCCAGGTTCAAGAGCAACACGGTCACCAACCACTAGATGTTTCACTTCTTCACCTACTTCTTCAATGATCCCAGCACATTCATGTCCCATCACCATCGGTTCTTTCACCACAAAATCCGCACATCTCATGGTCTATGTTTTGTAACATTTACACCAATCAAAAACCAATGTCAAGAGCCATAAAAAAATCAAAGAAAAGAACCAAAGATTCTCTCTGATTATATCACAAGTACCTTAAGGTAATGAACATCACTTCCACAAATACCAACAGCTTTCATCCTAACTCTCACATCATGAGGACCTTTGTATGAACATAAATCTATCAGTTTCCATGGCTTTGGACCAAAGATAACAGGACAATCCAATTAAATTAAATCCCAGAGAAAATTATTGTCTTACCAACAGAAGGAAGAGGAAAAGGTTGGATCTTAAGGGTATTGATACCAACCAACCAAGCAGCCATGTTCTCTTCTCCAACCTTTGAGCCTTCTCCGTGAGACATCCCTCCTTTCCCCATAACTCTTCTCTGCTATGCTCAGCTCAAAGCTCTCTATTGATCTCAGCTATTAGATTAAGCCAAAGCTACCAGAACCAGAGCCTTACAAGAATGATTAAGAAAATAAAAGGGTCAGCATCGAAGTCCCCACTAAATAAATAAATAGAGAAAAACAAACAAGAACCAGATAAGCAAACACAAGCGGTGGGTGGCTTTTAGATATTTTGGATAAAACCCCGATGGTTAGTAATATCTACTTTCTCATCATAATCTTCGTTTACCATTTTGGCATTTTCTACTCTTCATCCAAATATAGACATGATAAGAACAAGTGCCTCAAAATAGCTTTCAAGTAATCAATGGTCTCTTATGCAGTGGATAACATTTAGCAATATCAGAAGAGCATATTAATGAATTCAAAAAAACTAGTTTGATTACAGGAGAACAAGAAGATTTTAAGGAAGATTATTTTCATTTACTTTGGCTGCCGTCTTTATATCAGAATTTGCAATTGCTACTGAGTTCTCTCACTTTGGTGGCTTCCTCCCAAGATATCAAGAACAAAAATATGTTCTTGGTACACATATTGCTCAGCAGCCAATACGAATGAGGTACAACACAACAAAAATTGTAACCCGCACATCTCGGGTTTGTCAATACTCAAGAGGCTTAAAGGAAAGAGCTCTCTGGCAAACATCTAGTATCACATTTATTCAAAAAAATTAACCCAAGATCTGTCCAAAGAAGTGAAGAAACCAGCCAGAACAGCTCATCTCCAAGAAAGACAAAGAGAGGAACGAACGCGTAAGCATTGCATATCATCAAGACTCGTAAACCTCGGGAAGACGAAGACCTACACTCGCTGCAGATTTATTAAGCACACGTTTCATTTCTTCAGTTCTATCAACCGCAATGTTGTATGAGAACAGCAATTCCTACAACAACAAGTTTACATATCCAAGTTTACATTGATCAGTTAGATATATAGATCATGCTTTCCAAAACACAAATGCCAATGTGATTAAGACCAAACCATTAAAAAAGACTTCACCTTGTGAGAATGAATGCTATTGAGAAGATAAGCGTAGTTGCGGGCGAGGTTCATCTTCTCCGAGTTTGCAGCATTGTTCCTAAACTCTTGCTTAACAAAGTCTATGAAATGAGACTTGTGGTCTTCTTTACCAATATGTTTCACCACTGCTTTGAGTAGGTCACGGTATACTTTAGCAGCTTTAACTACTTCACACTCATCTTCTTCTTCTTCTTCACCTTATAAACACATTTCAAATACACACACATAAATAAATTAGGGTTACGACTCCAAATCGATTTCACTGTACTATCAGATAATCTCATTCTAGTTCGATTAACATAGCTAGTTAACTGATTAAGATCAAAATCAACAGACTAACGAGTTCAAAATCCCACAGCAAAATGGACAAATCGAAACAAAAGTTTGAAACGATGACTGAACGTAATCGAGATCGAATTGAGATACTAATAAATCTTAAGGATAGTTAAAATCGAGCTTGTTCAGTAGAAGAAGAAGCTTACTCTAGATTCTCGCCGGCGCTGATCTGATCGGATAAAGTAGAAATCGGAAGTGAAGAAGAAGAAGAAGAAGAAGCGAAACTTTAACTAAATTACGTAATGGGCTTATAGAAGCAGCATAAGCCCAAAAGGTTGAGTAATAATCAGCCCAAAACTTGGCCTGCTCTTTCCTCTTGTAAGTTGCAACTAAAGAGATTTGAAATTTTTCCTTTTTTTTTTTGAAGGTTATGGACGTAGGCTAGTACATACCCTTATGACACGGACCAAATCGTTTTATATGATCCCTTCCGAAGTGCAATATCTCGGTTCTTTACCAGTTGAGCTATCGACGCTTGGTAAAATCTTCCCTTATTCCTCTCAATACTCACAAATTCTTTTACTTTTATGCAAAGATGGAGGAGTGAAAGATGATTTTTTTTTATTCCACTGAAAGAAAGACTATGGGGAACTTTTTAAAAAAAAAAGACTATGGGGAAAGTTACACCATCAAGAGTAATCGATGGTTGTATTTGTAAAAAACCTGTAGTTGGCGGTTTTCATAACCTTTCTTTCAGCAATTCTAAGGCTTTTCGTAGAAATTAAAAGAGATATATCGTGTAAAAAATATGTCAGTCCAGTAGTCCACTCATTTTGTGAAAATCCATAAAACTTAACAAATAACTTGAAGTTTTGGAAAAAAATCCACTAAAAATAAAAAGAGAATTGAAAACAAAAGAAGAGAAACAAGAAAACAAAGAAATTAAAATTTCAAAAAAAAAAAAAATCAGTAAATTGAGACCCGGCAACAAAAGGTAGGCTCAGAAAAGTTAGATAGATCGATTGGTAGATGTCATTCCAACGTTACTCGATACGTTTAGATCCCTGAACCACTAAATCCATCATAACTCATAAACATTCCTATGAATAGATTACTATATAATCCAGTTAATGAAAAATGCACGTTTTTTATAAGCAAAAACTTAGTATTGAAGAGAATTGAATAAACGTATCCCTTATATATAAACAAAGTAGTGGGCAGTCCGTAGTTGGAGCTAACTTCTTTCTATTTTTGACGGTGTTGTGAACTTTGTTATGCTCTCAGTCTTAGACACATACCAAGTTCAAACTTATAACAAAATTAGCAATTAAGTGACTTTTGCATAACTCATTAACTCTTATTTCTCTTAACAAGGGACATTAGTACATTCCCCAACTGGCAACTGCTTATTATGTATTTCGTAATAAATTTATGGAATTCGGGTAGATAGATAGCACATTTTGAATAGTACTGTTTAAATATACAAATTTACACATAAAACTATCATTGTATTTTAACTATTTTGGTCATGATTTTTCAATGGTTTTTGGATTTTTTTGTTTTTTTTTTTGTTTTTGGATTTTAGATTTTTTGGTAACTTTTTTTTAAGAAAAAATAAATGAAGAAAAAATATCAAAAAGTCAAGTTACCTTAGAAAGATAAAGCTAATGAAATATAGATTTTAGTTTTTCTTTGAAAATTGACAAAAACCATCAAAATATATATTTCCTATTTAATAAGAAATTCACTTTTCTCAAAATCTTGATTGGCTAGCTATTAAGTAGATTTTTGGAGAAACTTAAACCATAATCAACTCTAAAATCTACAACCATTTTTCAAGGTCTTTATGTAGATCTACATATTAATGATTGAATAACTATCAAAGTTCTTAAACCTATATTGCTATAAAATACATGCAAAATGTGTTTCAAATGTCTTCTTTTGTGGTATGTAATTTGTAAAAAGAAGTAGTGCACTAAGATTTTTTATGCATATTGTCATTACTCATTAGTGGTAGTTGGGATAAAATCTTTACATGTAAGAGAATAAACAAATTCTAATTGTTGATGAGTCACGACTTTCATCGACCATTAATACTACTTTTATGACTTCATATATATTACGATTGGGGAAATTTATATAGTTGCAAAGATTCACATAACTAGAAACAAGAACATCCCTTCTTTAATTTAAAAATAAAAATAAAAAAATTAACCAAGACCCTAAAATCTTTGTATGAATCTAGGACCAATAAATAAGTGTTGGTGAACCATAAAAGCTTCCTCTCATAAAGACGAACGAAAAGAGGCTCATGCATCATCTTATTATATAAACTCCATCAAACCTATTCTTATTTTTTTGTTCTAATCTAAATATAAAATATTCAAACATAATCTTTCACCGTAATGGGTTTACAAATATTATGGTTAGGTCGCATTGTTCTCGTCGTAACATTCATCTCCCATGCCTTGTGTTTTCCAGATCAAGGTATTGTTTTTTTTACGTATCACTCAATGTGTGACGATGTATATTAATTAGCATTTGAAACTTATCGTATTAATAAATCGTGAAAATTATTATTTTTTTACGTGAAGCTGGCTATTACAGTTTTATGAAAGATGCAATACTTGCACCAATGTTCGCTCGGTTCGACTACATAATCATCGGAGGAGGAACCTCCGGTTGCGCATTAGCCGCAACGCTATCTCAAAACGCTAGCGTTTTGGTTCTCGAACGAGGCGGCGCTCCTTACGATAATCCGACGGCCACAGATATCGGAAACTTCGCCAACACACTCTCAAACACATCTCCCAAATCGTGGTCGCAGCTTTTTGTATCCGAGGACGGAGTTTACAACACACGTGCCCGCGTCCTCGGTGGAGGCTCGGTGTTAAACGCCGGGTTCTACACACGTGCGGGAGATGAGTACGTGAAGGAGGCTGAGTGGAAGAGCGATGAAGTTGAAGCTGCTTACGAGTGGGTCGAGAAAAAAATAGCGTTTCAACCGCCCATGATGGGATGGCAAACGGCGTTAAAAGATGGGCTTTTAGAGGCTGGTGAGTTTCCGTATAATGGTTTCACGTACGATCATATCAACGGGACTAAGGTCGGTGGTACGATCTTTGACCGTGCTGGTCATAGACACACTGCGGCTGATTTGTTGGAATATGCTAAGCCGGAGACCATTGTTGTCTACTTGCACGCTTCTGTTCACAAGATTCTCTTCACCACCAAAGGTATTTGATTCTTTTACACATTTGTTTTTTTTGTTTTTTTGTATTTTTCTTTGTTATATTATTTGTAGAAACGGTCATATATAATTAGGGTGGTCATATAAACCATATTAAGCTGTTGTAGATTAAAAAATGAGAGCTTTAAGTATAATTGGGGTAGTCATCTATACACTATACAGTTTAGATTTAGTTTGGTTTGGTTTTATATGTCCACTTCCACTAAAAGATACAAAAACTACGTTTTGGACAGGAAGGCCAAGGCCAAAAGCATACGGAGTTATATTTCAAGACGCCAACGGAGTGTTACACAAGGTAGAGTTAGAGAAGAACGCAATGAACGAGGTGATATTGTCGGCGGGTGCTATCGGGAGCCCGCAGTTGTTGATGCTGAGCGGTATAGGTCCCACGGCTCATCTCGCGGCTCACGGGATTAAACCGGTGGTCTTAGATCATCCGATGGTAGGGCAAGGGATGGGAGATAATCCGATGAATGCAATCTTTATTCCTTCTCCTACTCCCGTCGAGGTTTCTCTAATACAAGTCGTTGGAATCACAAAGTTTGATAGTTACATTGAAGGAGCAAGTGGCGTCATCTTCACTTATAGTTGGACCCGTAAATTTTTCGATGGTGTTTTGAATTATCTCAACGAGGTATAACATATTATATTATTTACACACTCAAAGTTATTATATAACTTTGTTATTTATATCCATGAAACTATATGTTAAATTTGTCTTCTTTCGTTGTGTAAGATGCAGGCAAGTCGTACTGCTAGTACCACATCTCCAACATTGTCAACCCAATCCATTACAGATTTTTTCAAATCCATGGATCCTCTATTGAATGCGACCACGAGAGCCGGTTTGATCCTCCAGAAAATCGCGGGACCGGTCTCAAGAGGTCATTTGGAGCTTAGGAACACAAATCCAGATGATAATCCTTCAGTGAGGTTTAACTACTATCAAGATCCAGAGGATCTAAAGAAGTGTGTTGAAGGGATCAACATCATTATTAAAGTGATTAATTCCAAGGCATTCTCCAAATTCAAGTACCCGGACGCGACCATAAAAGGCCTGCTCGATTTAATACTTAGCGTTCCCACCAATCTAAGGCCGAGGCACTTAACCTCAGCATTCAATTTGAAGCAGTTTTGCATTGACACTGTGATGACTATTTGGCATTACCATGGAGGTTGCCAAGTTGGAAGAGTGGTCGACAAGAATTACAGGGTCTTAGGGCTCGATTCATTAAGGGTCATTGATGGATCCACATTTCTAAAGTCTCCTGGGACTAATCCTCAAGCTACGGTTATGATGCTTGGAAGGTAGATCATAAATGCATAAAACAAATGATCGAATGATCCAACATATGTTGAAGATTTGATTAAATGATTGTTTTGATGTTATGTGTGTAGGTATATGGGCCAAAGGATTCTTCAAGAGAGGGCAACTTACCGCAAAAAGGATGATGAATCATAAGATATTACTTAGAGACATTTGCTTTGAAAAATCTTGATCTTGGAATTGATTTAATCAAATGTATGATGAACTTAAATAGGCTGAATGTGTACATCTGTCCATGTTCTGTTTCTATTATGTATAATAATGCTGGAACTACTGAACTTTGGGACTTCTGGTTTTTGCAAAGTCTCGGAATATTAAAACCAACAACTAAGTCGGCAGTACACATAAGTTTCAGTAATTAAAGTATTAGAGATTTAACATCCATATGAGGGCAAAAGCAAGCAAAATACATACAGAGTTCTCTCTCTCTCTCACTCTCTGGTCAGATTCTCAATCACCACCGACTTGACGCTTCCACGAGTCTTCAACGATCAGTTCATCAACTCCCCATTCCTCGAAACTGATTCAGAGTCATACAGTTAGTCACAAGAAAAGAAGAGATCAAGTGAAGATAGAGAAGAATATAAGCTCAAAAACTCTGAATTTTTGATTAAGATTGTTGCAATGCTCACCTCCCATCAGGTAGATAGCGTCTGATAGTGAATGGAATCTTCCTTTGCCTAAGCTCCTTCATTGCAATCTACAGCCAAATCATAATAAATTAGCTCAAGCCTTCGAATAATATAAGTTTACTGACATACAGAACATGTCAGAAAACAACAACAAGGAAATAACATACCTCAAGTGGATCAGTCTCACCCTCTAGTTCGACCATGACAGGAGCATTCATGCTGTATCAGACAAAAACCAGTAAATCAAACTTTTCGAGCCTTCTTGACAGTACAAAAGATTGTTCTAAGTCTAACTAACCCAAGTACTCTCAACAAGGTTTTTACAAAAATGATGATAATTTCTTGACAAAATGAAGATCTCCTAGATAAGGAGTACATAGTTGTGAATGTGATACTCATGAAATTTGAAGGGGAAGAAACCAAAGAACCATACCTAATCTGCAAAGCACGAGTACCGAGGATACGTGCACGCTCATACTTGGTCATAAACTTGGACGTTTTCCGTGGACGTTGTACAGCTTCCGTTTCAACCTTATCTTCTGTTTCAATTGGCTCACCATTGATATCCTCCTCTTTCATATCAGCATCTTCCTCTACTCCTTCCTACACACACAACAACAATCAGAAACAGAAGGTTGTATAATAATAAGCAACATCAATGTCTCTTCTACAAAGAAAGAAACTTTAGCTTACTTCAATCTCTGGCTCCACTGGCTCATCCTCATATCTGCAATTGAAAGTCCCACAATCAAACAATTAGCAAGAAACCAGTCTGAGATTTCACTAGAAAAAAGCTTAGATAGTAACAAAACAAAGTCGCTTTTTTCTCAATCAAACGCCGATGAAACTAGGGTTTCTACCTTAAATGCTAAGCCGAACAAAACCGAAGCTAAGGTTTCATCGAGAGAAACCCATTTATAAAAACTGTTAATTTAGAGACAATAGACTAATCCAAATTCTGCTCTGAATCGTTTACGAATTCGTCGAGAGAAAAAAAAAAATCGAATCTTTTTGAAATCGAGTCACAGAAATAATGAATACACATAAGGAAACGGAGAGAGAGCAGGAGAGGAGAATTACATACCCCAAGTCATCGACTTCGTTGTAATCTTCGTCAGCCATTAGAGTCGATTTTTTTAAGAAATCGCTTCTCCTCCTCCGCCTCGATGATAAACCCTAACAAATCGTTGACGATGGAGAGAGAGAATGCGTTTGCGTTGAGTTGACCCCACCACTCTGAATAAATTGATATTTATTCCGGTTTACTTATTGAACCGTATATTCGGACCATTTTATTTCAAGCCCAATTTAGGCCCATATAAGCCCAGATCGTGGTCGGTGCATATGAGCATCGAGTTATAGCTTCAGCAAGTATGTATATATTTTGTGTAGTATGGTGGGTGACACACACATTGATGTAAACTGACCTGGAATTATATTTGTATTTGTGAAATTGATTTAACTAGATTTTTGATCTTATTTATTCGTAAAATCAGTATTAGTATATGTTATTTATTCATGAAAATATGTGATACAATATACAGTACTGATTCTGCTTTACGGTCTCTGATTGGAGAAAACAAAGGAATATTTTAGAGTTTCTTCTTTGGACGATGAATAGCCAATACTGGTCTCATTTAGTTGGAGAAACGATCGAATAATCATAATATTTTCCTCGAAAAGCAGCTCTCTCTCGAAGAATCCTTTGCCCCATGTACCTACACATATAACACTCCAACAATCATATATATCTCTCCAAGAATCATACATGATCATTTGGTATCAGCGTACTTTACCTTCCGAGCATCATGACCGTGGCTTGTGGATTAGTCCCCGGAGACTTGAGAAATGTGGATCCATCAATGACCCTTAAGGCATCTATGCCTAAGACTTTGTAATTCTTGTCGACTACTCTTCCAACTTGGCAACCTCCATGGTAATGCCAAATTGTCATCACTGTGTCAATGCAAAACTGCGTCAAGTTGAACAATGAGGTCTCGTGCCTTGGCCTCAGATTGATGGGAAGACCCAACATGACATTGAGCAGCTCACGTGCCGTCACACCTGGGTACTTGTACTTGGAGAAGGCATTAGAGTTTATCACTTTAATAATTGTTTCAAGTCCCTTAACACATCTCTTAAGATCTTCTGGTTCTCGGTAGTAGTTGAATGTCACTGAAGGGTTATCATCTGGATTTAAGTTCCGGAGTTCTAAGTAACCTCTTGAGACCGGTCCGTCTACTTTGTGGAAGACCACGCCCGCATTTTCAATTATGTTCAATCGAAGCCTCTGCATGCATAATGCGTCATGAAGAAAGGCAAACATATAGTCTCATGCATGATTTGAGTAACAAGTTATAATAACTTTTTAAGTGTATTTATAATATATTGTACCTGGTTGAGAAGATCCAACATACCATCGAATAATTTATGGGTCAAGTTAAAAGAGACGTTTAAGCCACTTCCTCCTTCAATGAAATCATAGAACTTAGTGATTCCAACGACCTGTACGAGGGACAGTTCTACAGGTTGAGGAGAAGGGACGATCGCAGCGTTCATCGGATTATCTCCCATCCCTTGCCCAACCATGGGTTGATCGAGGACCACCGGATCCACCCTATGGGACTCAAGATGAGCCTTAGGACCCACACCACTCATCATCAATAGTTGCGGGCTACCAATGGCTCCCGCAGACAAAATCACCTCGTTCATTGCGTTCTTTGCCAGCTCTGCCTTGTGGAACACTCCATTCTCGTCTTGATATATTACTCTGGACGCCTTAGGCCTCTCTCCTTCTGTCCAAAACAGAGTTTTCATATCCAAAGTTTATAAAAAAATTAAAAACAAGATGTGAATATGAAACTATATAAACATCAACTACCTCTAGTGGTGGTGAAGAGGATCTTGTGGACAAGAGCGTGCAAGTAGACAACAATCCCGTTCGGATTAGCATACGCTAATAGATCTGCAGCTGAGTGTCTATGGCCGGCAGGGTCAAAGATCGTACCGCCGATCTTAGTCCCATTGATATGAAGGTACGTGAAACCGTTGTATGGAACCACTCCAGCTTCCAAAAGCCCATTTTTAAGTGCCGATTGCCATCCCATCACTTGTGGCTTGAACACAAGTTTCGTCTCTACCCACTCGTAAGCAGCTTCCACTTCATCGATATCCCATCCAGCCATCTTCACGTAAGACCCCTCGGCACGTGAGTAAAACCCAGCGTTCAACACCGAGTCTCCACCGAGGACGCGGGCACGATGGTTGTAAACGCCGTCCTCGGATATGAAAAGCTGCGACCAAGCTTTTGGTGTGGTGTTTAAGAGTGTGTTGGCGAAGTTTTCGATATTGGTAGCCGCAAGATTGTCATAAGGAGAGCCGCCGCGTTCAAGAACCAAAACGTTGCGTTTTGAGAGAGCGTTGCGGCTAATGCACAACCGGAGGTTCCTCCTCCGATGACTATGTAGTCGAAGCGAGCATAAGTTGGTGCTACTGTTGCATCTTTCATAAATCCGTAATTTCCTGTTTTGACGTTAGACAATTTTTATAAACTAACATAACGTATCAGGAGTGACATGTTATTGAACATGTCCAATTGTCCATGATGAATGGTAACTACTAATTAACTATTATATATGATTTGTACCTTTATCGGAATAACATGGGCTGTGGAATATAAAAATGACCAGAATAAAACAAAAAATATGAAAATCCATTGCGCGCAGTTTAAGAGTAGATTCCCAATGTTCTATATCTTTTGGAGATTAAAAGAAACACTACTATATATAACAAGATGAAGTATGAGCCCTTTGTTCAAATTTGATTAGTTCCCCAATTTATGGGTTTTTTTCTTACAACCAAACGATTTCGTACTGAGATACACACACAAAATCAAGAAACCACAGTTATTACTTAGTTTTCTAAAGTTTTTTTTTCTGTAGCAAATAACATCGGAACATAAAAATATTATTACGGTATGAGTAATTTTCTATATATTTTTTTATATTAGCGTTAAATTTATCAAATATAAAATCATCCAAACTTGTCCAAATTTAAATAACAATTAACAAATAATTTATCTGCTCCTATTGCTATTTTCTTAATATCATTCAACTTTTGCCATTGAGTTAAAAATTCTCTTAAAACAGTTTATTTTAGAAAAACAAATAGTCAGTACGTACCATAATTAAACTAATTAAAGTCTTTATTGCTTCCTCTTAAAAGTTAAAACCAAAGAAAGACATCAACTTAAGCTAACAATGCAACTTCAGATTAATAAAAAGATTAACACTTTTTTTGCAAATAGTAAATAAGAAATGTTTGAGTTAAAAGGATAAATCAATAATCAACATCAATCACCACTCTCTCGTTCTTTGTAAATAACTTCACATCTTGTACAACACAAAACTACCAACGCAGCGTGAAGTGCCCGTCTTACCTTCGTATTCTTTTGGGATTTCTTCCTTATTCGTTTTGTTATTTCCTCAGTTTGAGATTATACCATTTCAATCCTAATAGGTAGGATTTGTGGTTTAAATGTCTTAGTTTTGACAGATACAAAAACTTTCGTCTCCTCTCTTATTCTTTCCCTTTTTGGTTCTTGTAATGCAATGTATTAACTACTACAAATCAACAACAAAAAAGGAAAATATTTCAAACCTTGTCACAACAATTGGGCTCTCATTGTTTGGTCCAGAAAGAATGCAAATTCACCTAGCAACAATCTCAATTTAGAACCTTAGGCTTCTTGCTATTTTTCGTGGAAAGCGGCCCTTTCCCTAAGAATTTTCTGCCCCATGTACCTAAACATAGTAGTCTAACAATCATTTTTCAGTTTCCAACAATATAATCATATATTCCTTATGGATATTGTGATGGTTTTGGTGCTTACCTTCCGAGCATCATGACCGTGGCTTGGGGATTAGTCCCCGGAGACTTAAGAAATGTGGATCCATCAATGACCCTTAAGGCATCAATGCCTATGACATTGTAATTCTTGTCAACCACTCTTCCAACTTGGCAACCTCCATGGTAATGCCATATAGTCATCACAGTGTCGATGCAAAACTGCTTCAAGTCGAAAACTGAGCTCAAGTGCCTCGGCCTCAGATTGGTGGGAAGGCCCAACATGAGACCTAACAACTCACGCACGGTCACACCAGGGTACTTGTACTTCGAGAAAGCCTTGGAAATTATCACTTTAATAATGGTCTCAACCCCTTCAACACACTTGTTCAAATCCTCTGGTTCTTGATAGTAGTTGAATGTCACTGAAGGGTTATCGTGAGGGTTACTGTTCCGGAGCTCCATGTGTCCTCTCGAGGCTGGTCCATCTACCTTTTGGATTATTATACCCCCATTGATCATCACGTTCAATCCAAGATCCAAGGGTTTTAAAAAGTTTACGATAGACTTGGTCAGGACTTTCCTAGACGTAGTATGGCTTGTCTGCATAAACGTACCATAGTTAAATAAAAAAAATATAATCTTATAACTTATAAGCCTTTAAATATATTTATGTTATATATATACCTCGTTAAAAAGATTTAAAACACCATCGAAAAACCTACGGGTCAAATCAAAAGAGAGACTCAAACCACTTGCACCTTCGATGTAACTATCAAACTTTGTGATCCCAACAGCTTGTACAAGGGATACTTCTAAAGATTGAGGAGAAGGGATGAGTAAGGGGTTAAGGGGATTATCAGCCATTCCCTGCCCAACCATGGGGTGGTCTAGAACGAGTGGTTTCACGCCACGAGCAGCAAGATGGGCTTCAGGACCCACGCCACTCAGCATCAACAGTTGCGGACTACCCATGGCTCCAGCTGACAAGATCACTTCGTTCATTGCGTTATTTGCTAGCTCTACCTTGTGGAACACTCCATTTGCGTCCTCAAATATCACTTGGTACGCTTTTGCTTTTTGGCTACCTGTTTTATACATTTTAAAGTTGATTTTTGTTTCAAGTAAATTTAACTAAGAATCATTCGTTAAATTAACTAAATCATAAATTAAGTGAAAACGAAAAAAAAAAAGTCAATAAAATCAGGTTGTCCATTAATACTTGACCATTAACTATCAACCAATTCAATGTCTAGCTATCAACCAAGTACTCATAAACCATAACTCATAATCTATCAACCAATTCAATGTCTAGCTAGAGTTTAAAAACACGTTTTTCTTTTCTTTCAACAAACTATCATTAATTGGCTTAATTTAAAATTACTTATTAATTTCTATATGAATTTTTTTATATAGAAAATGCTTCTTTCTCTGGGAAAATAACATTTTTATGTTTTATTCTCTAGACATATATTAATACTATATTACAACTTTTAGAAAGTGATATAACAATAAAAAAAATGTTTTCAGAAAATAAAAAGATTAAAATCAGTTTATTCGGTAAACCCCTAAAACAAATGTGATTATGTCCAACCAAAAAAAAAACAATTGTGAATATGAATTGAGTACCATTGGTGGTGAAGAGGATCTTGTGAACAGAAGCTTGCAAGTAAACAACAGTCGTGTCCGGATTAGCATATTCTAACAAATCCGCCGCCGTGTGTCTATGACCAGCACGATCAAAGATCGTACCACCGATCTTTGTCCCATAGATATGATCGTACGTGAAACCGTTGTCCGGAAATTCACCAGCCTCCAAAAGCCCATCTTTGAGTGCCGATTGCCATCCCATCACTTGTGGCTTGAACACAAGTTTCTTCTCGACCCACTCGTAAGCAGCTTTCACATCATCCATCTCCCACTCAGCTTCCTCCACGTAATCATCCCCGGCACGCGAGTAAAATCCTGCGTTTATCACCGAGCCTCCACCGAGGACACGTGGCCGTGTATTGTAAACGCCGTCCTCGGAGACGAAGAGCTGCGACCACGAATTCGGTGTGTTGCTTAAGAGTGTGTTGGCGAAGTTGCCAATATCACTGGCCGTGGGATTGTCATAGGGCGAGCCACCACGTTCAAGAACCAAAACATTAGCGTTTTGAGAGAGCGTTGCGGCTAATGCACAACCTGCGGTTCCTCCTCCGATGATTATGTAGTCGAAACGAGCTAGCTTTGGTGCCAACGTAGCATCTTTCATAAATGTATAATGCCCGGCTTTACGCCCAAAACAAAATTAAAAAAACATAAATATTGAAGTGAATACTAGAATCCAACATATCATCATCACACATTGAATGGTATCTATAGGAAAGCAATATTGTACCTTTCTCGGAATAACAAGAGCCATGGAAGATGAACACTACGACGAGAATAATACGGAATATATTATGAATACATGAGTTGATCGTCATTATACCACGGCAGTGCAATATTACTAATCAAAGCCAATTACTATATAACGGTCGATTGTAAATTAAATGTATATTACAAAAAGTCAAAGACAGATCTGCAAAGAGTTGTTTATAAAGTCATCCTATAACAAATTGACTAATAATGGTATATGCCATGTGAGGACGGAAGAAATGTTGTTGACATTAGTATACAAAAACAATAGAGATATACGACAATACACCACATGCATTATGCAATTTGTATATAGTTATTACATTTTTATAGTTGTTAACATATTCTTGTGAATTAATAAGAATTACAAGTTCACGCTTCTTAAGCATCCAAATCCATGGACCATGATAATGGTGTGTCTTAAACCAAAGCCTCTCTCTATTCAATGATTAGGTGAATCCCGTATTACACGCAAGTATCAATATTTTCTTTGTAATAAGATGATGAGAAAAATATTTATAATCAGTATTTAGTTGAAATCATTCTGTCGGCTTTTAATTAATTAAACTAAACATATTTTAAACGACTCGACGACGTTTTTAATTCATAGTGCTACAATACTTTAAACGATTGGTTTCGAAGAGCAATCATTTTATAGACAGTGAAGTATGGTTAACTGCAAATTTATCAAACAGGACTAAATTTATGAATTCGGTTGGCGTCTTGTACTACTACTAGTAGTCTACTACCGAGAGTGGTGAGCCTCAAGCACAACTCGGTAAGCGCTAACCGAACATATTCGTAACTCATGAGCCACTGCGATCAAAGTAGTATCCAACTATATTTTCCTATCGAGTAGACAAGTAAATCTAACCTATATGAGTTTATCCGACCAGCTTTATACAATGTAGTTATCGTATCTAGCCCTGGCGATACACATGTGCAACAAGTGCATTTGCACTGGGACCATTAAATTAAGCCCAAATTTTTGTGATCTTTTCATAATATATATATATATATATATATATATTTAATTATGCTGAATTTATATCTAAAAACTTCTCAAATTTATATTTTTAAGTTTAATTTTGAGGTTCAAACTTAATAAACAAATGAATAAACCCAATGAAATACAAAACTCAATGTATTTTACTTTTCTTTTTCTTTTTATTTGACATATTTTACTTTCTTTTATCTTATAATTTGATAAAAAAAATAAGATTTTTTTTTAGTTGCACCGGGTCATTCTGTTGAATGAACCGACCCCTCCATATCTTCACACTGCTATATCCCTAACGTGAGTGATTAACTATTTCTGTACTGCATACGGATTAATGAATATTTTAAGAATATGATAATTTTCAAAAAGCAAAATTTCTAACCTATAAAATTATGAGTCCCACTCGTCATTATAATTTTAAAACCTCGGCCACCGCCACCGTGCACCTTTACCCAAATAGTGTAAGTGTATGTGGGCAAGCTCAAGTTGAAGATGAAGTTCAGGAATCTGTAGAAAATATTATGTACAAGCTTCTGTCTCGGCACAAGCGTCTGATGTATGCACAAGCGTCTGTCTGATAAAAAAGAATTAGAGGCATGTTGATTTTGTTTGTATGTCTTGGTTTTGAAGATTTATGAAGATATACTTAAGGCACGTTTTGAGAAATTACTTGGAGGTAAAGCACGATGAAAAAGGAAGCTTAAAGATATTTAGAAAATTTAATGGAAAAGGAAATATTCGTTTAACAAAGAATAAAGTTAAATGGAATATTTCCTCTTGATTTTAGGAAAGTTTTTAGCTTTGGGAGAGACACGAAATCCCTTAAATATAGAGGGTCTAGGACTTAGAAACTTTCTCTTCAGAACGTGAAAAAGAGAGGAAAAACCTTGTAAGCCTTTTGGCATCTTTGGGGGAAAAGGGTGAGGGTTTTTGTTTTTAAGTGAGAGTCCTGGGTGTAGGTCAGTGTTATTGATCTTAGGGATCTCTTAGTGGGTTGGGAATAGATTGGGAACAAGCTAAGAAAAGATCTTAGGTTTGTGTAAGTCCAATATTGAGCACTAACTGTAATTGTGCTCAAGAAGTATTACCAACAAAGTTTGAGGACGTAGGCATTTGCTGAACCTCGTTAAAAATTGTGTGTCTCTTGTCTCTTCTACACTAACAAGTGGTATCAGAGCAGGCATCTGTGCAGAGTCTGACTCAACAAACCGGTGAAGATCTTGGGAAGAAGAACATGGAGGCACAATCAATGTTATTCATAGAAAAAGACTTATTGGTGTTAGATCCAGATTATTATGGGATGTGGAAGGTGTTGATGATGCATAAAATTAAAGGAATTCATGAAGATGCATGGACAGCAGT
>NC_025702.1:11774108-11799766 GCF_000633955.1 Camelina sativa | reverse complement strand
TTGATCTTAGGGATCTCTTAGTGGGTTGGGAATAGATTGGGAACAAGCTAAGAAAAGATCTTAGGTTTGTGTAAGTCCAATATTGAGCACTAACTGTAATTGTGCTCAAGAAGTATTACCAACAAAGTTTGAGGACGTAGGCATTTGCTGAACCTCGTTAAAAATTGTGTGTCTCTTGTCTCTTCTACACTAACAAGTGGTATCAGAGCAGGCATCTGTGCAGAGTCTGACTCAACAAACCGGTGAAGATCTTGGGAAGAAGAACATGGAGGCACAATCAATGTTATTCATAGAAAAAGACTTATTGGTGTTAGATCCAGATTATTATGGGATGTGGAAGGTGTTGATGATGCATAAAATTAAAGGAATTCATGAAGATGCATGGACAGCAGTCAAACTTGGATGGGAGTCACCGAAACAGACTGTTGTTGATTCTGGCGGAAATCAGGTGGTTGTTCCAAAACCCAACACAGAGTGGTCAAAATCTGACAAAGCTTTGTCCAGATTGAATTCTCTGGCACTTTCAGCAATATTTGGTGGCGTTCGCAGGGATCAGTTCTCATTGATTCAAGGTTGTACATCTGCTAAAGAGGCTTGGGAGATTCTGCAAACTATCTTTGAAGGTACAACAAGTGTGAAACGCACAAGGTTAGATATTCTTGCTTCTGAGTTTGAGAACCTAAGGATGTATGAGTTCGAGAACATTACTGCTTTTAGTGGTAGAATTTATGCTATTGCGAATGAAGCTAGAGCTCTTGGAAAGAATTACAAAAACAGGAAGTTGGTCAAGAAACTGTGGAGGGGTTTAGCTCATAGATATCATCCTGTGAAAATTGCGATGGATGTTGCTCTTGATATAAACAATATGTCTTTTTAGGAGGTAAAAAGTAGATTGCTAAACTATGAGTTGCAATACTTATCGTTTGATGTAGGTAAGAACACACAAGGAATTGATGTTTTCTCAGTCTGTGATAGTGAAGAGAACACAGTGGCTAGTAAAACAGGAGAATTTAAGAGTTTTGTGGTGCATAAAGGACGCAAGAGTTTGAAGATCATAGGAGAACAGAAAAGGAATAAGGTTAAGTGTCATGATTGTCAGGGCTTTGGTCATTTTAAATCAGATTGTCCTTCAGTGAGGAAGAAAGGGTTCAAGAGTCTACATTCGCCAAAAAGGAAGAAAAACACACAAAAACCTCAAACAAACAAGTCAAAGTTTGTTGCCCTTTGTTGCTCAACGAAACTTGCTGCTAATAAGTTGGAACTGAAGTCTGATAATGGAACAATTTGTTGTACATATCAGGACTCTGAGCCAGCAAAAGAAGAACTTAAATTGTTGTTGAATGATCAAATCAACACTTTGAGGAAAGATCTGATACAAAGGGAAAAGGAAAATCAGAGGCTTGTCACAGAGAAAAATGATTTGTTAAGCAAAATTTCAAATCTGGAAGAAGATCTAGCTCTGGAGAAAGTAAAGTCTTGTGATTTAGATAAACGTTTAGAAGATCAGTTAAGAAGCATCAAGATGTTGAGCAGAGGAACAAAGGATCTTGGCAAGATTCTGACAACTGGTAGAACATGTAATGTCAGATGGGGTTTGGGTTACCATGGAAGTGATTCTGGTGCAACTACTCAGTTTGTTAAAGGAGAAACCTTGGCTTCAAAAGTTGTAGATTCAAGTCTCTGTATATCTCCGTCAAAGGTCCGAAACGTGTCTGTCAGCAAGGAGACTAGTGACAACCGACTGAAATCTTGGCAGGCGTCTGTACACAACAACTTTAAGAGAAGAGTGATTGGTTGTTGGTATTGTAGGAAATCTGGTCATACCAAAGCTCAGTGTTACAAGTTCTTGAAGAGGGTAACACAAGTCATGAGAAGGAAGAAATTTTACAAAGAGGGTCAAAGATTCAATCAAATTTGGATCAAGAAGCATGATTTATATCGTCTTGAAGACTACACAAATCATGCATCAAGGGACAGACATTTGTATTCTGACAGTGGCTACTCAAGGAATCAGAGAGGTGTTCAAAGCAAGAGACGACATCTAAGACATGTGTATGAGAAATTCCAAGATTCAGGCCAATGGAGAAAACGTTGGAGACCGAGATGTTGAGCCAAAGGATGTCGTCTCACAGACCAGATAATAAGAAGAAAGACAATTGTCTGTTTGACGACTGATCAAAGTCTTGTGCTGATGGTTGATATTTTAGGATGCTTTGTCAAGGATGCTTTGTCAAGGTAAACTTGAGCTCTTAATGTTTTTTTAATGAGTTTTACCACTCAAGCAGGGGGAGATGGTGTAAGAAGAATATGATTTTTGTTTATGGGGAGTTTCCAAGATGTTGTTTGATTATGGGGGAGTCTTCAAGAGGTTGTGTTATGGATTTCCAAGAATCATGAAGTGTTGTGCTTGAGTTATAAAACTCAGTAAAAAAGGGGGAGAATGTAAGTGTATGTGGGCAAGCTCAAGTTGAAGATGAAGTTCAGGAAGCTATACAAAATATGTCTGCACAAGCTTATGTCTCGGCACAGGCGTCTGATGTATGCACAAGCGTCTGTCTGATAAAAGAACATCGGAGGCCTGTTGATTTTGTTTGTATGTCTTGGTTTTGAAGATTTATGAAGATATACTTAAGGCACATTTTGGGATATTACTTGGAGGTAAAGCACGATGAAAAAGGAAGCTTGAAGATATTTAGAAGATTTAATGGAAAAAGGAAATATTCGTTTAACAAAGAATAAAATTAAATGGAATATTTCCTCTTGATTTTAGGAAAGTTGTTAGCCTTGGGAGAGGCAAGAAATCCCTTAAATATAGAGGGTCTAGGACTTAGAAACTTATCTCTTCAGAACGTGAAAAAAAGAGGAAAAACCTTGTAAGCCTTTTGGCATCTTTGGGGGAAAAGGGTGAGGGTTTTTGTTTCTAAGTGAGAGTCCTGGTGTAGATCAGTATTGTTGATCTTAGAGATCTCTTAGTGGGTTAGGAATAGATTGGGAACAAGCTAAAAAAAATCTTAGGTTTATGTAAGTCCAATATTGAGCACTAACTGTAATTGTGCTCAAGAAATATTACCAACAAAGTTTGAGAACGTAGACATTTGCTAAACCTCGTTAAAAATTGTGTGTCTTTTGTCTTTTCTACACTAACAAATAGTAGTATAAACAAAGTTTTAAAAAAGAATTTGGGGACGAAGTTTTACACAAATGATAACGTTATAAACTTATAAGTTAAAACAATAGAAGTTTGAATATCATATGTGAATTTTGCAACAAAAAAAAAAATGGTTATCTAGTGCTATTTTTTTGTTTTGTGTATAGCTATTTTTATATTTTGTAAGTTTATATATAACTGATTCCGATATTAGGAAATTAGAGTTTATCGTACTCACTAAATGACTAAACAAATTAGTATAGTTATATATATGTTCCGCCTTTTTTCATTAACAAGACAAGACTTGAGAACATATTTGCTTTTTATTTTTTTTGGGTAGAACATATTGGCTGATTTCGTTTACTAAGAAATGGGCATAGTGGTATATCTTAGCATGTAAGCATTGTAAAATAGCTAAGGAAACAAAAGTAAAGAAGATAACACTTTCTTGACCACTAAAATCAACGCGTTCTAAAGAAAGAAAACTCGTAACAAAGTGTTACACTTTTCAGTCTCTTCTCGATAATAATCATTACTCTCATGCGAATTTGCTTCTGCTTTTCTTGTTCTCACATATATTAGATTTTATAGGGAGACAAAACCATCCATCAAACCATTCCACTGATATAAACTATAAAAATTTTATATAAATTTTGGCATTTTCGAATGTACTTAAATCTTTTCTTATTTTCAACTAAAAATTTAAAAATAGAGAAAACATATATATCTTCATCATATCATACATGGGAAAAGACAAGAGAAACACGCTTTTGTCTTAGGTGCACTAGCACTACCTTTAAAAACTTTAGAC
The DNA here is from genome assembly GCF_000633955.1 of Camelina sativa. NCBI lineage: Eukaryota > Viridiplantae > Streptophyta > Magnoliopsida > Brassicales > Brassicaceae > Camelina > Camelina sativa. Next base: position 11,795,807 of record NC_025702.1, on the reverse strand, counting down.
TTTAGTGTATTTAACACAAGCTAGACTAAACACTTGACATCACAAAAACACATAAATCTTTGGTACCCAAAAAAAAAAAAGAGAAACAAATGCACCAACCATGTCGCGGAGATTCACCACCACCAAACTGCCTTCACGGCTGCTTCTCATCCTCACCGTTTCACGGTGCCACCACTTCCGAGCATCCGTCAGATTCAACTCCCACCGTCACTTCCGCCACTCTCCGCCGTGATTTCGCTCAAACCACCGTCTCCACCATCTTCCCGGACACTCAATTCGCCGATCCAAATTCTCTCCCTTCTCTTCACGAATCCTTCTCCGATTTCATCCAAGCTTACCCCAATTACACCGACACTTACAAGATCGACCGTATCAGATCCGACCATTACTTTCACTTGGGTTTATCACATTACACGTGTCTTGATTACATAGGAATTGGTTTATACTCTTACTCTCAGTTACTCAACTACGACCCTTCCACTTACCAGATCTCTTCTTCCTTGTCTGAAAGTCCTTTCTTCAGTGTTTCTCCCAAGATCGGTAACCTCAAGGAGAAGCTTCTCAACGATGGAGGTCAAGAAACAGAGTTTGAGTACTCGATGAAGAGAAGAATCATGGGGTTTCTCAAAATCTCCGAGGAAGACTACTCAATGGTCTATACCGCCAATAGAACTTCAGCTTTCAGACTCGTCGCAGAGTCTTACCCGTTTAACTCAAAACGAAAGCTTTTGACGGTTTACGACTACGAGAGCGAGGCAGTGAACGAAATAAACAGAGTCTCTGAGAAACGTGGAGCCAAAGTAGCTGTAGCTGAGTTCTCATGGCCAAGACTCAAGATCTGTTCATCCAAGCTAAGGAAGATGGTTACTGCTGGAAAAAACGGAAGCAAGAAGAAGAAGAAAGGTATTTTCGTCTTTCCGCTTCATTCTAGGGTTACAGGATCTAGATATCCGTATCTATGGATGAGTGTGGCACAAGAAAACGGGTGGCATGTAATGATCGATGCTTGCGGTTTAGGACCTAAGGATATGGATAGCTTCGGTCTTTCGATATATAACCCCGATTTCATGGTGTGCTCGTTCTACAAGGTTTTTGGAGAAAACCCTTCCGGATTCGGTTGCTTGTTTGTCAAGAAAACCACCATTCCGATTCTTGAATCTTCCACTGGATCAGGTATGGTTAACCTCGTACCTACCAACAATCCGATTTCACTACACGCGTTGGAAATCAACCGGACAGAAGACACAGAATCTGAAGAGACATATAGCTTTAGTTCTAGTGTCGAATACAAAGGCCTAGATCATGTGGACTCACTAGGGTTGGTAGCAACAGGGAACAGATCAAGATGCTTGATCAACTGGTTGGTAAGTGCTCTGTACAAACTCAAACATTCGACAACTAGCCGTCTCGTTAAAATCTACGGTCCAAAAGTTAATTTCAATCGAGGACCAGCGGTTGCGTTCAATCTATTCAACCAAAAGGGAGAAAAAATCGAACCGTTCATCGTGCAGAAGCTAGCTGATTGCAGCAATATCTCACTCGGAAAAGGTTTCTTGAAGAACATCATGTTCGAAGAGGAATACGAAGGAGTGAAAGAGAAGAGAAGAAACAGAGACGCCGACGAACAGGGGATCTCTGTTCTCACTGCCGCGTTAGGGTTTCTTGCGAATTTTGAAGATGTTTATAAGCTTTGGATATTTGTTGCTCGGTTTTTGGATTCGGAGTTTGTAGATAAAGAGAGTGGGAGATGTGGTGTTCATGTTTATGAACACAAGAACCGTGAAATTGTCTAGTTTCGGCTCGGTTTGGGTTGGTTAATAAACCGGTTCAACTATCAATAAAACGTAGTTCGGTTATCAAGGTCAGAGTGCGAGAGTGATGTAGTCGAATGTCAAGGCCCATTATCAGGCCCAAATTGGTTCAGTAGCTAAGATGTGATCTACACCGTTGATTTGATATGGGAGTATATAAGAATTAAACGATGATCTTTGAGGGGGGCCTTCTTCCATTTTTGTAGGGTTCTTGGAGAGGATAAGGTGAGCTGTGAACTTTTTGATTTTTATACCTTTTTAGTTTTTCTTCACTCTTTTTTTTTTTTTGCTTTTCCCCCTTTTATTTTGTCACTGTTCTTTAATTTGCCTAAAAAATTCAAACTTTTTAAGGTTTGGTTCGTCTGTCAAATTGAAAGATAACATTTTTCCTGTAAAAAATAACAAATTTGAATTAAATTTCTCTTCTTTACAGAAAAAAAAAAATCAAATTTTTGGCTAATTTTGGAGGTAAATGGAGTCGAATCGAGAAGGCAAAGCGATACGAGAGATTGACGAAAATGTTGACCAAGTAGTAACAATGACCAATCTGTTTGACCCGGATCCGAAAACCAACCCGGGTTTACTCATGAAGAAAGAACAAGTCCGGTTTTTGCAGCCGTCGACGACGATGATGATGTCTAACTCGCTCGAACCGGCTCCGAAGAAGAAGAGATTACCGACTAAAGACCGTCACACGAAAGTAGAAGGACGAGGTCGGAGGATCCGAATGCCTGCGGGTTGCGCTGCTCGGATCTTTCAGTTGACCCGTGAGCTCGGTCACAAATCAGACGGTGAAACCATACGCTGGTTATTGGAACGATCTGAACCGGCGATAATTGAAGCTACCGGAACCGGTACTGTACCGGCTATTGCTGTTTCGGTTAACGGGACTTTGAAAATTCCTACGACCTCTCCAAATGACGGTGACGGTGACCTAATGAAACGGAGGAAGAGAAACTGTACGAACGACTTCGTCAACGTTAACGAACACGACAGCTGTCATAGCTCCGTTACTTCTGGGTTAGCTCCGATCACGGCGTCAAATTACGGTGTTAATATTATGAACGTTAATACGCAGGGTTTAGTGCCGTTTTGGCCTATGGGTATGGGTATTGGTATGGGTACTGCGTTTGTTACTAGTGATCCGAATCAAATGGGCCAAATGTGGGCTATACCTACCGTTGCTACAGCACCGTTTCTGAACCTTGGTACTACACCGGTGTCTAGCTACGTCTCAGACGCTTCTCTCGTCGCCGAACCACACATGGAAACAAGCGGTGGAGAAGGCGGTGCAGCACAATCGCTGAGGGATTTTTCGTTGGAGATTTATGATAAGAAAGAGCTTCAGTTTTTGGGTGGCTCAGGGAACTCGTCTCCATCATCGTCATGTCACAACAAGACTTAGGGAAACTTAACTGGTCGTTCTTGTTTTTAAAGGTCAATTTGATCTCTGATTTAGGATTAAGATGTGTAAGGAAGAACAATTCAATCTTTATGTTTCTATCAAATCAAAACATTTTGGTAATGAATGATATGAGACTGTCCTATCATATTTTTTTAAGATTCCAACAAAAGTAATGAAATGACATATAAGAGACTAAATAAACTTAATGATAGCAACTTTAACGGCGAAAGCCAATATGGGCATATGAGTCTGAGGCTTAGGGTTTTGCTGGGCTTTGATTGGGAAGCAAGTAAAGCAGCGGAACCGGTAGAGATTTGTGGGGACTGGGATTAGAGGACCTTTATCAAAAGAGAAGAGGATGAGTTTAAAATTGGCGAGCCATGTGAAAACTGATGTAGTGAAAGAGAGATGCACAATGGAGAACAACAGAGGAAGAACAAGAAACAGAGATGGGGGAAAGAGAGAAACCGAGGAAGTCCTGATTTGATTCTAGGTGGCAAATAGTAACAATAAGATATGGAAATGATTGTAAAAACCAAAGACTTTGATCAAACTCTTGAGTTCGTCCTCCATCTCTCTCAGATCTTTTATGTGTTTATTACTTAGTTTTTGGGCAGTAACCGAGCTGATTTTTTAATGTCTTTTATTAGCAATGATCACCTTAACTATTTCAAGAAGATATAACAATAACATTGAGTACATGAACATGGAGTAGGTGGGAATTGAACTGAATAAAGAATAAATTTGAAAATGAGAGCTCATATCTAAAAGATCTAAGAAAACCATTTAATTCTAGGTTTCTATTAATGGTTTGTGGCACACAAACATGTATCAACTCTACCTCATTCTACTCTACATCCCAATGTATATACTTAATAAAAGATAAATCTTGCAATCAATATTTTTGTATAAAATTTTTAACTTATTACAAATCTGTGTATACACTTATAAAAATAACTCTGTGTCTGTTTTTGTTGTTCTTTTCTAATTTATAGCATATGGAATTAAACCTCAGAATCTTTCGGATAAGGTTGAGCCTATCTCTTCTCCTAAATTGCAGTGACTGACTGAGACGCTACCAGCGATCTTTAAAAGTTTCATCTCATCCATTTGTGGTTAGTAATTGCTAATTGGTACAAAACTGCACTTATTATGATGATAGTGTCTGACTTCCTTGCATGCAATTCAATATTTGAAAATAATTGGATAACTCACAGCTGTAACAAACATATAATATTTCTAGTTTGTCTATAAATTATCTTTTTGTTTCCTCTTCCCTCAAAGACATCATCACAACATTGATTCATCTTTGTTTATCAACCTTCATTTCTCATATGGATTCAATAAGCTCAATTGGAGTTTCCATAGCCATCATTTGCTTTCTCATCCTCCATTGCTTCCCCTTCAAGAAACATCTTTACCGGTTCTTTATAATTAGCTGGCCGGTTGTTGGGATGATTCCGGGTCTTGTCTTGGTGCTCCACCGTGTCTATGACTTCACAGTGGAGCTTTTTGAAAGCACTGAGCTAACATTTTTATTCAAGGGACCGTGGTTCGTTGGAATGGATATGCTGCTCACAGCTGATCCAGCTAATATTCACTACATAGTAAACTCAAACTTCTCCAACTTTGTTAAAGGTTCTGACTTCAAAGAAGTCTTTGATGCCTTCGAATATGCTTTACTCACAAAGGACTCGGTGGCATGGAAGAATCTGAGGAAAGCTACTCATGTCATGATCAACCATCAAGGATTTCAAAGATTGTCAATGAGTACCATGAGAGGTAAACTCAAGGATGGGCTTGTTCCATTTTTTAATCATACCGCTGAGGAAGGCACAACCGTAGATTTACAAGAAGTGTTCCGGAGGTTCACGTTTGATATAACTCTAGTTACTGTAACTGGGTGTGATGATCCTAGATCTCTCTCCATTGACATGCCAGAGGTTGAGTCGGCTAAAGCTCTAGACGATATAGTAGAAGGGATAAAGTATAGGCATGTTAAACCTAGATTCTTGTGGAAGCTGCAAAAATGGACTGGAGTCGGGATAGAGAAGAAGATGACAGAAGCTGGTGCCATTTTTGATAGAGTGTGTGCAAAATACATATCAGCCAGGAGAGAAGAGATAAAAAGATCACAAGGGATTGATCATGACCATTGTGATGGAGAAAGTGAAGATCTTTTGACATCTCATATAAAGCTTGATACAACCAAGTACCAGCTCTTGGATCCTATCAATGATAAATTCCTTAGAGATAATGTCTTAGCTTTAATACTAGCTGGGAGAGATACCATTGCCTCTGCTCTCACTTGGTTCTTCTGGCTTTTGTCTGAAAACCCTAAAGCGATGACTAAGATTCGCCAAGAGATTAACAAGATTCTACCAAGAAGTAGTAGTAGTAGTTGCCAAGAGACGCCATCTTATGATCCAATGGAGTGCGTAAACAAGTTAATGTATCTACATGCCGCATTGTGTGAGACAATGAGGCTTTACCCACCGGTCCCTCTCGAGCGTGTGTCTCCTCTAGAATCAGATGTGCTTCCAAGTGGACATAAAGTCGAAGCAAACTCAAACATTTTGATCTTCATTTATGGGGTTGGTAGGATGAGAGCTGTATGGGGAGAAGATGCCTTAGACTTCAAGCCAGAGAGATGGATTTCGGAGACCGGAGAGTTGAGACATATACCTGCCTTCAAGTTCTTAGCTTTCAATGCTGGCCCAAGAATATGCTTGGGTAAGCAATTAGCTATGATTCTAATGAAGAATGTGGCGGTGGAGATATTACAAAACTATGACATTAAGGTTGCCACAGGGCAGAAGTTTGAACCGGATACTAGTTTAATTCTTAGAATGAAGCATGGATTTAAGGTTACAATTAACAAGAGATGTTCAGGTTAATATTAGTGAAATAATTATGTTGTGTTTCTCCCACGTCGCTAAAGAAATCTTAGTTGGTCAAAAAAAAAAAAACTTCAGTAGTGACTTGTTTACCATTTCGGGGTTTTTACCTATATTTCTTAAACCAATTCGGACTTAAGAAACTTAACTGTTACTTCTTGTTTTTATTTATTTATAGTATGTCAGTTTGACCACTGATTTAGAAAAAAGATGTGTAAAAGATTTGGGAAGAACAGTTTAATCTTTATGTTTCTGTCAAACATTTTGGTAATGAACGAGACTGTCCGATCATGTTTTAAGATTTCAACAAGTAACTTGTTTCAAATATCTCCAAGAGACTAGATAAACTTGTGCTTCAAGAAACTAACTAAAAACAAACCCTCGTTGATGTATTTCTCCACCACGCCGCTCCTAGCAAGCTGAGGTATCATCAACCACGAACCAGTCAGGAACACAAACCCCACTGTGAGTATCCTTGAAACTACCGGACTCAACTGCCACCGCTGCGTCACCGTCGTCTTCTTCTTCACAGCCAATTCCGCCGCAAGGCAAGCGCCTTGTAACATGAAGAACAGAGTAACTTCTCCCGTGGGCATCTCACGAGTTAAATAGAAGAAGAGAAAGTCGTGGACCAAACCAGAGACGGTGAACGTCACCAAGATCCCAGAGTACAGAGCCCAATCGGAGCTCATTCGCCGTTCAGAGACTTGCCGCATTGGTTTGTAAACGGCTGGTTTGAGAATCGTTGGCACAATAGTATTCCATCGTCGCCCCCAGAAGTCTTGAAGAGATGTGGCTAAGTATGGTTTATTAGACTGTGGCTCCAGGTCGCACCCAAGAGAGATAGAAACAAAAACTTTGAGTAACGTAAGAATAATCTCAATCTCTAGGTACATATGTAAAAAATAGAGTCCTAATAGCAGAACCGGAGGCAGAGTTTTTTTGTAATCATACAAATGTAATAACACACCAAAGATAGCAACTTTAACGGCGAAAGCCAATACGGGCGAATGAGTTTGAGGGTTAGGGTTTTGTTGGGTTTTGATTGGAAAGCAAGTAAAGCAGAGGAACCGAGAGAGACTTGCGGGAACTGGGACTAGAGGACCTTTGTCAAAGGAGAAGAGGATGAGTTTGAAATTTGCGAGCCATGTGAGGAAAAATGCTGTGATGAAAGAGAGATGCACAGTGGAGAAAAACAGAGGAAGAACAAGAAACAGAGCAAGGATGGGGGAAACAGAGAGGAACCGAGGAAGTCCTGATTTGATTCTAGGTGGCAAATAGTAACAGTAAGATACGGAGATGATTGTAAAAACCAAGACTTTGATCAAGTTCTTGAGTTCTTCCTCCATCTCTCAGATCTTTTGTGGTTTGCTGTTGAGCTTTGGGCAATATCTTAAGTAGTGACTTGGCTGATTTTGTTTAATGTCATTTTTTTACTAGCAATCACCTAAAGTTAAATATTTGAAGAAGAGATTACATCGAGCACATAAAGTAGGTAGGAATTGAACTAAATATAAAGAAGTTTTTTTTTAATATCGAGTAACGTCCTTGCTGTCTTGAGTTAAACGTTGTGATTTCTCAACCATACAAAATAAATAACAAGAATTTGTCTCCATCGATGAGTATCTGTACATATACCATAAATACTATAATTCTCAACCATACATGTAGTAGTAATGCTACGTCTAACTGTGTGGTAATGGTGTCGAACTGTCAAATGTTGAAATTGCCGGCCGTCAACAATCATGTGTCTCAATGTTTCTGTAACCGCATGAGAAAGAAGAGAGTGTCCTTAGTGGAATTACAGGGTGCATGGTGAAACAAGCCAAGAAAGTATTGATTCCAAGTTTATAGAAACCTGTAGAAATCGTCCACAAAGTTCGTCTCATCCATTTGTGTGGTTTGTAGTTGCTAATTGGTACAAACTCAAATTATTAAGATAGTGCCTGCACACAGTTCAATATTTCAAACTTATTGGATAGCTCATAGACGTAACTCGTAAGATAAAATATTTCAAAATATGGGAAAATTTAGGAAGAAAGTTAAACTAATTTTTAAATTTTAAGGTCTATAAAAATGTGGATTTTCTTATATTATATTAAAGACGTACACTCAAATTGCAAAATGTAGATGGTTTTCCTAAGACATGGAAATTGATTCTTGATAAGGAGACTTCACAACTTAAACGGAAGTCACTAACCCATCACAACTTGGTTAAAAATATGCATATTACCAAACAAACTCACAAAGACTGAAACAAATTTATACTATTCTTTTTGGAAAATCTTATTACAAGCCAACCAATAATTATGTTTGTTTTAAGTTCTATTTCGAAACCATATAGCCTACGAGTAATTTAATAAGGAGACTAAGTGTGATCAACCTTAAATTTTAGCTTGTAATGGGGGTTTATTATATGCTTAAGCTTTTATTTTTGATTAATGGGGTTTTGAAGTTTAGTGTAGATTTAGTATATCGAAACTTAAACGGTACCTTGTTTAACTTTTGGCTATTTACCTATATATCTAAAACCAATTTTATGTTTTCTATTTTAACTTTTAAGTTAAGTGTGCTTAAAATTATTAAAGTAAAGATTAACTCTTCTTAATAAAAAATAAGGACTCATAAAATTTTAACCGAAAAGAAATTATAAATAACTAAAAGCACATAGGAAAATATTAGAAAACCCATAGAATTGGGTTTTTGGATTTTAAAACTACAAATTTTAGATTTCCTTAACTTTTTGGAAAACAGAAAATCTAATGGATACCTTCCGGACACTGGACATACATTTGACATTACCTAAGGTTTAACATTTTTTTCTTTTTTTTTTTGCTAATAATGTAAATTTTTTATTAAAATGAAAACAGTTCAGGTTTACAATCAAAGATTATAAACATATACAAATGGTTCCATACCAAAAAAAAAAGTAAAACATGGAAGCATAAATTATAGTACACAAATTTTGGTCCATCCACTTGACCAAAGCATTGAAGCTGAAGAAGTTAGATGAAGAGATGACGATTTTGAAATTTTTCTTAGATAAGTAGCTGAAGTAGAAGGTTTAGCATTTGCATGATCAAGTTCAGTTTGTGATCTGATTCTTACAGTGTAAGTGGATAAATTACTTTGGGATTGTGTATTGAACATATATGATCAATATTAATAGCTGTATAAACAATACAGGTTTTTAGAATGCTCATGTTAACAGAAGGATAAACAATGTGCGGATGCCATTGGTATATAAATGTGGTATCAAGAAATGTAGTTTTGAGTATTATTATAAATGTGGTATTATTTGTTTTATTTCTTTGTTGTCAAACCGTATGGTGCGTACCCAAAGCACGTAATCCTCTTCGGTTGTACGCAAATCCAATTTTAATGTATTTTTCTCGTTTAAAAATTGAAATTTTCATTAGAATATTTATGATAATTCCCGTAACTACAATGCAAACAGTGCCGTACACGTGAGAAGACAAAAAAAAAAAGCAAAAAGATGCAGAAAATAAAATAGTAGTACTACAAATCCTTTCACCAACCGTACTGCTAAGCCAAGGCATATTGAAACCAAACACTGATAGGCATAACTCAACAGTAGCTACACCTTTATGACCATCTTCTTGTTTAATTCTCTTCTTTATTATTTCTTAATCTTACTCTATATCCACACAAACGACGACACACACATCACAATGCCACCATTTTACATCTGATTTTTTAGTCTATATTACTCATATATAAACTTAAGTTTAACCCAACAACCACCTTGTCATACGGTTTATTTTGTACCATCCCTGTTCTAAACCGTTACCTTTCCTAATATGGCATCATCATCCGCATCTGGATTCTATTTACAATGGGATGTTTGAAAAGTTCAATCAATTATGTTACAAAACAAAACAAAAAAAATTACTATAATAGAAAGAGAAGATTTTATCGTTATATATGTTCATGGTCAAATGTATGTATAATAGATTGGATATATTCATGCTCAAAATGTATACACTTTTTTTTATTATGGTTTACCAAAAAACAGATTCTATCCAGCACGGCTGTACATATTCTAAGTTTCACCAAAGTACATGCTTCGACTCAAAGTACGATTACATTAAGGAGAAAGGAATTTGAACACCGGAATATATGCATGTTTGTTTCAAATAATTTGAGTAACTTTAAAGCATGTGTTATACACATAAACATTTTCTAGAATATTAGCCACTCATATCCTCTCCTTATATAACCAAAAGTATCCTGCTTCTTCTTCTTCATCAAATCCTCAAACAACAGAAGAGTGCTTTCTGAGTCCCAAAACACGAAAGCATTAAAATGGCATTCTCGAAAGCACTCATACTTGCTTTGATCTTTGTTGTTTTTGCGATAGTTAAGCCTTCAGAAGGTGCTCTTAATGCTCATTACTATGATCAATCGTGCCCCGCTGCTGAAAAAATCATACTTGACACTGTTAGGAATGCTTCTTTGTATGATCCCAAAGTGCCTGCTCGTCTCCTAAGAATGTTCTTCCACGACTGTTTCATCAGGGTATGCATCTTGGTCTTCTTTCTTCAATCTTTGATAATTCATCCAGTTATATGAAGTTCAGTTTTGTGTAAATTATTTGGTTGGGTTGTTGTAGGGATGTGATGCGTCTATTCTACTAGACTCGGTAGTGTCAAACCAAGCTGAGAAGGATGGTCCTCCAAACATCTCGGTACGGTCATTTTACGTGATCGAAGAAGCTAAGAAAAAGCTCGAAAAGGCTTGTCCTCGTACTGTGTCTTGTGCCGATGTAATCGCCATTGCAGCCAGAGATGTAGTCACCCTGGTAAGTCCCTCTATTACTTTACATATGGTCTATATATCCAGTTAACTTTTTCTTCTTCAATTCATTTCTGTAGTTTTCATTTACAGTTTACATTTTGGTTTACTTAGCTTGTCCATGCCTCTTTGTCATCTATCTCATTTTTCTAGTCCGGTGGTCCTTACTGGAGCGTACTAAAAGGGCGAAAAGACGGAACAGTTTCGCTAGCCAGCGAGAGTACAAATCTCCCACCACCAACGTTCAATGTTTCACAACTGATCCAAAGCTTTGCAGCAAGAGGATTGTCAGTGAAAGACATGGTTACGCTCTCAGGTGGCCACACCATAGGGTTCTCTCACTGTTCTTCTTTTGAGCCCCGTCTTCAAAACTTCAGCAAATTCCACGATATTGATCCTTCGATGAACTATGAGTTTGCACAAACCCTGAAAAAGAAATGCCCAAGATCAACTAACCGGGACAAGAACGCAGGGACGTTCTTGGACTCTACAGCCTCGGTTTTCGATAATGTTTACTACAAGCAGATTTTGTCTGGGAAAGGCGTGTTTGTGTCTGATCAGACGCTTCTTGGCGATTCCCGGACTAAGAAAATCGTGGAGAAGTATGCTCAAGACCAAAAAGCTTTCTTCAGAGAGTTTGCAGCTGCCATGGTGAAACTTGGAAACATTGGAGTCAAGAAGACCGGACAAGTGAGAGTTCACCCCCGGTTCATCAACTAAAAGCATTACCCCTAACAAGCAACCAAATGAGAGTTTTATTTTCTTCAAATTTGACTTCATTTATACTTAATATTCTAATAATGTACACCGGCCAGTTTATGGATCGGTTTTTAAACCTTCTAATTCTCTACGAGTTGCAGAGTATGCTTTTTTAAAAAGTAAAATTGTTCTGCTTTAGTGAACTTACCTTTATATTCATCAGCATTTTCACTTACTGGTCAACAAATTTGAGTCACTTAACATCAAACAGACTCATGGCTTCTTATAAACGCTGAACCAGCGGAAACCATGAGCTTGATTCAGGTAAATAGTGAACTACACAAGCTTAATCGATGGCTCATAATGTTGTATGAAAGTAACTATTGTGAGAAACACAAGACATATAGAAAAACGACTCATAGACTCATGGCGGCTTCTAATAAACGCTGAACCAGCGGAAACCATGAGCTTGATTCAGGTAAATATTGATCTACACAAGCTTAATCGATGGCTCATAATGTTGTATGAAAGTAAATTAATGTGAGAAACACAAAATACAGAGAAGTGTTCATGCAAAAACAACATCAGAACGGAACACATACTTGACACCTTTGGAGACATTCCTTCCTTCATGCAACATACACTTGTCTCCATGGATGTGAAAGAGAGCCATTCCTTCCACTGGAGCTACCTGCGATATTAAGTAAGTTTAGTTGATGATATCAATAAAATATGAAATTAAGACCAAAGAAACAAATTTGAGAGTTGATTACCTCAGCCACGATACTGTTCCTTGAACCATAAAAGACGGTTTCTCCACCTACCAATGGCTCAGCTGAAGAAGAATCATTTGTCTTGCTTGAACTACTCTTGGATTTTGAGTTCGTACTGTTCCCGCTTAGATATATCAACAATGTGTAATAAGTCCGCTTTCCATCTTCAAGATCAGCACTTTCATCAATATGACGACCAAAATGCTGACCAGCACTATACCTGAAAATTCACAATCACACTGTGACAAATCTACAACGTTGTAAAGGAACACATCCATAGACTGCAATGGAGAAACATGAAAAGAACATATTCTTTGCACATCTTTCCACAATTTTTTAACCATCACCAAGAAACAAAGTATGAAACTTCAAAAAAACGTTGGGACTACAAACCTGTAAAATCTTATGTTTGGATTCAAGCCAACAGCAACCTTCCTCCTAATCTTGATATCGGTAAATAAATCAGAAATCCCTGATTGCCATAACGTATCAGCAAGGACGGGATCGTTCACTGAGATACGATGGTTATCCCTATAAGCTTCACCATAAGATGGACCACGACTTCCTTGGTGAGTGAAACCGAGAGACTCTGCTAATTTAACAAAACCCTTTGATTCATCAGAAGTCAGACAGTTTTCCACCTGAAATCATAAACCCCAAATGTTTAAAAAACTTCCCAAAGCAACCAATCTATACTTCAAAATGTTACCTAACATCATATTTCACAAAAAGGGTTATGAACAAAACCATCTAAACAAGAAGAAAGCGAATCAATTTCAACAAAAAACCTAAAACCCATTTAAAAATTTAGCATTTTTTCAAAGAGTTCGAAGCAAAATGGTGTTGCAATTTCATACCTCATGGCTTTAACCTAGATAGATTCGAACAGAGTTACAAAAAAAAAAAAAAAAAAAAAAAACANAAACCCATCAATTCGAGCTATAATACAAGAATCCGCTCATAACACTCGATAAAGATTATAAATTTACAACTTACGGAGTCAAGGATTCTCCAGGATTCATCAGGAGATATAAACCCTAAAACACCAATTAGGCTTAAAACTAATATTGGGGGAAAAAAATAATTGAAATGGTTTGATGATTTTGCGAGGAGCTTACAGTGAAGAGATCATGATTCTTCAGATAAGAGACATTGAGATTAGGTTTGAGTTTGATCTTTGGCCACTTTATTGTATCTCCTCCTTTATCTCCCATCTTCGCGTTTCTAGCTTTCTGGGGGAGGGTGTATGATCAGATTCAGTTGACGATTTAAATTTGTTAAATTCATTTATAATTTTTCTTTAGTTTTTTTTTAACTCGATATTCATATATGTATATAATTTTTTCGAAGCCCAATTTTGTATATTAAGCCCAATAATTGTATAGATGACCCAACAACAAGAGTGTTTCGTTACGGATCCATGTTTTGACTTCACATGACTTTAAACAAAGGTATCAAAAATGGAGCATTCAGCATAATGCATTTTCATTTTTGTTTTGTTAATAACACATGTTGTTAATGTGTTGTGTCCAATTTTAATATTAGTATTTGTTAATTGTGTTACATATAAGTCATTAAACATTTAAACAATATGTTATGATCAACCTTTCGTATACAATCGCAATATGTAAATGATGTTCCATCGGATTGGTTTTTTTTGTGATCCGATCTTCTATTAAGAAAACGTTACGATCACATTTGTGGAAATAATAAAATGCACCCATATAGAGGAGCAAGAATGGGCATCAATGTTGACCGAGTCCCACGACCGAAAGGAATTCATATATTCCCCTTATCACGATTTAGACTTGAGGTTGAGAACATAATGGTGTGAGTTATTATACTTTTATTTCACTTTTTTTTCCTCATATTTAGACACATACTCTTATCACATTTACTTTCAAGAGAAAAGAGGAATATTACTTAACATAACCAAAGAAACCAAGTAAAAGAGGAAAAAAGGAATCTGTGTGTTGTCTGTTGAAGACGAGGTCTCTCATTTCAATAGAAGCTGACTGTGATTTTTGGGAAAGCTGAAATAACATACGTGTTTTTATATAATTGGTTGACAGTGCACATCAGTGTACGATGATGTCGACACGCCGATCGAAGAAACACTATTCTTTAATCTATATACATGTATTATCTATTCCACCCACTCTTCTGTTTTGTCACCAAATTAAAAAAAAAAAAAAAAAAAAAAAAAAANCCTGTATTTTTAAAACTTAGTTCCTTTAATTTTCCACAATTTATATATCTTTTTAGTTAATTAATTGTTTTTTTTTCTTCTGCTGCTCTATTCTTAATTTTACCAAAAACAGATAAAGTCATGGGACATTTCTTTAATCAGAAACTGGGACACACTCACTTTTGTTTTTTTGTTTTTTTTCTTCTTAAATACTAGTGTTCTCTATATTTCATTGTTGATCAATTATTTATCCAACTAGTTCACCAAAAGAAGAAAATAAAAAAGTCTGTTTTCTTCTTTTTCCTTTTTCTCTGTCCAATTAATCAGAACACAGAAAAAAAAGCAAAGCTTAGACTTAGGGTTTGTGGCTCTTGTACAAAGACACAGAGGTAAACACAGAGAGCATCATCATGAGATCTAGTTCATGCCCCTTTCTAGGGTTTTTATTTTCTACCATTGTTAAGCTTTTGTTTCATTCCATTCTTTGTTATTTCCATCTCTTAATTTTTTTTTTTGTCGGCTGATTTTTGTCTGGAAAAAAATTATGTTCTTTGGGGATTTTGAAGTGAATCTAGATAAATCTTGTTTTGAATCTCTTCAGTTTCCTACATTTTCTTGGGAAAGATGATTATATCAAACTTTGACTTCCGGCTTTGAATCTCCTTCTCGTTTTGCAATAAACATTCTCTTTGGTTTTGTCTGAAATGAAAAGTCCTTTTGGATTTTTAGTTAGGGTTTCAATCTGATGAATCTTGGAATGAATATGGCAGGAAAGATGGGGAGAGGGAAGATCGAGATCAAGAAGATCGAGAACGTGACGAGCAGACAAGTAACGTTTTCTAAGCGAAGGAGCGGTCTCTTTAAGAAGGCTCATGAGCTTTCGGTTCTATGCGATGCTCAAGTCGCCGCCCTTGTCTTCTCTCAAAGTGGAAGATTATATGAATACTCTAGCTCCGAGTAAGTATGTTCTTTCATCTAATATTTTTTACACATATATATGCCAATTTCTAAATCTTTATCTACACATTGATTTATAGAGTGTCTTTATAGCTTCTGTAGTGAATAGTTCTATTTCATTGAACAAATCGTACTAGAGATTTTGCAATCACGTTAAAGATTTGCCTCTCTCTCTCTCTTTTTTTTTTCCTAGCTAGTTCCTGAAAACATTTATTTATGTTTCTTTAAAAAAGAAAAATACTTGTGGAATGTATTTAGTGAGATAAACTTAAAGGTTGTCAATTACTAGCAAAAGGTTGTTCTTCAAGCACGAGCAAGTGGATTAGGGTTTTCAGAAAAGACGTTTCTTGAACAGTGAACCTCGTATACCTTGGAACTTAAAGTGTTTACCCACACAGTACCCACTTGGCATCTGGGTTTATTAGAATACCCCAACAAAAATGAATATACGAACATGTAAGTACAGAAAATTGTATATATTATGGATGAGAGAAGAAGATTTAAAAAGAATCTCTTGGGGATCCAAACTTTGTCACTAGATTTTCAATCATGAATATCCAATATAGCCAACAAAATGTCTATACATAGTTCATGTTAGGATTCGCTTTGTTTTTTTGGTTACGGTTAATTCGTGGCTTAAAAATTAGTGTCTAGTCTTAATTTACAGAGCAGGATTCATTTTATATGATTAGTTCCTAATGTTTCGTTTTGCATTTCATGCTTTAACAACCTTTGTGCCGCAACCAATTCTTCATTAGGTTTGGTGATTGCAAAAAAAGAATTTGATTTCCAAATTAGATATCTAATGTTATACAGTAAAACCTCTATAAATTAATAATGTTGGGACCAAGATATTTTATTAATTTATAGTGATATTAATTTATCTATAAATTAATAATTATTAATTTATAGATATATTTTTAATAGTTTAAATTTTAAAAATTATGAATTGAGACAATATTAACAAAATTTCGGATATTCAAAATTTTATGGTATTGAAATTGAATTTTTAATNGTGTTTACCCACACAGTACCCACTTGGCATCTGGGTTTATTAGAATACCCCAACAAAAATGAATATACGAACATGTAAGTACAGAAAATTGTATATATTATGGATGAGAGAAGAAGATTTAAAAAGAATCTCTTGGGGATCCAAACTTTGTCACTAGATTTTCAATCATGAATATCCAATATAGCCAACAAAATGTCTATACATAGTTCATGTTAGGATTCGCTTTGTTTTTTTGGTTACGGTTAATTCGTGGCTTAAAAATTAGTGTCTAGTCTTAATTTACAGAGCAGGATTCATTTTATATGATTAGTTCCTAATGTTTCGTTTTGCATTTCATGCTTTAACAACCTTTGTGCCGCAACCAATTCTTCATTAGGTTTGGTGATTGCAAAAAAAGAATTTGATTTCCAAATTAGATATCTAATGTTATACAGTAAAACCTCTATAAATTAATAATGTTGGGACCAAGATATTTTATTAATTTATAGTGATATTAATTTATCTATAAATTAATAATTATTAATTTATAGATATATTTTTAATAGTTTAAATTTTAAAAATTATGAATTGAGACAATATTAACAAAATTTCGGATATTCAAAATTTTATGGTATTGAAATTGAATTTTTAATATTTAGAAAACATTAGTAACAATAAATTACAAATACAATAGACAAATTCACCTATACACATGACATACATAAAATTAAATTTATGAATAATAATATAGATTGTTGTATTGTAATAGTCAATCAAACTATCGAAATGTAAATGATGGATATCTAAAAATTGAAAACTTTAAAAAATGTAGCTATATTTATGACATGTTACAAAAGATTTTATATCATTATATTTTGAAAATACAACATAATAGTTGTTTTGTAGATACGAGCTTTAAGAGAAACATACATTATATTTTTTTTTCTTTACATACATTATATATATGTAAATTTACATGATTATTAATTTATGATATTATTGAGACCATATTTTACATGGGGATTTCAGAAAAATTATTATCTTATTATCTTATCAAATTTTATTATTTTTTACACTGGCCCGACTTGGGACTAACAAAATTTATTAATTTATAGTGTTTATTAATTTATAGAGTATTAATTTATAGATGTTTTACTGTATATCAAAAACTTGGTGATAGTCATGGTAGTCCGTATAAAATGATAACATGTACTTGTACTTTTTTGAGAATGTTCACACATAATATATCAATTCTTATGAATGTACATCATCATTGACAAAGAAAGCATCTCTTGTGAATAAAATTTTCAGGATGGAGAAAATTATAGAAAGATATGGTAAGTTTAGTAATGACTCCTTTGTGGCCGAGAGGCCCCAAGTAGAACGATACTTGCAGGTTCATTCTCTATATACATACCTTTTTTTAAATTTAATTTCCATTTTTAATATATAAACATTATGTTAATTAATCTGGACAATACTTGGATGATATTTCTATTTTTGGGTGTATATATAGGAACTGAAGAAGGAAATCGATAGAATGGTAAAGAAGATTGATCTTCTTGAAGTTCATCACCGGTTCGCATCTCACTAGTCCTATGGTCATTCTATTTCTATATATATAACTGTACATTGTTTCAGTCCTAAAATATAGTACTAAAGTTTTTTTATCTCTTTTATGGTATATATGAAGTAAGCTGATGGGGCAAGGTTTGGGTTCGTGTTCAGTGGCAGAACTTCAAGAGATAGACATTCAAATTGAGAAGAGCCTTCGTATTGTAAGGTCAAGGAAGGTAAGAAATACATACACACACATAGGTTAACATATTTTGTATATATATAGAGACATGTTAATGATGTAATGTCCTCATTGGTTGATCTTGGTGCGTAGGCTGAGTTATATGCAGGTCAACTGGAAAAGCTAAAAGAAAAGGTACTTACAGTTTTTTTAACCTGATCGTAAGTTATGATATACAAATTTTAATTTTTTGAGATTGATTATATTTTTTCTATGTGATTTTTATTGATCTTTCTTCTTCGGATTATAGGAGAGAGAGCTCTTGAACGAGAGAAAAAGGCTGCGTGAAGAGGTAATTACGCACACACTCATCAAAGGATACACATTTTTCACACATGAAATTTAGTTACATCTCTTCGTTTTAGGTAGAAGCTTACATTGTTTGGTTTGAATTAACAAAGAACATTTCTCATTTAAAAGAAAAACTACAAATTGGTAATAATAAGTCTATATGCATTTATATCTTTCCCTCTTTTTATGCATGACTCATTTATATATACAAATTATGAAAACTCATTTTATATATACAAATTATGAAAACTCATTTTATATTTTATTTTCAGCAACTTAGAGAAAGGTTGATGCGACCGGTGGTGCCACTAACTTTACAAATATGTGATAAGGGTAAAAGTACTGAAGATGGTGGTAGAACAAAACATTCCTCGACGTCGGATGTTGAAACTGATCTATTTATTGGATTGCCCGTTACTCGGCAATAACATATATTTCACACGTTCCGTAAATTGGCTGCTCACAGTTTTTAATACATCGGTGGTTCGATGTTTGTATACAATTGATTCCATAGTTTATAGTTTTCTGAGTGCTTTTGACCATCTATCTATATGTGTATAAACAGGAAATAATTTGACATGTATAAGTTGTCACTTTAGTGTTATTTTCCGGAATAATTAAACGTGACGGTTTTGTTTCTATGCAAATGCGTCTAAGAGCATGGGCATTGGTGTCCCCATGTTTTTGGTCCCCCAAATATAATAGTATTATTTTGAAAGGTTCTTATTTTTAGTATGGGCATTGGTGTATTTGGTCCCCGGCTTTCTTTTTAGCTCTTTTGAATAAGATGTCGAGTAATTTAGAAGCTGTTTGGCTCTTGCCCGCCAAGAAAGACGCAAACTTTTTGAAGTAAAATACTATGAATGGAACTGGAACCATATTGCTGCAAACAAAAAGACAAAATCTGTGTCACTTCTTGTTGCTACATAATGGAATCAAAAGAAAATGGATTAAACGTTTGCTCTAACTTATCATATAACTCAAAACTCATTCAAGATCATAGATTCAACTAAACAACAGAAAGGTGTTCCTCAAACAAGACACATTGCAATTTTCACACACATGTTATCACAAATCTACCATATATTCAACAGAAATGAGAACACTGCTAATCTTGTTTCATTAATATTGAATCAACTAATCAACAGAAACGTGTACCCACCCACAAACAAGACACATTACCATTTCCATACACAAGTTATCACACATATAGAATCAACTAAACAATAGAAACGTGTACCCTCAAACACATTTCAGACAAAAGCCAGATTCAAATTTCACATTTTTTATCACCATAATTACCAATGACACTTGCAAACTCTGTTCTAAGAACAAATCAACAAAAATATCAAGATGTGCCTTAACTAATGCAGGGTGTGAAGATATAAGAGACACTAACCCAAGAACAGAGAAGAAAGTGAGAACCGTAGGTTTCAGCTGCATCTAATAACCAACGGGAATAGCACCACGGAGCTCAATAACCGGAAGCGTGGCTAAAGCAAACACCACAGCTTCGACTGGCCAACCAAACTAGCGAAGAGTGGCGGCGATTCTGAGACCAAAGCTCGACGATTTTATTGAATCAGTAGCCGCTTTGGCATCTCCAGACCTAGCAAACCAAAGCAAAGAGAACGAAGCCCACAACACAATGCATATCGCGGATTTCACAGGGTTCACACCAATTGACGGAAGCTGGATGATTTCGTTTCCTTCTTCGTCTTCTTTGGCTTTTCCGAGAAACCCATCTGGAGAAGAAGAGAATCTGGTGAAATTGCGGCGTAATGGGTAGTAAAGACTGGAACTTTGACTCTCTAGGAAACGATTGTTTTGATTCAATTTTGGAGAAGTCGAGAACTTTCTCTCGATAAATTTTTTGTGTTTTACCCTAGAAAAATTCTTCTTCCAATCAGAAACAAGCACGTGGCCAAGTCGACGGACGAAAAACGTCCCCAGCGAAAATACGTTTCTTCGTTAATGGGCTATTTTCCATTTATTTTTAAAACAAAAACATAAAGGACAGCCCAAAACAACGGCGATGCACATGGTCTAATCTGGTGTCGTCTTGTCTCAATGTTTAGTTAACATGTCCGTATTTGAACTTTTTAGTTCTCAAGAAGCCTATTTATATCGTCAAGACCAAATCAAGACGAACAGTTAAAACAAATCTTAGTCTTAATATTGCAGGAAAGTGCAAAATACACGTGGATATGTCTGGTTGCTTAGTTATGGAAGTACGTCAACTACTCTATGATGATGATGATGATATCGACGCGCCAATCGAAGACGTTGTCCATCTTTCCTTTACATTTTTCCATTGATGAAAATCAGACTTTGGCTAAAACAAAATCGTAATTACTCATTTTGAATTTATAGTCAAGACCAAATCTTGCTCCGATCCATAGTCTTCCAAATAGATTGCTCAGAGTTAATGAAAGAACGAAAACAAACAACTCCACTTTTTGAGTAAGCAAGAATTTTTTTTTTTTTTTTTTTTTTTTTTTTTTTTTTTTTTTTTTTTTTTTTTTTTTTTTTTTTTTTTTTTTGACTGGGAAACCTAAGAATAATAGTATAACACTATGTAAACTTTATTTAAATACCTTTGGTAAAATGTATTAACATGAAAATTAAAACCAAAACATATCGAAAAAAAATTGGGTTAAGTGAGACTGGAATTAAAAAAAACTATTTTAGACCAATTTTATTTTTGTTAATATCTTTATTTTTATATTATCATATATGTACAATATGTTGACTCTGTTTCCATTTATTATTTTCAGTATTTGATACTAGGTTTTTTGTGTCTCTTATCCTAGCAGGTCTCAATTAACCTTATGCAGTTGTAGTGCAGAAGGTGTCAATCCAAATGGGAATCTTTACTATCACTCAAGATGCAATCAAGCAGTCACAAGTTAAGCCAGATTCGAAATGAGTTTTTGTCTAACAACCTAGAGTGAACGAGATGCAGGAACAAAACAATTTTACAGAACAAGAGCTAAAATGCAATAACTTAAGAGAGCAAAAACAAGCTAAACGAGCAGAGACAAATGAGCAAGCTATTGGAACAGAAATAA
>NC_025702.1:11773155-11773617 GCF_000633955.1 Camelina sativa | reverse complement strand
CATTCACGTCAACAAACA
Organism: Camelina sativa; assembly: GCF_000633955.1. Classification (NCBI taxonomy): domain Eukaryota; kingdom Viridiplantae; phylum Streptophyta; class Magnoliopsida; order Brassicales; family Brassicaceae; genus Camelina; species Camelina sativa. The sequence goes on along the minus strand of NC_025702.1, from coordinate 11,773,599 downwards.
TCCTAGACAACTAATCTCTTAGGCTAGGAACGTAAGTCTCTGGCACTAGTTGGTCAGACATTTCATCGAACACCTTTTGGATGCGGAAATGTCTAAAACCCAGTTCCAATTGATCAGAGAGAAACTAGTATTTCTAACTCTAGTCCAGAAGGGAATCATACAATAAAAGCTTAAATACTCTACATCCTAAGATCCTCCTCCTAATCTGTCCCATCCTCAAGAACTACCGCACTACTCAGATCCGAAAATCATAGTCAAAGATATAAACTCAGAAAACATTAATTCAAGCATCCTAAGATAGATAAAAATGAGATGAACAAGTTTTAAGAAGAAATCCAATCAAAATACTGAATAAATTCAAAGATATCGGGATACAAAGTGTCAAGCGTTTTTGGTGGCTAGGGTAAACCTTAGGGGAAAGAACAAAAACAAGATAAAAGATAT
>NC_025702.1:11662884-11772885 GCF_000633955.1 Camelina sativa | reverse complement strand
TTTGGTGGCTAGGGTAAACCTTAGGGGAAAGAACAAAAACGAGATAAAAGATATATGTTCGAGTGAAAACTTAACAAAACGTATTTATAGTAAAACATGGAAATCTGTAAAACATAAAACGACAATATAGAACGTCGGTTCGGGAATCCTTCTTGGATGCGTCTTCGGGACAAAACCAGGACGTCGGTTTAAGAGCATCGATCGAGTCGCATCGTCAGAGTGTCGATCGAGTCGCGGCTTGAGAATGTCGTCTGGGAACTGCTGATCGAGTCGCGTCTTGAGGGTGCTCAGGAGCCATCCTGGGACGTCTTGGTCGAGTCGCGTCTAACATCCGATCGAGTGGGAGCTCCCCTTTGCGTGCGGGTCGAGTCGGACTTCTGAACGTACATGCATCCACTAAAACGGAGATAACTCATGAACCACGACTCCGATTGGTTTGAAATAAACTGCATTGGAAAGATGACTCAATTCTCTACAACTTTGATGAAGACGTCGAAAACTGAATCCCAAAATAAAATCTTCACTCGACTCGATCAAAGACGTGGAAGCTTGTGTCGCTGGGTAGTGTAGATCGAGTCGCTTAACTGCTCTCCTGATCCTTGTTTGCATTTGATGGTTTGGACACCTCCTAAAACACCTGAAACAACTCCAAAATGCAAGATGTATGCAAGACCAATGCAAAGACTACCTAGATATGCATGTTGAGCAAAAGAGACTAAAAACAATACAAAGCAATGACTTAAGAGAACAAAATGAATGACAAATGCATCATCAAAAGATGTAAAATTTATACATATCAGTATTAATTTATTTTCTATTATTATGTTATCAGTTGTTTTGAAAATAATTCTATATTTTTTTTGAATCTTAATATAAAATTTTAAAATGGTAACTATGATTTTATAATGTTATTTTGTTTTTTAAAGTTTTTATGATGTATCATAGATACAATTATAAATTCTTAAATATAGAATCTGAAAAATGATTAGAGGTAAGTAAATATTAAAATATCCCTAATAATAGCTTTGGAATAATAAGTTTTTTTAATTTATAATAAAATAGTTCTAACTATATTTATTTATTAATTATATTAACTATATTTTATTGTTCAAACAAAACAAAAATCGCTTGGTGATAACATTTCTCATATTTAAATTCATGCATTAATGATGTTTTCACCATTAAATTTGCAAAAATTATTGAAAACTTTTTTTTAACCGAAATCACATACTCGATCTGTTTCAAAACATAAGATGTTTTTTTGCCTACCAAAAAAACAATAATAGAAGATGTTTTTGTTAAAATTACAAAATTTAATAAAATAATTAATAGTTTTTGTTTTATGTGGTTTAGCATTAAAAGCACAGCTTAAATATCTAATTAGAAATATTTGATCAATAATAATATTTTAAAAAATAGAAATAACCACAAAAGATTTTAATTTAACTTTTTGCATAGAAACTTTGACATTTTTTTCTCAAAACATCGTGTATATATTGTGAAATAAAACAAAATGTCTAAAACCATCCTAGTAGAGAGTTATAACTTATATAAGTTTCGACAAACTGATTGACCCACACTAGAACCAATTCATCCGGTTCGGTTGAACGAAAAGTTGATTTTACATAGACAGAGAGATAGCTCTTAATTAGCTACTTTTCCTTACCTACTGCCTACGTGGGCTAATGGAAAAAAACGTTACCAAATTAGAGAAGGCAGATTCTTTCTTTTTCTTAAACAAAGAGGTTAGGCTTAGGGTTTGTGGCTCCTCCGCTAAGAGCCTAAGAGAGGTAAACATTTCATTTTTGTTAATTGTTTGTTGTATGATTTCACTTTCCACCAAATTTTTCTTCTTTTGTCTGATTGCTTTTTCTTTTCCTTCTTGGGGTAAATTATTCCTTATCTATCCAAATATGTCTTCTTGAATGACTTTTTGAAGCAAATCTCGACAAAACTAGCTCTCAAAAGGGGTTTTGGAGTTTCCTTTCGTTTCTCAGATTTCTCACTTTTTCTTGGTAAAGTTCTCACATTGATTAATTTTTGAGTTGGTTTTCAATCAAGAAACCAAACCATTTCTGGCTTTTGACTTTTGCAGTCTTGTGTGTTTGTTTCTCTGATCTGCCAGCAAATCTTTTAAATTTAGTTAGGGTTCTTTTAACAAATCTTGACTGGTTTTGTAGGAAATAAAGTAATTGAAATGGTGAGAGGAAAGATCGAGATCAAGAAGATCGAGAACGTGACAAGCAGACAAGTCACATTTTCAAAGCGAAGGAGTGGTCTCTTTAAGAAGGCTCATGAGCTTTCTGTTCTATGTGATGCTCAAGTCGCAGCTATGATCTTCTCTCAGAAAGGAAGATTATATGAATTCGCAAGCACCGAGTAAGTATCTTAAATTCAGTTTGACAATATAATTTACTCTAATCTATATACTATTTCAAAACTTTTTTTGTGATGTTGATTGTTGAATATCTTGTTTGATTAGTACTTGTGTAGTTGAATATTTCTGAACAAATAGTACTTGAGATTTTTCCCAAAATATGCCTCTTTTACATTTCATTTATCCTATGGTTTTTTTTGGAAACAATTATCTTTCTTTTTTAACTTCCTGTTCTTTTTTTCCATTTATAGTTCAACTTGAGGTTTATCTTATGAATTAATTAGGGTTTTCAGACATACGGATTATTGAATATTGAGCCTTAATGTACGTTGGAACTCAAAGTGTCAAACTGAAACCCACAAACCATTTGACATATTATTCTATTCGAAAACTGAACTTTTTCAATTTAAGAACATAAAAATGAAATTTTACAAGTCAAATTGTCTATATATGAGATAGTGTTTTGTCAAACCGTTTTTCTATATGAGTGTGTTGACATATATATGTGTATATTGTTAATGTTCTGAGTCCAAGTTCTAATCCATGCTTCCCATGGTCTAGTTAATCAGGTTGGTGGTCGGACGACTCACTAAATTAAGTGTTCATTTGGTCGGTTGAGAATGATTTGCATAACATAACAATACATCAATAATAGATAATTTGATTCATATCTAGCTGGTTCTATAGATTAATCGACACATGCATACATGTCCAAAACAAATTTCATGTTCATGATCAATACTAATATATAAGGCTATATGTCTAGTATAATGATATCAATATGTGATTATAAAGAGCCATATAGATGGAATACGATAATTAACCATGCGAGAGAGTATTCACATATTCTTCAAGTAAACTTCACAACCTAATTAAGCCTTTCTTGAGATATGTCTTAGTGTCCAGAAGACAATCAAGCGATATGCTGAATATAAGAGAGAGTGCTTTGGTGCAGAAACTCACCCCTTAGAGCAATACGTGCAGGTTCCTTTTTATATACCAATTCTCAGCTTAAATCGTTCTCCTAGGTTCATCAATTTACTTACGAACCTTTTTGTATCATGTCAAACTTAATTTGAAAAATAAATCTAGCCACATTTTGGTACAACTATCTTGAGTATGCAGGGACTAAAGAAGGAAACGGTGACAATGGTGAAAAAGATTGAAGTGCTTGAAGTTCATAACCGGTTTGTATCTCAGTGTCACATATGTTTTCTAAATTATTTAGACGATATAATTGAGTTTTAAGTGGTTCCTAAGCCTAAAGTAAGTGTGCTAATTTTGATAATGTGGCTTTGTTAGGAAGCTGATGGGGCAAGGTTTGGCGTTTTGTTCGGTGAAAGAACTTCAGGATATAGCCACTCAGATAGAGAAAAGCCTTCATATTGTTAGATCAACAAAGGTAATATATATATAAAAAATGTATTAACCAAAAAAAAATATATATATATATATATATATATATAATGAAATAAGATTATTTCTTTCGATATTGTACGGCTTAATTTCCTTTGGACTCTATGTCGGTTGATATTGGTAGGCTAAGTTATATGAAGATGAGCTAAAGAAACTAGAAGCCAAGGTTAGAATCATTACAATTTGATTTTGCTTGGATCTTTTGTCCTGTGCCATGTGTTTTTATCGATCTCTCTTCCTTCGAAAATTAGGAGAGGGAACTCAAAGACGAGAGAGTCAGGCTCTGTGGAAGGGTATGTACCATTTGTCCAATTTCTATATCTATATCCCTATATATATATAGTCGTAGATATATACGTACAAATGGATAATAGTACTCTTTGTAACTTGAACCCACTTTCATTCACAAAAGCAGTTTTTAACTATGTAGGAAAATTGGAATATGGCATATTATGCTTTAACAAAAATTGTTTTGTTTTATGAGTATGCAAATTAAGAAAATAATTTATACTCTTATGTCAGGTTGGAGAAAGGCCAATGGGAATGCCGTCGGGAAGCAAAGACAAAGAGGATGTGGAAACTGATCTATTTATTGGATTTCCGGAGAGCCGACCATAAAATCCCCGTTCGTTAAACCTCATTCTCAACTAATGTTGTCTATTTATAGTGTTTCAGTCACTTTTATATAAACTAGAATAATGTAATGTGTACCACCGGTTATGCTTTATTTTATGGATGCAATGTAATGTATGCTCTTAAGTTTATTTTCTTCTTCATACTTTTAGCAGAACCTATTTGTTTTTATTTATTAATTTAATCTACTATACAATTTTTGTTTTGGTTGAAGATTTGATTTTACGGTAGTTGGAACAGTAGATTTTTTATGGACTGCACAATTTAACATTTTGTTCTTTGTGTTAAAGTTTGTGTATAAATATAAGAATTTAATCATGTATGTTTCCTATACATACTTTGATATACTTGTATAGTTTCATAGAATTTTAATAGTTTATATATATAGAGAGAGAGAGATTAATATCCTTAAAAAGTATGAACATTGTGTTCAATTTTGCGCAACACAGTTCTTCTTATACCATGAATGTTCTCTTGGGACAAGATAATTTAATGTTCATGGATCCATATGGACCATCCATATGGACCATCTCAAGATACGATATTCGTTAATTTTTGAATGAAGTAATTAAGTCACTCTATGAATTGATAAATCAAGCAACTATGGCCTAGAAAACATATAAACGATTAATAAAAAAATATAAGGATTCATTCATATTTTAATATGAAAATTAATATAAACACCTATGGCCTGTGGGGAATTACAGAGCTAAATACATATTGCCCAATAAAGAAACTATTCTAATACTTAATTAGTCTCAAATCTTCGGCCCATAAATGATTTGTCTCAGTTCAGACGCTGTTTCGTGAACGAGTGCGTCTATGATCTCCCGCTCAATCTCTGCAATGATCTCTTCTTCTTCCTCTTCAATCTCCTTGTTCTTCTTCTGTTGAAGGTGATCAACGTCCATTAAAGCAAGCTCTCCAGGAACTTGACAACACTTGCTGCTATATCTCGCTACAGCCGCGGAACAAAGCTCGCTGATTAGCTCCGATCCATGATTGTTTAGGCATCTTTTCGCGTAAAACTCGTTCAGTAGATCGAACAATAGCTTCCTATTGCATTGAAGAGCCAATGATCCTGATGGATAATCTCCAAAATGCTCTAGTTTGCGAAAAATCGAAGGATCGAGCATTGTTGTTGTTGGTGAGATATTCTTGGTTCCCGCAAGATTCATTATTCTTGTGATGTAGTCCTTTTCAGAACCGAGTTCAGTGGCTACTTGTGGACTATTCTTCTCGATTTTGTGTATCATACTAGAGCAAACGTATGCGTCTTCATTCGATTTCGGTCTATCTCTTTCGTTAATCTTGATAAAAAGCGGAATTTATGAGAGCTTGGAAACTTAGTAGTGTGAGTTAGAGAAAGAGAGGAACATGAAACTAGATTATTACCTGTTTCTGAGGAGGTCTTGTGGCAGAGATGTTTTCAAGAACATTTGAATTTGGTATTTTCTTGAACATCTTCTTGTGTGAAGGCTTGGCTTTAACGTCTCTCGGTTCTGACAAGATAGTCTCTCGCTGTTTGATTCGAATATCGGATGTTGGAGAAGTAGACTTTATTATGGGACGTTGAGTAGTGAGCCTTGTTTCACTCTCTGCCTTGTTGCATCGGTTGATGGGTTTTAGTTGCCTTTGTTTTACTCTGTTCTGACTCTGTTTCTCTCCAGTGGCTTTTGACATGGAAACAAGAATCACTGTTGTTGGCTTTGGCTTCTGATGAATGATCTGTTCTTGTCTGAAGGAAGATGAGGAATTAGGTTTACGAGTGGTGCTCTGTTTGTTTTCTTTATTTGAAAACCTGGTTCTTGGTGAGCAAGAAACTGTTGTGTCTCTTCTAAGCTCATGTGGTGGTCTTGCGCTTGCCTCTCTGTTCTTCACCGAGTTTGTTATATCCATACCGACGACTCTTCTAGTGGCGAATCTCTCTTTGATTTGTTTTACTATCTGCCTCGCGTAATCTCTCGGACTTCGGTTCTCTTCTTGGTCTTGTTTCATCTCTTTCAGCCTTGAACACCTAAACTCTTCTTGTTTTTTCTCTTTGTTCAGCTGAAGGGAGAGACGATGAATGTCGAAATCCGATTTCCGAGCAGAGGAGATTCTAGGGCTCACCGGTAAAGATCGTGTGCCTTTATTGGAAATTCTATGGTTTGTGAGACGACTTGATCCATGATGGCTCGACCTTACATGAAGATTTGACAGTGAATCAGTTCTATCAGGAAGAAGATCAAGACCCATTAGTCTAGCCACCAAGTTTGGTGTTTTGCTTCCTGGTGAGCTGCATATTTCAGATGAAGATGTGGAACTATCAGTCGCAAGAGCTCTCAGTCTTGAACTCTTTGTCCCTACCTCTGTTCTCACTATCATGCTTACCTACGATTTCAAAGTCATTATCAAAAAATTTATCTCAACTATAAAATTAAAACACATCAGACAATTTACAAAAAACCATTTTTAATTTTTTTTTATGACTTACAGGAATATTTAAACTTTGTTTGTCCTTAAAGGTTGTTAATGGTAGAGACTCTTCTATTAACTTCAAGCCTGAAAATTTCACAATGACAACACTCGTGTTTATTAGTATCTCTGAAACCAACCAAATGCTTAGAAAAATCAACTTAAGCTGTGTGAGAAAAGAGAGTACACACCTTTTGACCTTGAAGGAGAATCAATGGTGAGGTGATGATGAGAATGGAAGTAAAAATGTTGAAAATCAAACAAGTGGTGAAAAGCAGCCATGCATCCATTTGCTTTTCTCTTGGACTTAGATGAGGAAAAGATTGCTCCTTCACCGCCACCGCCGTGGCAGTTTCTTCCCATTTGAAGTAAGAAAAAGCTTACACTTCTCTTTTTTTTTTTCTTCACTTCTTTTTAAGTTAAACACAGTGGTGAAAAGGGACTGACAAAAAAAAGAGTTTAATGAAGAATGATGGATGAGGATACAAAAAACCAAGGAATGGTTGCTTTTTTTGTTTTTGTTTTTGTAGTTCTTGAGTTTTTTAAATTAGCAGACAAGAGATGTTGGAATTCTCTCTCTTTCTTACATTGGGAATCGAACATGAGGGAAGGTGGTGAAGAATATTTAATGTGACAAGAAATGTGATTTCAAAGAAAGAAGAGGATAGCGAGATAGATAATAAATTACATGGTTTTATGAAACTGTAAAAAATAGTTAGTAAGTAGGAGTAGTAGAATTTATTAGATAATGATGGCCACACTTCATCTCTCTCTCTCTCTATGGAACCAGACGACAGCTTGAGTGTTTTACAATATCATTCCCACCACACTTCATGTCTCTCTCTCTCTCTCATCTTCTCTTTCTACTAATTTTGTGTGTGTGTTTTCAAGTTTTGAACTTCAAAATTATAAAACAAAAACTTTATTTAATTTGTTTCCATATGGATTTTCAAACTCGTGAACCATTTTTGTGGCTTACGTAACAGAATATTCTCACCATATGTAAGAAGTTTGTTTCATGGTACTACCCGAGATGGTTAGTTAGGTTAATGTACAATGTGAATGACACCACAAGTTTCAACTATTTGTGTAGACCTTCGATGTCTTTATATTTTCTAGGATTTTTGTCTTTTGATTTTTTCTTTGTTCTGATCCATTTGTTTTCTTTGGGGCACAAATTTTTTTACACGTATAATCCGTTTAGATAAGACTACTACTATCTTTTACTACGCAATGAGAACGATTAAAGAAAATTATCTTTGCCATTTTAAAATATAGTAAGAGAATCATAATGAGATTAGTTCATTTTGTATTAATGACGAGTTGAGAGCCTTGACGATAATTAAAGTTGTGTCTAGATCGCTTTTAACTTAAATTTGAATTCTCTTTCCACGCTTTTAGAAATAGCATTATGTTTACTGATCCTAAACAAGTCGTAAATTCATAACCTTACTACTAACTCTCTATTATTAGGATTGGAATTTGAACTTTTCTTTATGCAATATGCATAATAAATGTTTTGTTTGTTTTTTCCATAGTCATTAATTTTGCCCAAAGTCACATGGTTTTTTCTAGATCATTTTGTTTCTTACACAATTAATACTACCCCATTATCCAAGTCTGTAATTTTACACATATATATACAAGAAGAGCAGCCCCCACCCACATTGCCCCTACTTTAAAAGAGTGTCTATATTTTATAATAATGGAGTAAATTTTAGTAAAAGATGGAGACGAGATTCATTTTGTAACTACTAAACTTTTGTAGCAAAAAAATATACTACTAAAACTTCTTGTACGTTTGCTTACATTAATCTGGAATAAATCCTTTTTTATAGATCAAATTCTATTTGGTGCATAAATTTTAGTTAACTAGATTTTAATCCGCGGTACACCGCGGGCATATAATTTCTATTATAATTTATATTTTATATTGTATATATTTGGTAAATATTAAATGTTTTGTAAATAGAGGAATAACTAAATTTTCTAGTTTTTGTGCGGCTAAATATTTATATTATTTTTTAACCCACAATATACTTCAAGACCATTTGTTTGGTATATTTAGTTTGTTTTGTTTAGTGTTTGAGATTTTATTTTGATTTTTAATTATTATAACAAAAAAATTAGGGATCTAAATACATAATCAGTAGTTATACGTTGTGATTAAGTCACATCTTTCCTAATAATTTAATTATTTTATACAATCTTAGTTAAATCAACTTGATTTTATGTCAAATATTTCTAATATTAGTAGTGTTGATAAATAATTAAATAAGTATTTAACCCGTGTTAACACAAATTTAATAATATTTTATTAATTTTAACATGTTCTATTTGTAACTCATCTACTATATAACCATATTATATAGTATTTTAGAATTTTTTTAATTTTACATCTTCGTAATAATTAAATTTTGTATTAAGTTTATATATGTTAATTATAATATTTAAATAATTGTCAATTGAAGTTTTTCTTACGTTAAGAATCAAATCTACATAGATTTTGGAAAAAAAAATGGGAATCAAATTGTTTTTTTTTGTTTACAAAGGATTCAGATATATAATATCTTCAAAACATAACATAATGTATGATTAAATATATGATAGTTTCTATTTCCTCATTGATTGCTGTTATTTTTTTTAATTGAAATGAAATGTAAAATATTTAGGAAACAAAATCTGAAGTAATGTTAGTTTTGGAAAAAATTTAGGGGTTAATTTTGTAAATAACTTTTTAAATAAACAAAACTAAAATGGCATAACACAAAATGTACTTCAAAAATGTTAATATAGATCCTTGAACAAATATTGGACCAAGAAAACTTGAACGACCGAACGTTATTTAATATTTATCTAACACATTGAATTTTTTTATTATTACTATATAACCTTTTTATCATCCATTAAGTGTTTGGAAACTTTCACACTGATTTTTTAAATATTACCCCATTTAAAATAAAATAAAACTTAAGAAATTTGATGTATATATATGAGTTTAAACATTTTCAGCTATAAGAGAAAATGTTTATAAACATTTAGTTTTAAACATATTTTTTCAAAGTAAAAAAACATTCATATTAGATAGATACTTGTAATTTCCCTAAAGTAAAAAAAACATTCACATTAGATAGATACTCGCAATAAAAGAAACTAGATTTTAATACCACAGAACAATTTTAAAAAATAGTTATTAAGAAAAATTATGTTTGATTTTGTGTTTTTTTTAATATTTCTATAGATGAGTTGTATTTTTTTTTTGTGTTTAGTACCAGTGAAGATTGGCGTAAAACCTCTCGTTAACTCATTTGAAATAAAACTAAAATATTTTGTGTATTTTTGTAGATTAATCCGTAAAAAACTGTAACATGATCGATAACATGATCAACAACATTTTAGCAAGTTAAAAGTATCTAGAATATTTAAATTATGTATACTAATTTCTTTTAGAATTATTCTACGTATGTTTTTGGATATTACGAATAATAATTTCAAATTTTAATATTTATTTAATGGCAGGGGTTTAAATATGTAAATCATACAAATAAAAGGTTACTTTACCAAATGTACTTCCAAATTAATTACAGGGGGAATGAATTTTAGTTTTAATGTTTTAGCAAATAAATTCATACAGCCATAAAAAATTATCTTATATTTATTTATAATCATTTTTAATACATTAGGTTCGAATGACAAGCGACAAAATGTCATAGGCTTGTTTACTCACAACTAAAAGTAAAATTATAATAAAAAATTAAACGTCTGAATTAGAAAATAAATATTTTATATTTTGTATTGTCTTATATCACATTGTGTTTTAATATATTATACAATGTATAATTATTAAAATAAATATTTCATACAATTTTGCACCTATTGTTTAATACAACTCATGCTAGATCTTCAATTGTTTTGATTTTAATCAGTTATGATTTTATTTAATCCAAGTTGAGGCATGTAAATTGAAAATGATATTATGATGCAATATATATGTGACACCCCGGTTTCAGAGATTTGTAGAGAGGTTTAAAAGAATTGATTTGACCACTTATATCATAAAAATGCACTTATCTTTTCGATCAATGGTCCTAAGAGAATTTCAGAATTAAGTGTGCTTGAGCTGAAATAGTTTCAGAATGGGTGGTCTTCCGGAAAGTGATTGTCAAAATTGTGCCAGTGAGGACAAAACACAAGGAAATATTATGTGGTAATTTATAGGGATGATAAATAAGTATTTAAAAACTCTTGGACGTAACTGACCAACCGTCATATATGGATGAACTCATTGGCCTAATGAGAGAACATGAGATCCATTAAAAAAGACAGACCTGTAAATTGGAACATAGAGCCCACTAAAACATGGCGGTCAAGAAGTTTTAATATATATATATATATATATATATATATATATGATATAATATTTTACTTAAACCGTATAAAACATATATTGTCAATCATATTCAGTTGGGATATTTTTAGAGACAAAACATACAAGTACGTGAATTCCTAAAGGTCCACAAAATATTTTAAGTCAAACAAAATTTTAAAACCACTTACAAAATTAAGTAATATATATTTGACCTAAGATTTTTTCACGATTTTGGTTGAAAAAATCAATGTAATTAAAGGTCAACAAAATCTTAAGTCAAACAAAATTTATATGGTATTATTACTAACATTTGAAAATCCATCTATAAAAGGACAATAAACTCTCTTTTTACTTACTCACTAAGTGGTTTTACAAAATATTTCATAGTAATTCTATTGAACAAAAAAAAAGTAATTCTATTGTAGACTTGTTTATAGAAAGATGATGCCTTCAAAGTCTCATTTGGTTGCTCTTCTCTTGATCATTTCTCTCATTGTTAATGTTCAATCTATTCGTAAGTTTTTGTTTTTGTATCTTAATGATGTGCATATTTTTTCAGTATACATATAATTATCATCATTTTATAATTAATGCAATTATTATAAATCTTATGACAATTATATGTAATTATTATATTTCTAATTTGATTAATTTTACAGGGATTATGGATGATTCAGAAGATTGTAAATACAAAGGACCATGTCACAAGAGGGAAGATTGTTTCCAAAGATGTGGACTAAAAGCACCTTCTCATGGTGCTTTGTGTGTACCTTCAGGAAATAATCTGGAACGTGTATGTTGTTGTCTCTATTAATACGCAACTGAATATGATTGACAATGTTCAATAAGGTTTAAATAAGATATTATATCATTTCTACATATATTGTTTCAAATTTACATGTCTTAATATAGATTAAAGATAATTCAAACAGAACTAACTAAACTTAAAAGAACAGGAGATCTAACATGAGTTATACTAAACAATAGGTGAAAAGTATGAAATATATGTGTTTTACAACTTATACATTTTTTTTTTTGTAATTTCATGTTTAGTTTCAAATAAACAATTTTATGATATTTTTTGTTTGCATACCAACCCAATATATGAAAATCGAATATGAATAAGACTTAATAAATGTAGAGTTGTAACATTTGAAAGCCATACACGTCTGTTCACAATTCAATATATAAAAAATATGTTTCTGAGAATAAACAATATAGAACAACAGAAAAAGAGTAAAATTAGGCGATCATATTCAATTAATACATTTAAAAGGTAAGATTTCTGACTGATTTTAAAAGCAGTTTTATTAATTTTTTTCAATTTTTGTTGTTGTCTATCCATCGTTTATTATTAGTATCTGAACCCATCATATTTGTTTGGTTTTATCTGAAATTATCATATTATAAATGATGATTTTATAAATTCTCATCTAGTAACTGTAACACCATATAAATATGCACCAGAGCAGATACATTCACCATAATCTTAAGAGTACGTAAGTCGGTAACTATGTAACTAAGGGCACTATGTTAAATATTATTTAGTTTATTTGAGGATCAATCAAATCTATCGACTTCAGATAATGGAAACATCAAAAAGATTTGATATTTGAAAGCGATAGTGATACAACCTTTCCTTAAAATTCAAATATTAAAAAGAATCCCACTTGGAGGAGCTAGAAAGGGATATATGTATATCAGAGTCCTTCTCATAGTTAAGACCGATGAGTGACACACAACCACAGTTGAAATTTAGTTATAAGGACCACATTTTACTTAAAATATTTCATTGTTTGATGAGTATTATATAAAGTTTTTGGAGGATGGTCATCGTTGTGGGGGCAGAGCAAAATTTGTCTTGTTGCTTCTACAGTCTCAATAGTAGAATGGTTGTTTTTGTAGGCAAGTTAGTATTTAGAGTATTGTCGACGGCAAATCAAGATAAAAGTTTCTATCACTGTACGTACTGCAGGTTTGCGACATGGTCCTAATTATACCGCCATTTTCGCGTTTCTATAAACATTTGAATAAACATACATACACATACCAAATTCCTAGTGTCCATGTTACCCAACTGAATTATCAAAAATAAATGAAGAAATTGAATGAAAGAAGAGACATCATTATTGATTATGATTTTGTTTCCTTACGACGTTTTAATTTGATGGGATGCAAAATTTGGAACCATATGCTTCATTTTGATTTGATCTCGTCAGAAAAATAAAATGGAAATAGTATGTATTATATATGAGGGAACGCAATGATAGATTTTAATTTAATGCTTTTGTTTTGAAACGCCAAAGTCTTACAAAATCACAGTTTTTTGTTTTATGGGATTTTTCTTGTTTTTTTTTTTTCTCAAATTCATGAATGTATAAAGAAAGACAAAAAAACAAAGACAATAAAACAGCATGGGTAGTTAGAGTAAGATATGACATTATAAATGTAACCATTACTGCATATGAATTATTATGATGCCAAGACACAACTAGGGAATTTAAGGCAAAAATGACACTTTTGAGGTTTTATTACTTGTTAATACTGCCAATTTTAAAGACTCCCAAAAATTCAGTGTATCTGGTCCCCAATCCTAAATAATGTATAGAAAATTAATTAAAATAATATTCTCAATTTTTTAAAATAAGGTAATAAAATATTAAATCAATGTTTTAGAACTTTTTTAGGAGTATTTGTTTTGGTGTATTTTGTTCAAAAATATTTCTTTCATCTATCCATCCTCAAAAATATCCCCTATTAAATAATTTAAATTTATAAATTTTTATAAAGTTATAATGGTAACTACTTCTCGAACACTGGATTCAAATATTTATTTATAATTTATAATTATTTTCATACATTAGGTTTGTATGACAAGCAACAAAATGTCATAGGATTGCTTATCCAAAATTAAACGTAAATTTAAAGTAAAAATAAATGTATGAATTGAAGAATGTTGTTTCATATTGTGCATTGTCTTTTATTAGCTTTAAAAAAAAGTTTATACTGCCTATAGAATATTATATAAATAGTCCATATAATTCTGAACCTACTTTTTAATATACCTCACTTTTATATCTTCTATTTTTGTTTTATTTTAGTTCTTTTTGTTTTATTTAATCTGGGACATGTAAGTTGAAAATAATAATACTGAACAATATAATAATTTATTTAAACCGTATGAAACATATATTGTCAATCATATTCAGGTGCATATTTTTAGAATAACAATATAAAAGTATTTGGCTTCCAAAAAATTTACACAAAAATTTATGTCAAACCAAATTTTAAAACCACTTATAAAATTAAGTAAATTAAAAAAATATTAAAAAAATTGTAAAAATTTATATGACCTAAGATTTTGTTGAAACAATCAATGTAATTAAGAGGGAGTATTGAACTTGACAATGAAAGGAATTGGTAGGAATTTTAAATTTTAAATTTTGAAAGATTTGAATGAGTTTTTAGAATATTTGATTATTTTTAGAGTTTTAAAGATTTTTAAAAATCATCAATTAAATAACAGGTGATTTTAATAATACTCTAAAATCTTTTAAAATGTTATGTTCAATACCTCTAAGGTAAACAAAATCTTATGTCATAAAATTTTATGGTATAGAATAAATTTAATGCAAAATTTTATATGGTATTATTTACATATTCAGCTATAAAAGAACAGTCAACTCTCTTTTTCTTCATACTAGATTATAACCCGCGGTGTACCGCGTGGCAAATTTTTTTTTGATTTTTTTTGTTAATGTATTATTTTAATAATAATTTTGCTAATGTAATATTTTGTTAATTTTAGTGATTTAGTATATAATTCGTGGTATACCGCACTACAATTTTTGTTTAATACAATCTTAACTAAATCAGTTTGATTCGAGATATTTTATATTGTGTTGTTAAAATAATAACATAAGAATTTAACTCGTATTGAAGTATCATATTAATGATATTTTATTTTTAGTATTATCAATTCAGTCATGTAATGTCATAATATAACTTGTTTGTGTTATTTTGAAAATTTAATGTTTAAATATTTATAATTTTAAACTTTTTATTAAGTTCAGATATATCAGTTATAAATTAGAAACTTCTTAAAATTCTATAATTTACTATATACGGTAAATTTATTATTTATGTATGTTGAACATATACTTTTTATATTAATTGAGTAATATATGTTCGCTTTAAAAATTCAAATATGCAGGAAAAAATATACATTTTATTAACTTTATGCATTATATGACGATTCACTATATTTAAATTTTAAAATAAAAACAAATGATGGTAGGAGAATATTTTTTTAATATGGAATAAATCTTCTAAATATATATATATATATTAATTATAGAATATTAAATATATACACATTTAAAATATTTTGATTCTGTTTGGTTATAAGGATAGTAGAGAGAATTAACTAACATTGTCTGGATATGAATATAAGCATTAAATGACATTAAATTTAAAAACTTTCCAAAAAGTATTTTTGAGCAAAAACTGCTGCAAAAATACTAGTATATATATATATATATATATACAATATTAATAATATTGGTCTTGCTCAATCGAGTTTTATACCGGGGAAACTGAGTACCGATAATATAGTCGTTGTACAGGTAGCTATTCACTCTATGCGTCGTAAAAAAGGGAGGAAAAAGGATGGATGTTGCTAGAACTTGATCTTAAGAAAGCCTATGATCGTGTTAGATGAGATTTCTTGGCTGACACGCTACAGGTGGCAGGGTTGTCGGATAAGTGGAGGCAGTGGATTATGAAGTGTGTATCGGATCCGACCATGAGATTGTTGTGGAACGGGGAACAGACAGAGTCTTTTGTTGCGGCACGGGGACTCCGGCAAGGCGACCCGTTGTCTCCTTACCTATTTGTTTTGTGCCTTGAACGGTTGTCTCACATGGTTGAGTTCTCAGTTGACCTGAAGGAATGGAAGCCTATTAGCCTCTCTCTCGGTGGACCTAAGCTATCTCATGTTTGCTTTGCGGATGATCTTATTCTGTTTGCTGAAGCATCAGTGACCCAGATACGAGTTATCCGTCGAGTGTTAGAAAAGTTCTGTCAAGCTTCGGGACAGAAGGTGAGCCTTGAGAAATCAAAGATCTTTTTCTCCGACAATGTTCATCGGGACTTAGTGAAGCTGATCAGTGACGAGAGCGGTATTAAATCGACAAGAGATCTAGGCAAGTACTTGGGAATGCCTATTTTGCATAAGCGTATCAACAAGGATACTTATGGAGATGTTCTTGAAAAGGTTTCATCAAGGTTGTCGGGTTGGAAGGGCCGGTTCTTGAGTTTTGCAGGGAGACTGACACTTACAAAAGTTGTCCTCTCATCGATTCCCATACATTCTATGAGCACTATTCTCTTGCCCAAATTGACTATTGATAAGTTGGAGAAGGTGTCTAGGTCGTTCTTGTGGGGTAGTGTTGAAGGCAAGAGAAAACTTCACCTAGTTGCTTGGGATCACGTTTGCTTGCCTAAGAAGGAAGGAGGTCTAGGGATACGGTCCTCTTTGGAAATGAATAAAGCTCTCTTATCAAAGGTGCATTGACGGCTAATGCAAAACTGTGGGAGTCTCTGGTCCCAGGTATTAAAGTCAAAATATAAAGTGGGACATGTACATGACCGATCTTGGATTATTCCTAAAAGCACTTGGTCATCTACGTAGCGGAGTATTTGTGTTGGGATACGAGAGGTAGTACTTCTAGGACTGCGTTGGATACCCGAAGATGGGCGAGTTATAAGATTCTGGCAGGATAAGTGGCTTACGGACTCACCGTTGGCAGGTGGTGAGGATGGGGGATTATCTGGTGCTTTTATGTTGGCAAAGTTGCGGGAGTGGAGTGAAGGGATGGGCTGGAATTGGTCTCATATTACTCCATATGTGTCTGATTCCATTCGTTTACAGCTTGCTGCAGTTGTGTTGGATACAGTCACTGGAGCGATTGACCGTTTGACTTGGGGCGAGACCACAGATGGTCGTTATACAGTGAAGTCGGCTTATGCTCTGCTTACTCGAGAGTATCGACCATTGCAGAACATGGAGAGTTTATTTGATAAAGTCTGGCATGTTGTTGCACCGGAGTGTGTTCGTTTGTCCCTATGGTTGGCTGTGCAACAGGTCATTATGACAAATGTAGAGCGACATAGGAGGCATCTAAGTGTCACAAATATTTGTCAGGTTTGTCACAACGGCGAGGAGACTATTGTCCACGTTCTACGAGATTGCCCTACTATGGAGGGAGTTTGGCGGCGGTTAGTTCATATTCGTAAGTTGCAGACCTTTTTTACACAGTCCTTACTCGAGTGGATTTATGATAATTTGCGTGATCAGATGGATCAGGATGGGGGAGCGTGGGCCACTTTATTTGGTGGACATGGAAATGGAGGTGTGGGAACATTTTTGGTGATCCGGAGCAATGTCATGACAGAATTCAATTTCTCAAAGATTTGGCTAAGGATGTGGCTTTAACGAACATTGCTTTACGGGAAGGAGAAGGTTCTGGGGTAAGGGAGGTCATAAGCATTGCCTGGACCCTACCGAGTGAGGGGTGGATGAGACTTAACACAGATGGGGCCTCTCGCGGTAATCCGGGCTTAGCAACAGCAGGAGGTGTTCTTCGGGATAATAGAGGAGGTTGGCAGGGCGGTTTTACCCTGAACATTGGTATATGCTCCGCGCCATTGGCAGAACTATGGGGTGTCTATTATGGGTTGGTGATTGTGTGGGAGAGAGGGATCACACGGTTGGAACTTGAAGTGGATTCGGAGATAGTGGTCGGTTTTCTTACGACAGGGATTAGTGATACACATCCGCTGTCTTTCCTAGTACGTCTGTGCTATGGCTTTTTATCAAGGGACTGGATAGTCCGTATTTCTCATGTGTATAGGGAAGCTAACTGTCTTGCCAATGCGTTAGCTAACTATGCGTTTAGTTTACCTTTAGGTTTTCATTCGTTTGACTCCGGTCTGGAGTCTGTTATTTCTTTGATGTTGGAGGATGCTCGTGGATTGTCTAGTTCACGTAGTGTCCGTGTATAACTCTTTTTATTTTTAGTTGAATAACACTTGGGAGACTTCGTCTCTCCTTTTCCGACCAAAAAAATAATAATATTATAAACATTAAAAAGCAGGTGTTTACGGGTCAAAGAATGATCCAATAATGGGTTGGGTAACGGTATGGGTCTATAAAATGAATACTCAATACTTGATCTTTATCACAGGTATATAATTTGATTCAAGACGGGATGAGACGGGAAATGACAGGATGAGATGAGATGGGACATGACAGGACAGGAACGAGACGAGACATGACGATACGAGATGGGACAAGACACGACGTGTTTCCCGTTAGAATATAGATACGTCTAGGTTATATACGTGCAATAATCCAACTAAAATCAAATTGAAATATGATATTTGGATTTAACATTCCTAATTAGATTGTGAAAATATTTTGATTAGTTTTTAAAATATACACATATAAATTTTCTAGCAGATGAAAAAATAATTTGTCTCTGCAGTAGCACGGGATACTACTAGTGTATATATAAGTAAAGACAGTACAGAAAGACATTAAACAACATATATGCATATGGTATTATCATAAGGAGGGGGTAGTTAGAGAAAAGATCAGACATTATAAATGTAACCATTACTGCATATTGAATTATTATGATGCTAAGACAACACTAGGGCATTCAAGGCGAAAATGACACTTTTGAGAGATTTCATAACTACGAGAAAAAAAAAAAAAATCTTGTTTATACTACTACTACATATTTTGAAGACTCCCAAAAATTCAGGATATCTGGTCCCAAATCTTTTAACAATTGTATTAAAATAATATATTATATAATCTTACAATTGAAAGTATTTGAAAATTTTGACTTTTACGATAAGAAATTAGACCATAAAGTTAAATGCATTTTAATAAGAATATCCAACCTTTTCATAAATAAAACTTTAATGGATTTTTGAGATATCTTATAGTACAATATACAGTATGTTGTAAATTATACATGAAAAGGTTGCTACACCTTATCCCCGAATATGATATATAAATCAAATTACACAAATCCAAATCCAGAAATTCTATATATCCTATTTTCGAACAACGATAGATAAAATCTCGGATCGGAATATTTTGGTTCCAAGCATATACATTCAACATTTTACTACAAAACAAAAACTTGTTAATACAACCAAATTTCAAGTGACGTCAAAAGCTGGATCCCACTTGTGCACTACCCTGACACAGATCGGTCACAGGTTCACATGTTTCTATAATTCATTATTGGAAAAAAGATAATGTAAATATATGGTC
Organism: Camelina sativa; assembly: GCF_000633955.1. Classification (NCBI taxonomy): domain Eukaryota; kingdom Viridiplantae; phylum Streptophyta; class Magnoliopsida; order Brassicales; family Brassicaceae; genus Camelina; species Camelina sativa. The sequence continues at coordinate 11,753,283 of NC_025702.1, read as the reverse complement.
ACCAATTATACTATTGTATACTCAATTACATAAAGTATATGTATTACATGACTATATGCATGAATTATATGATGTTATGCGGTCAACATCATAGACATCTAATTTAGTACATCGGTCAATTGACTCTGGCGAAGACCAATGTTGACTCCGGCGAAGACCAACGTTGACTCCGACGAAGACCAACGTTGACTCCGGCGTTGATCAACACTTAAAAAAAATTCTAAATTAAAAAAAAAATATTATTAGAATAAATTATTTATGGATTTTCATGATTAAAAGAAATTTTCTATTCAATATCCAAATATTTTTTATATATCTCTAATATATTCAATCTTATAATTAATTACTTTTTATTTTTTAAGCTAAAGTAAATAGTTAAATAAAAATCATTTATAATTATTTTCAAGATAAAAAAAATCATTTATAATAATCTTCAAGATATAAAGTCATTTATAATGATTTTCAAGATAGAAAAACAATTTATAATTATTTTCAAGATATATATATATATATATATAAATCTCTCATAATCAGATTATTTAATTACTACAAAATCAATAAAATCAAATTCAACTACTTTCGTTAGAAAATAATATGCAAAATATTGAGTATTTGACTCTTTACTCTAAATTTTGCATGGTAAATGTTATAAAAAAAATTATACACTCTTTACTTTAAAATTTACATACTCAAAATAACATATAAACAACAAAAAATTAACAATATTTACTTTTAACATATGCACATTTTCATTTTTATTCTCTTTTACATAATTACAATATGTTAAATTAATTTTTAGAATTTTTTTTTAAGGTTTGGGTTCTCTGTATTACATTTAAGATATATTTAGGAAATATATTTAAAATATCTTTAGATATTGAATTAACATATAAACAACAACAAAAGAAATTCACAATATTTACTTTTAGCATATGAACATTTTCATTTTTACCCTTTTTAACACAATTACAATATGTTAAATTAATTTTTAGAAATTTTTTTAAGGTTTGGGTTCTCTAGTTTACATTTAAGATATATTTAGGAAATATATAAAAAATAATTAGATATTGAATAGAATATTTTTTAATTAATAAAAACCATAAATGATTTAATATAATAATTTCTTATTTTTAATTTTTAATTTTAGAAATTTTTTTTGGTCAACGCCGGAGTCAACATCGGTCTTCACTGGAATTAATCAATCAGTGTACCAGATTGTATGTCTATGGTGTTGAGCACATGACGTCATATAGTTCATGAATGTGATCATATAATACATATACTTATACTTCGTGTAGTTGAGTATATAATAATATAGTTAGTATGTGTGACCATGTATTCACCTATACTTCATGTAGCTAGCTATCTTTTTTCCTTCATTATTTTGATTGACACACACACAGAGCAAAGAAGAGAAGAGAAGAAGCATTAAAAGAAGATTCACTGTTACTCTTTTGACCTTTCATATTTACAAAACTCCTTTATCTACCACCATCAGTTTCAGTTAAATTTCAGGAGATCCCATTCAAAATCGAAAATGTAGACATATGAAGCTTGTCCTCCACACCATTACTACCAATCATGGCAACATCTTATACAATATAAAACTCTTAACCGTTCTCAGATCGTTACATCAACCCAGTTGTACAAAATTAGAGACCTAAACTCAAGAAACGATCAATGAAAACCCAAATATGATTGAATGGTTTTTCATTCCATCAACACAAGTATATTTGAAACGAGAGTTCTCTGTTTCTGTGGATAGGTCTATCAATATTATCAGATGAATGTAACGTACCTGGTAAGCAATATATGACATGTAATGCTGACTGGAAAAGGCGGCTTTCGAATGTATTATAGGTATATGTATCTTAAGTTCTACCATCGACATCGAATCCAGCACCTGTCCAACCTCCTCTCCCTTTGTTCATGATTCCAATTCCTCTTCCCCTTCCTTGATTCTGTGGTTTCTTTTTCGATTTTGATTCTCCTTCCGCTGTTGCTGGCCTCTGTCCATGTTCTTTACCTCCTTCCTCCTTCCCCTGGTTATTTTCTGGTTTTTCCGGGTGAGTCTGATTACCACTGGGTGCTGGTGAGCTGTCTACTACAGATTTAGTCTCTGTTTCTTGGACCTATATATGGAACACAATCAGAAATATATATATAACATCTTTCAAGTATCCACTGATTGCCAAGCAAATAGATTTGTTTCCTCATGTAACAGTTGCAAAGTATCTATTGTGGTTAGCAAAATACTGATGCAGTTATTATCTGGTGTCTCTACAATTAGACTAAGGTGTGTTACTAGAAACAAATTGAATGTCAACTAGAAGGAGAGATTATTTACTTGCTGAACAGAAGTAGATGATCTATTTGGATTAAGCACTTCTAGTCTCCTTTTCAATTCCTCAAGTCTGGCGTACTGCGTATTGCTGCTTTCTTGTACCTGCATTTACAATTTACAAAAGATAGTAATTCGAATGTTTCTCAATAGAGAAGAAATTAATTCTCATTATCAGTTTTTCAGAAAATAAATATATCTTTACCAGACGGTTTAAATCTTCACAAAGACTCTGTTTTGCTGCTTCTTCATCCTTCACAACTTTTGATGCTGCTTCAAATGCCTAAAAAGAGAAAGAGGTTAAATTAACAATCTCTAGACCTCAAAGGTAGGGTTAAACAATCTGAATTAGAGTTGAATTCCTATATATCAAAGCATGACATGATGAAACAGGATACTCCAGCATTGGCAAGTAAAAAGCAACAACGTAGAAGAACTTCTTGGAAAGGAAACTTAAGCAAAAGTTCATCTACTCAGCTATCTTGAATAGTATAATTATGAGACCATGATATCTGAAATGTCCATTGATATGACTTATTCTGCTAATGGGGGCAAAAACAGGCAATAAAAAATGTTCACATCAACCGATAACTAACTCTACGTGCAATGTGAGAAGTCAGAAAAAAACATGACAGGAGAAAACGCTGAGCTACATAAATCAAGAAAGAGAGAGATAAACCTCTCGTGCTTCTTCTTCTTTCAACTTAGCAACATGGATCTTTTCAGTTGCGATTTCAATTTTCTTTCTCAAGTGTTCCATTGCTTTCAGTTTTTGACAATAAAAGAAAACAAGAAAGTTAAATCAACAAAGACTGTTCCATCTAACAAAACAATGTCATCACATTGATGAAAAAGCAATGAACTAGCCAAACCTGCTTTCTTAGGTCCAGCAGTGAGTTTCATTTCCATAGTAAGGTTTCCAAATTCCCTTTCTACATCCCTAATCTTTGTATAGTTCTCCTCAATGTATCTACCAAAATGATGAAACATAGATACTCAATTATCATCTTCTCCCCAACAAACGAAACAACTACATTCACATTCCTAAAGCATCAAACAAAAAATCCCAGAATCAGAAACAAAACAAGTACTTACTTCCTCAACTGAACTTGCTCTTCCGCGATTATCTGATTCATAACAAAAAATAAAAATCATCAAATCGCGTTCAGTAAAACAAAGTGAATCACACGAAGATACATACATTAATCAAATCGAGAGAGTAATTTTGTACCTTCTCTGTGTAAGCAATAACAGGAGCTTCTCTAGCAAGACCATCAGGTCCGATCTCAGCCTTGAGTTTTGGATCCGAAGCCATCATCTATTATCTCTCTTCCCTTCTTCTTCTCCCAAACTTTCAAAAAATCAAATGCTCCGATTTCGTCTTCTTCTTCTTCCTCGATTTCAAAAATTCACATTACGAGTTGACGTGATTCGCGTGTAGTTCCCAACTCCCTCCTCACTCTGGTTTGGATCGAGGGGAAGTGATGGAGAACGTGAGAATCGTCCCTCTGATTTTGATTTTGACGGCGAAAACGAAAAAGTTTAAAGTTCGTTAAACTTTCACTATAGACTTAACGTTCCTTTCTCAACGCCGTTACTATTGTGAAATGTCGGTTATACCCATTTCCCAATTAAGTTTGACTTCAAAAAGGTATCACGTGCTACTCACGTTGAGGAGGAATCTGTGGGGGAAACTCTCGTAAACCGTAAACCGGCTATTTTTACTAACAATTAAATTAATGGTTCACGAGACCTGTCGTTTTTGCGTCAAAGAGTGTGTGTGTCGTTCTTGATTCATAAAAACGGCAAGCAGTTTACAAAGTGAGAAATATTTGTTGTTTCTTGTATAAGTTGTAGAGTCTTGAAGAACCTAACTTACAACATAAAACCAAACCACCCCAATACTAAAACTCCGGGAGATCAACAAACACACGCAACATTTTTGAGTTCCTACAAACTGGGGAAAAAAACAAAAAAAAACACAGTAAAAGGTAATGAATTGGTACACTCAAAAGAGAGAGACTTGTGGAAGCATTTTAGGAGCGAGGAGCAGAAGAAGAAGATAGAAGGTTTTGAACAGCATCCATGCTAGGCATAGCTGGAATCGCTCCTCTCTCTGTTACTGTAATGGCTCCACAAGCGTTTGCGAATAGAAGTGCCTCTCTTAGTTTCTTCTCATCCTGCAAAGTTACACGTAGTTTAACCTCAATGGTTCAGATTCAGTCTAGTTTAACAGCCACAGAAGGTGAGTAAGTAAGTATAAGTACCTTGAGAAGAGTGCTATCAGAAGCTAAGCTGTTCAATAGACCGCTCACGAATGAATCTCCTGCACCTGTTGTATCAACAGGCTTCACTTTTACTCCACCAACTCTACCTTTAAACTCCTGCAAGAAAATATACAGCTACAAGAATAAGTAATCTGATTTAGATTTGATATTGAAGAAGAAGTTTAAGAGAAAAGAGAACTAAACCTGAGTGTAGTATCTACAGCCATTAGGTCCTTCTGAAACAACGAGAAGCTTGAGATCGGGATGAAAGAGCTTTTGCAACACCACATCATCATCATAAGGATCATCTCCACCAGTCAGGAATGTGATCTCGTCCTCACTAACCTGAGAAACTCTCAGACAAAACTTGTGTCAATTCAAGTACTACTAGTGATAATGATCTGGTCTTTCACCTTAACTTGAAGTAAAAAACATCACATATATACCTTTATAACGTCTGCTAAGTTCCAGATACTCATGATCTCTTTCTTTGCAGCGTCTTCTGATGGCCACAACGGCAATCTCAAATTCGGATCATAAGACAAGAGACTCCCTGAAGCTTTAGCGATTTTCATAGCTGCAAGCTGAGTGGAACGGCAAGGCTCCTCAATCAAACTGATAGAACCGTAATGAAAGATCTTGGCCTGTAATCAAACAAAACAAACCAGTGGACTTAAGTCTCTCATTCCAAAATGTGGTTCCAAGTAACTAAAAAATCTAATCTACCTTTTGGATAAGGTTCTTGTCAAGCTCAGATTCCAAGAGAAGCATATCAGCACTAGGGTGCCTGAAGAACAAAAACTCCCTCTCTCCATCAGCTCTTAACGTGACAAAGGCGAGCGCTGTCCTTGCATTGTGATCAAATCTCATTCCAGAGTTGTCAACATTGTTCAGCCTAAGAATATCAGCTAACATTCTTCCAAACTCATCATCACCAACCTAAATATTTTCCAAGCAAGATCAAAAACTAAGATTGGTCCCAAAAACAAGAGCCCTATGACTGAAGAACAAACTATTATCTGAGTCGAAAAATCTCAGACCTTTCCAATGAAAGCAGAAGAGCCACCAAGTCTAGAGACACCAACAGCTACATTAGCAGGAGCTCCTCCAGGAGCTTTCTTGAAAGCTGGTGCTTCAGCCAGTGAAACACCTCCCACCGTTGGAACAAAATCAATCAACATCTCACCGAAACAAACCACAAGATTTTCTGAATCTTTTGTATCAATCGTTAGATTCTTGAGATTCCCTATCACCAGAAGACAAAGACATGCAAATCAAAAATTCGAATTCAAACAACTTAAAAAAAGTTCCTTGCTTTTTGTCAATCAAACGATATAACACAAGATGAACAGAGAGAGATCTATAGAACAAAAACCCAAGAAGATATATGATCAAAGAACAAAGCTTTAAGGCATAAAAAATAAAACCCAGATACTTAATTTCATGAAAACGAAAAACCCAATTCGAATCCAGCTCGATAAAAGATCACTCGACAGCGTCAGATCAAGAACAAAAGAAAGATTTCGAAAACGAACCTGAGATGGCGTTCTCACCCATTATTTCGATACAAGGAGAGATCTTCAGATTCGAAAAAGACTAAAACGGAAGGAAACAGAGAGGGATCTACGAAGGAACAGAGAGAACGAGCGAGAAGAAAGATTTGAAAATTTGTGTGCTTTTGTTTTTTTTTCTGTTTTGGTAATTGTTAGTAGAGATGAAGAGACGAAGTTGGTTATGTATTAGTAAGGTTTCATGATGACGTCACCAAATATCTATGAACCGACAAAAAAGAAACAAAATAGATATTAACGTTAAATATTTGATGTCACAAAGAAACAAAAAAATAATTGTCAAATGTTTTGCAACGTGTTCACCAAGTGAAACTTAAAAACCTTCCTGAACTTTTTTTTTTTTCCGGTAAACAGTGTATTTTTTAATGGTTTAAAAATCGTAGCTGAATTCATTCACAGATTCAGTGTAATAATAATAATTAGAACCTATAGTATTTATATATGATGAAAAAATTGCGTGCTTAATGTGGCTGGCATGAAACATGATTTGGGTGTTATATATTTTCCCGTGAAGTACGATTAGTGGGAATGAGAGAAGCCTCGTTCTTTGGATGACAAGAAATAGAAACATCCGTTCGTGATTTTCTTTTGTTTAGTTGTTATGTCTTTTTTTTCTCTTTTTCCTAAAAATTCTCGTGAAATTAAGAAGAGATTACAAGAAGTTTAAGAGAGATACTTACTAATAGATGATTACAAGTTGATGGACGTTCTTTATTAAATGAATAGTTACGAAAGCAGAATCTTGAACTTGGAAATGAATATGCTGCTGCCGACTAGAGTTGACTTGTTGCTAAGTGAGATGAAGAGGTGGCCAGGTGGGGTTGGGGTATTAATTCCGAGGATTTGTCTAAAAGTCACGACGAAACGATACATGAATATTTGTAAATAGGTGTATATTTTTCATATAGTTTTCTGCTAATAGTTAAGTTGATTGTTGTTATTTTGAATCGGAAGTGTGAGTTGTTGAGCTAGAGAAGAAGTTGGTAGCCCTGGGCAAAAAACACAGATCCGAAAATCCGAATCGTACCCGATCTGAAAAACACAGTTCAGTTCGGGCTCGGATATAGGTATTTTATACTGATAGGTCCTATATATGTGTACCCATGGGTATCGGTTTGGTTCGGGTTTTACCCCGTACCCGACACACAGACCCTAAAAACCGACAATACATAAACCTCTTAATATGATTTTAGCTCTTTAAGGTTACTTTTACACATTCCAACAGCCGATTGAGTTTCCTACTTACCTTTAGTCGATTGAGTTTCTTGCATTTATTCGATATGCAATATTTTCCTGCTTGTTGCCTTTATCAATTTTTTTTTTACCTTCCAACACAAACCTAGATCTAGAAGCTCCATTGATACCATTGTCTCTAGTCACTTCTCCACCATCGGCGTTGTCCAGAAATCAATCGGAGGTATTAACTTATCACTTCTAATTTTGAGTTTTGATTATAGTTCAGTAACTTCAGTTCTCCAAATCTTTTTATGGAATTTGAATACCTTTTTAGTAAGATTTAGTATATGTTTTGATTTGTGAAATGTGAAAACTTTGATTTTTGATTTCTTTGAACTTTAAAGCTTATGGGTTATGCTTTTTGTCTTTTTGATTTCTTTGAAAACTTCTGCTTCATAATTGTTTATCATTTTTAATTTTTATGCAGATGGCCTCTTCTGGTCCTACAGCTACAAATACTCCAATGAGTGATGTGGATGGTGATCAATCAAATGAGATGGAGCTGACGGACGATGATGTTCCAACACCTGCTTATGCAAAGAGAACCAAGAGGGAAGGGAAAGAGAAAGAATCTGAGACGAAAAATAAGACATGGTCTTGGGTTTGGAATCATTTCACCATGTAAGCAATCCAAACCTATGTAATTGCAATTACTGTGGTAAAGAATTGGTGTGTGCAAGCAAATCTGGGACCTCCAGTTTGAAGAAGCATGTTCTAAAAACCTGCAAATCATACCAGGTATGGTTAAGTGCTAACAAAGACAGTACTCAAACTGTTTTGACTCCTGATGGTGCTGATGGTTCTGTTAGAGTGAGTAAGGTTAGTGAAGCAGTGTTTAGAGAAGCTACAAATGAGATGTTAGCGTTGGCTGAGTTACCATTATCTTTTGTTGAGTGTTTAGCTTAGAGACATTTCTGCTCCAAAGTTAAATTGTATAAGCCTCACTCTCGGCGAACTGCTACAAGAGACATTGTTGAGCTTTATGTGAAGAAAAAAGCAGCTATGAAGAAGATTCTTGGCACTAACAAGCAGAGGTTGTCCTTGACTATAGATATATGGGTTTGTCCCACTACTTTAGCCAACTATATGGTTGTAACAGCTCATTTTGTTGATCATACATGGCAGTTAAGGAAGATTATAATAGGATTCAAGCATGTTTGTGATCATAAGGGAGGAAAAAATTGTGATGTTCTTATTCAGGTTTTAGATGAGTGGGATGTAAAGAGAGTATTCTGCATCACTGTTGATAATGCTACGGTTAATAGTTCAGCCATGACTAATTTTAAAACAGCTATGTTGTAGAGAGGAGATGATGCATTGATACTAAAAGGTGAGTACTTGCATTTGAGATGTGCTACTCACATTTTGAATTTAGTTGTGAGGGATGGTTTGATAGAAGTTGATCATAGTGTGGCTGCTATTCGGAATGGAATCCAGTATGTGAGATCTTCAACAAATAGATTGAAATCATTTGATTTTAGAGTTGAAACAGGAAGATGAGGAGGGGAAGTGTACCGTTAGATGTCAAGACAAGATGGAATTCAACATATCTCATGCTAGAACAAGTTTTGAAGTTTAGATCGACATTTGAGAGGATGGAGGCTGAAGATAAACTATATAATGACTATTTTCTGGAAAAAGTGGATGGCGTTAAAAGGATTGGACCTGCTGTTAAAAAATATTTGGATGATGTTGAAAGGTTTGCTCAGATTTTGGCATCTTCTACAAATCTACATTGGTTCTTTCAGCGTCTAACTCTGTTGCATCTCATAAGCTCTACAATGAGATAGTCTTCATTACTAAAAACTTAATTTCGATGAGCACACAAATAGTTGATCAAAAGCTGCAGACTAAGGCATCATCTATGTTATCAAAGCTGGACAAGTATTGGAATCCATTTGGAGATAAGGTAGAAATGAATAGGCTTGTGATGGTAGCAAGCGTTTTTGATCTGAGGAAGAAATTGAAGTTTGCTGAGCTATGCTTTGATAGGCTATATGGTAAGAACTCTGTGGAGTCTAATCATCTTTCTGATTCAGTTAAGAACATCTTGATGGATTTGTATGATGAGTATACTAGAGCAAGTTTATTGAACAAAGGGTCAGATGGGTTTTCTTCTCAATCACAAGGGTCGTGGAATCATTCTCAAGAGCAAGAACAAGTTGGAAGTGATTTATGTCCGACAACAGTTCTGCCTAATGGAGTTGTACTTGAGGATATGGAGATCATATATGATGAGATTGTGAAGGAAACAGGAGTTCAAAACTCATCTAATGAGTTGGATATGTATTTGAAAGAGAATGTCGAGTCTTCAAATCTTCTAAAAGGTACAGAATATGATGTGTTATCCTTTTGGAAGGTCAACAGTGGGAAGTATTTAGTTCTATCACTAATAGCTAAGGATATATTTGCAATGCAAGCATCTTCAGTAGCATCAGAATCTGCATTTAGCACAAGTGGTAGAATTGTAACTCCATACAGAAGCTGCTTGACACACTACATAATTGAAGTGTTGATGTGTACTGAGCAATGGTTGAAATGTGAGATCCACATCAATGAAAAAGGAGTCTCAACAATTCAGCAACTACTTGCTGAAGTAGAGTTGCTAGATGATCTTATGAGAGATAACAATTCAACAACAATTCAACAACTACTTTTAACGCTTACAAGTTATTGTTCTGATTTATGGCTTGTGATTTCTAACATTATGTTTTTATTTATTTTTCTATAGAGTTTGAACCTGATTTCAACATGCAAGATCTTTAGGATGAGATAAGTAAGTCTCTGAATTCTTCTTTTGATATTGTTTTTCCAATTATAATGAATTTGACATGTGTTATATATTTCTCTTTTTGAATTGTATAAGACCTAAGAGAGAACAATTGCTATTTCTGAGACTCAAGTCTGAATTATGAAGATTGAATGTGTAGTATTTCCTACTGCTATCTATATATATTATCTTTGTTTTGCATCAGACTTTGGATTTCTAAGAGACTTTTCTACTATCTCTTCTTTTGCTTAAATATTTTCTTTGTCATATGAATTTGAGAATGATGAATGTACTCCATATTTATCTATTAAGATGTTTGGATTTGAATTTCAGATGTGAAATTTTCAGGTTTCACCTAACATTTGTTTGTAATTTTTTCGGGTATTGCATTATAAATCGGGTACACAGGATTTTTTTAGTATAAACGGGTAAAATTTATCCGAACCGATCGAAACCAAGTTTTTTCGGGTTTTTACCGGTTCTGAGATTTCAAATCCGAATCGACCCGAATTCGAGAGAACCCAAACCGAAATTTTTTATTTACCCTATTGAGTTCTAAACTCCCTTACCCGTAAAACCCGAATCCGACCTGTTCCTACCCGAACCCGACCCGAAGACCTGAATGCCCAGGACTAGAAGTTGGTGTTTCCAAAAGTTTGAAGAGGCCCAAGTAGAGGTAGAGTCGATCAAGACAGCCCAAATTATTTGTGGGAGGCCATCAAAAATGGTGAAATGGTTAACGTTTCTTTTGGGGATAGGGTGTACCTATGATCGTAATTATGTGGGATGATTGATATTTTCCCACCATATACGTTACTAAGATCGTAATTATGTGCTCACTCTAGTAGTATATATTTCACATTTATTTTAGTAGAAGATCTTGCCATTATTCCACAAGCTACCAAATCTTTTTTTGCTACAAGTACCAAACAACAGTTTTATTTGACAGACCCGAGAATACACTAATCGAAACAGTGACACGTGTGACTAGTGTGAGTCTCTCTAGATAAGCGAAGGCATTGGTACATGTGGATTCTGATTAAAACCCAATTTATCTTTACTTTTTTCTCTTCCCCAGGATCCTCTCCTCTTCTTCACTCTTTTTTTTTTTTTTTTTTTTAACGGACACTTCTCAGTTCTCTCTCATTGATCGATTCGTATTTCAATTTTCAACAATGGCGTCCACTTATGCGAGATTCGATACCGTATTCCTGTTTTCTAGATTCTCCGGCGCTAAGTATTCGCCGTCTTCTCTTCTCTCTTCCGGATTTCAACTCAGAACCAAACCGGCTTCTTCGCGATTGCAGTCAATTGTAGCTTTATCTTCATCTTCTGGGGCTGTCGTCGCCGGAACTGATAGCATTGAGGTTTTATTTTGTTTCATCTCTCGCTGCGTTTTTTTTTCGAATTTTGAATATTCTTTTTTTTTTTTGTTATTAATTCGTTTTTGGCTTTTTTCTTTTATAAAAAAAATTAGGTTAAATCGTTGCCGACGAAGCCTATTGAAGGTCAGAAGACTGGAACAAGCGGCCTACGGAAGAAGGTTATTTTGATTGTAATCAAATCGTTTTTTTTTTTCCGAATTTTTGGAATATCTCAAGTGTTGGAGTGATTTTGATTGCCTTCCACTTTTTATTTTTTAAGTTCAGGTTAAAGTTTTCATGGAAGAGAATTATCTAGCCAACTGGATTCAGGTTCTGATTTTGTATAACTCCAGTTTTGATTTCCTATTCTGAGTTCATTGGTGAATAGTTTTAATCGTTTCTGTGGCTTAGGCATTGTTTAATTCATTACCACTTGAGGATTATAAGAACGCGACGTTGGTTTTGGGAGGTGATGGTCGTTACTTCAACAAGGAGGCTTCACAGGTTACTTTTAGTATTTTCAAAAGTTATATGTTGCTCAAACTCATTTCATTTGTTGAAGCCGTGTGTGTTTTTCTTACAGATCATCATCAAAATTGCTGCTGGGAATGGAGTTGGGACAATATTAGTTGGAAAGTAAGTTTCTTTTTTTTTCGATGATGAATTACAATGCTGAAAGATTGGTCTCCCTAGCTATTGGTATCACATTATTTACGTAAGAAAGTAACTTTAAGGGTTGTTTGTTGAGCTAGTCTGTCAGTTCCTCCTTGGGTTTTATTTACTTATCAAGCTGATAGCCAAATACTTGTAGGGAAGGCATTTTGTCTACCCCAGCAGTCTCTGCTGTAATCAGAAAACGAAAGGCAAGCTTTTCTACTTTTTTCTTCTTCTTTAAAAGTGCAACATCATTTTTCTATTTCTCATTTTTGTAATAATAATTTTCACAGGCAAATGGAGGATTTATTATGAGTGCAAGTCATAATCCTGGTGGACCTGAATATGACTGGGGTATCAAGGTGATATATCAGTGACATGCCTTTGCATTCTTTTCATTTAATAATCTGTAACCTTAGTATATGTGAAAAGTATTAATTTAGACTATTTTTCATTATGTGTTGATATTTGGGTCTTGAACGACAATTGAGTTATACTTTACAATCAGCTTTTTGCTGGAAGTTTAATTAATCACCTTATCTTATCTTTGTTAAATTCTAGTTCAATTACAGCAGTGGTCAGCCGGCTCCTGAATCCATTACTGACAAAATTTATGGAAATACACTTTCAGTAAGCATCTAGCCAAAATTTTCCCTTCATGATCACTGCAATGGTGGCGTCCGTCAAATTGTTTGTATAATGGGCTGTTTTCTGGTACACTATTCCAGATATCTGAGATTAAGGTGGCAGAAATTCCCGACATTGATCTTTCCCAAGTTGGCGTTACCAAATATGGGAGTTTCAGTGTGGAAGTTATAGATCCCGTTTCCGACTACTTGGAGCTCATGGAGGTAAGAATACCTTCATATGCTTCTTCTGTTCTTTTCTTATGATATTGGGTTTGTTTGACATTAGAAATGTGACCTATGTCCATGGTATTCTATGCAGGATGTGTTTGACTTTGATCTCATCAGAGGTCTTCTTTCAAGACCAGATTTTGGGTATGTTCTTACATCTAGAGCCAAACAGGCTAGAAGTTTATAATGTCATTTTTGGGTGTTGATGATCCTATTATATGCGCCTCCAGCCTGGTTGCAGAGCCCTTCAACGTGCTAAGAACCGAAATTAGGCCATTGTTTGATGACTTTTTATATACTTTTGTTTCTTTCCTTGCCTTTAGGTTCATGTTCGATGCCATGCATGCTGTTACTGGTGCCTATGCGAAACCAATTTTTGTCGATAATCTTGGAGCCAAACCGGTATGTCTTTGACATTAAGATAAATGTGTCATTTAATTTTGGAACGTCTAGATATTTCAGATGATTGATGTTAAGCATGTTTGTAGGATTCAATTTCCAACGGGGTTCCTCTGGAAGATTTTGGGCATGGCCATCCAGATCCTAATTTGACGTAAGAAACAAACTGAAGAGACGTTTCACCATACTCACTTACAATGTAACTTCTATTAACCTTCTTACATATAGATATGCAAAGGATTTGGTTGATGTCATGTATCGTGATGATGGACCTGATTTCGGAGCAGCAAGTGATGGTATGATTGTGGACAGATATCTTTCAATTTTTTTTGTTCTTTTAGGAGAGAACATTGGCCCCGAATTCAGTCACCGTAATAGTGCATTTTTCTGACAGGTGATGGTGACAGAAATATGGTTTTAGGAAACAAATTCTTTGTCACTCCTTCAGACTCTGTAGCTATCATCGCAGCCAATGCACAAGAAGCAATCCCATATTTCCGAGCTGGCCCTAAGGTATGGACTGCTTTGCATAAAATGCTTTTCGTTATTTTCTATTAGGTAGAGTGCCTTTTAAAGTTTATGGATATGGAATTTATGCTCAGGGGCTAGCACGCTCAATGCCAACAAGCGGCGCTCTTGATCGTGTTGCCGAGAAGTTGAAGCTTCCTTTCTTCGAGGTCAACCATTTTAGTCAACCTATGGATTTTCCAGATTTGCAACCTGATATATCAAGAGAAAACTTTTTGACAAGGTAACTTGTTTCTTCTAGGTTCCCACCGGATGGAAATTTTTTGGAAATCTTATGGATGCTGGAAAATTGTCAATCTGTGGAGAAGAGAGCTTTGGTACAGGTTCTGATCACATCCGTGAGAAGGATGGCATATGGTACTCTCTTCCTTAAACCTTATATTCATTACCAACTGGGTGAATGAATATGCGATAAACCAACCATCGACATGCAATGTTTTCAGTATCTATGTTAGTGGGCGTCTTAATGGCTTTATCATCACATATCAGTTTGTGAATGGTGTTTAAATCTATCCTGCATTGTATCATGTCTTTTTCAAAATTTTATGACACTTTGATCTCTGGTAATCCGGTGAGTGAAACTCCCAAAATACTGACCTGAACCATCTAATAGTTTTGATTTTCTATAACTGGAATCACCCATGATTTACTTCATCATTTAGCTATAGATTCGTTACTAAGACAAAGGTGGCAATTGAAATTGTTCCTGACTCAAATCTTTATAATCTATGCCTGCTGTCAGTGAAGTTGGTTTTCATGAAGCTTTCTACGTATATGGCTTTTTCAATCCCATTCCAGAGCTTTGGATATGCTACTCTGCTTTTACGTCGTAGGATGACTTTAACCTTAAATGACAGGGCTGTGTTGGCGTGGCTTTCGATCCTAGCTCATCGCAACAAGGACAAGAAAGCAGGGGACAAGTTGGTGTCTGTTGCAGATGTTGTGAAAGAGTATTGGGCTACGTATGGAAGGAACTTCTTTTCCAGATATGACTATGAAGTAAGATTGTGTATGATTTTTGTAACATGTCTCAGAGTATTACATTTTACTGTAGAAACCCCTCAGTGTCTTATGACTGTGTCAGGAATGTGAATCTGAAGGAGCCAATAAAATGATAGAGAATCTTAGAGATATTGTGTCTAAGAGCAAGGCCGGTGAAAGTTATGGTTAGGTTCATCCCAGTCCATTTCTTTCTCCGTATTTAATAACTTTTTTTTATTGCTCATAACAACTTTCGTCTCTCAGGAAACTATGTCCTCCAGTTTGCAGATGACTTTTCATACACAGATCCTGTAAGTCCGATAATAAAAAATGTTGATTATGATTCACCCATGCCTGTACTTTTGATATCCTGAGAAAATTCTACATTTCTGTGTAGGTTGATGGAAGTGTTGTATCCAAGCAAGGTGTTCGGTTTGTTTTCACGGATGGATCCAGAATCATATTTCGTTTATCCGTATGTTGTAGATTCTTCCAAAATAAATCAAATTCTTAATTTCATATGTAACACATTGGCCTTTACACAGTGACCTAACTTAGATTTTTTTTTTTGTTCCAGGGAACTGGTTCAGCTGGTGCTACAGTTCGAATATACATTGAACAATTTGAGCCAGATGTTTCAAAGCATGATGTGGATGCACAAATAGCTCTAAAACCTTTAATTGGTTCGTTCTTGTTTTGTTTCGGGAGACTTAAAGATGTCTTATTCATGACTGTAGTAATAATTGATCTGGTTGTTATGTAACAGATCTTGCATTGTCTGTATCAAAGCTGAAGGACTTCACAGGGAGGGAGAAGCCCACAGTCATTACATGAAGAAAAAACTATTCTGTGTCACATGGTCCTTTTTGAAAGGCAAGTTGGATTCCTGACTTCAGTTTTGTCTGCCATGTTTATTTAAAAATTCCAGGGCAATGAAATGCTTATCTGTGTAACATGTATAACTATATACGTCTTTCTACATAAATAAAAGGATATATTTTCCTTCACCTGTGGAGTCATGATCTCCGATGATCATGGGCTATATAAGATAGAGATCTATGTCGTAGAAAAGAATGCTTAGTGTAAGATATCTGGTATGCCAATGAAAGTATTCTATTTTCTTGTGTCGCCTAGGCCCTAGACTACCTTACTGGATACTATATGCACAGTCATGTACCTATATGATGAAAAAAGTTGTCTCTTATGCTGCTTAGTATTGGACTCGTGAATTCAATTGTTATATCTTCCCTATTCTTGGTTGGTGTCTTTTTCTTCGGAGGAGACCAAGTGAATATTCAGTTGCAGTGGCACAAGTAGATTAGAAAGCAAAGAGTTAGTTGTACTTGTTTTTTTCAGTCGATGTATTTGCAGGCTCCTTTAGCTGACAAGTTTCAATGATAGAGACTATCTCCCAATGGCCCTTCAAAGACCAGTCCATTTGCTGTTCAAGTAAGACTTCCACTATACACACACAAACACACACAGCCCAATATCATTTTTCTTGGTTATTTTTGTTTAGAATCTAGAAAGAAAAAGGAAAAAGTTAGGGAAGAAACTAGAACTCTTCCATTCCAGTATATTCAATGTGATTGGTTTGCTGACCAGGATTGTGAAGCACTTACTCGCCATGACCTAACAAGATGTGTTTGAATAAAACACTTACCCACATACATATTTACAGAGATTCTTGGTAAATAAAGATATTTCCTTGTTAATTTTCTGATCATGTCTATATCATTTTCTGTTATGCGCTCAATCGCCTGGGTCACATTCTAATGTCCTAAACAGTGAGGGACATGCTTTTGGCATTATTAGTGATAAAGTCATGTCTTTTTCTAGGGGAATCAAGAAACAAAGATCTATTGGAGATCATATATGCTCCCTGATTGTCTAGTGTCATCAGTTAAGTACTCTCAATCTCTCTCCACTCAATAATGCCACAAGAGAGAGAAAAAAAAGAAGGTAATCTTTTTAAAAGTGGATAAACAAGAGAATGGAAGAGGAACTGTGTTGTGTGTCCTAATGTGACTGACAAATCCGATGTCGAAACGTAGTCCATTCCTAGGGTCCAGCATTTGTTACTTCATCTATCCTTTTTGAATTTAGAAAGATAAAAAAAACTCTATTAAGCACATATCCCCCCTTTGTTCCCCACCTTCTTTAATTCATCTCTTTTGGTAATCCCATTTTTGTTTTCCTTGACCTGATCACTCTGTTCTCCCTCGGGTTTAACGGGTTAGCTCGGTTTCTGATCCATTCGTGTGGTGCCTCATGCATCTCTTGTGTAAGGTCTGTCTGGTCAATAGAACATTTGAGTTTTTTTATTTGTACGGAACACAAGTGAAGAAGTAGGTCCTTTGGTTTGTTTGTTTGTTATCTGTTTTGGAGATATCAAACACTTACCTGCAATTTCCTGTTGTGTGTGATAAGAGTAGGAGAAGTTATAGTTTGATAGTGAGATTGTCATGTCAAAAGCAGGTTTTTTTCATCGTTTAGTGAAGGTAGGGAATCTATTTTAGTGGTTTATAAAGTAGAGACGCTAAGTGACAAGACAACAATAGTTTTTTTATTGGCTCGTACATGGAAAGTAAAATATAATGCTCGCTTTTGACTTCTCTTTTATTTCTAACTTTACATCACTTTGTCTTTGTTTTTGGGTTGCTACGTTTTTTTTTCTATTTACGTCAATTTCTTATAATCATTTTGGTTTAAATTCCAAAAATAGAAAATGTACAGATATCTCCACCCGAGAAAAGAATAAATATGAACGTAACAAGTGTTGCAAATACATCACTAACATCAATTTATTCTAAATTGATAATATTTTTTTCAGATACTTCTTTGTATGACTTTTCTTGAGTTTGGTATTCTGTAACAGAATCGATGGACCCTAGAAAGTAGAAACTTTGGACGTCTTTATTTGTCATGGCTCAGGACTAGTGAATTTTGGTACTTCTTTTGTTTTCGTTGTTGATTAATATGCTTCACCTCAATTTAATTTCCACTATTTTTTTACTCCTTCTGTCTCATAAAAGTTGATGTTTTGGAATATTTTTTTGTCCCATAAAGAATGATGTTTTATAAATTTCAAGAAATAATCATTGAAAACATTTAAAATTTTGAATTGTTATTGGTTTAAAATTAAATAATATCTCTTTAGTCAAAAAAATATATTTAAACTCAGTAATCATTGTTTTCTTAAAATGTGTAAAAGCTTTTAAATATCAATTTTTTAGAAACAGAAAGAGTATTTATTTTCTCATTTTATATTTTACAATATATTTGGTCATAATAACATTCTTTATGATATATCCTAACAAGGGATTGGATGACTTCTTGTTACAGTATTTACTACTCGTTAACCATCCATAACTTTAACTATTCTCTTTGGTAATTTCACTTATAACACTTTTTAGAAAAGAAAAAAAAATCATTATAGGAATTAAAGAACCGAAAAAGCTTAGCATGCTTATAAATAAATAATTTTAAACGACTTAAGGATGTAATGGTGGTTGTATATTAACCTTAGAAGTTGGAACCAGGTGATAATGAATTGAATCTTCGCACTGTAATGGTGGTTGTATAATGCTTGCCTCTTCACGAACTCGAATTGTGTGAATCTTCAATACAAGATCCTAAGTTATTCAAACAAATTTCAAAGGACTTTGATTTCGGTTGGCAACGATCAAACTTTTTAACGGTGTAGCAAAAGTTGTACTACTTTACTTGCCACTTTTCATATCATCTTTGTGATTGCCATCTTGATGGCAAACAACGAGCCAATCAAACTTTTAATTCTTTTTTACTTTTTTGGTCAATGACTTTTTTTAGTGAATTTTGGGTGTATATATGGTCTTGATTTTTACTTTTGTTAAAATAAAATAAAAAGGTCTTGCTTTTTACGATTCAATATACAAGAAGTTGCAACATTTCTTTTATAACTTTGATTCTACATATTATAAATATTAAATAGTTTTAGTGATGGCTCTAGAATTATGAGAGAAAGTGACTTTGTGTTGAAGAGGTGTTCAAGAGTTAACGAATTGAGACAAGGTACCACTACAACCTTTGTAACCAACGTGCATCTTGTCTTACTGTCGCACTATGTAGTTGACATTATTGGTGGTTGAATCGTTATCACTTATCAGTATCCACATTCTACAGTTACCTAAAGATTTTCTTTGGATATGAGAAGAAATATTATTTCACTACTTATGGGAACTAATTTCTCATTGATGACCGTATCAATTGTGTGTACAGTGTATCTCTTCAAAATTACCGGAATCTATTAAGGCAATAGCTGCGCACATTAGTGATGATGCCTATATATGTGGCGTGACATTATTATAATTTGTTTGTACAATATACTCTTTGACATATTTTTTTTTCATGAGTTTTAATCTACATCAATACAAATTGAGACAATAGAAGGTTCGATCCCTAGAGAATAAAGTTTTGTATTATTAAATAAATGTATCCGAGTTTCCATATTGGTTTAAGTAGAAACTTATTCTAAATAAAAGTGTTTAATATGGATGCTACAGTATCAGTATTTGTGTTAGTAGAAGTGTCTATCGTACATCTATGTGATAGTATGTGTTGAAGGTAAAATCGTCTATGGCCGTGTTCGTTATCTAATCGCTGCGATAGCGATGGCGACAGAAAAAAAAAAGACGTTCACAAAGGCAAAAATCAAGTTGATCTGAAAAAAATACAGTTGCAGGAGATGGAATTTCTATCGCTAGTTCCTGAGAAGCTGTCGCTAAAATCTCTGAAGAGAGATCTAAGTTTCTCTTTCTTATTTTCTTCTACTTTTCTAGTTTGGATCGCTGTCGCAGCGATGAAATGCCGAACAGGGCCTATATAGATATACTAGAAAGCAATTTTCTGAAAATAAGGAAAGATGTCAAAACCTCCAAACACTTTTTGGTATTTTATAAAAGTTTTGGTTAAATTGGTCTAAATAGTAACGGATGAATTTGGCTAAATAGTTGATTCTAACTAAAATGGTTAACGTTGTTTAACTGAATCATGCTTTTTTTGGGGTGAATTTGGGATGAATTAAGAAATATATTTAAGACTAAAACTAAAACTATCATCAAATAATTATTGAATAATAATATAATAACTAAAAATTTATCTAAATAAATTTATCTATTGGTATGATAAACTAATATATTTGTAAATAAATATTCATTATTTTTAAAATAAAACTGATATAAATAATATACTGGTTGGGAAAATTGAGTTATTTTCCATATCTCGTTTTGAATTATTAGAAATATATAAATAATTAACATAAAATTTATTCAAAATATTATTTTAAAAAATTATCATTATCATTATAATTTAATTTAATTTCTTTTTTTTGTGCTCTCTAGTAGCTTTAAATAATATGATGAGTATAAATATTACTAAAATTTTAATATCCTGATTCCTGAATAATATTTTAGCATTCTTTTTGCAAGATCAAGAATTTTCCTTATGTAAATCGTAATAGGGTTTTTTTTATTCTGAATTTATTTGATTTAATAACTAAAAGAAGGAATTGCAGCAGACACTACCATTTGTGGTAGTTGTTTTACCGTGATTAGAAAAAATGAAAAAAAAATTAATGTATTGAAAATGAGAGATAGAAATATGTGAAAGAAATAAATTTAAGAGAAAAATAATGGTTAAAATTGAATTCAAATTATTTTTATGAACAATATATATATATATATATTATTTTAAAAATATTGTATTCATTGTGTTCCTAATTAATTCAAGTTTTAGAGAAAAAAATTGTTTCAAAAGATAAATCTTTTAATTTTTCTATGCAGTTTGTATTAGTAAATATCTTAATAATGATGTATAATAGGGAAAAAAACTGAATAATATTGGCTTTGAGTTATAGAAAATTGTTAATTACAATAATGATGTATTTCTAGTTGAATTTTAGTTTATTTTCTTATTATGTGTAAGAAGGTTAAACTTAAATTAATTAGGATTAGATGAATATATTGGATTGAAATGGAACTCACATCTTTTTGTCTTTTTGTCTGGCAAAAAATATAGAAATTATAATTGAGATTAAGTTCTGATGGAGTACAAACATCTTTATAATAAAACGCATTAAGTGGTTGGACAAGGGCCACAAGGCCATGTGCGATAGATGTTGTGACTGAAGTTTCTATTTTGAGATTGAGCCAATAAATATCTCATGTCTGTACTTTATATCAAGAAAACAAAAACTTCTTTATATAATTTTGTTGCAAATAAACTTCTTTATATCCCATATCTGAAATATCTGTCACTTTTTTTTTCTGATATGTTTTTCTTCTTTTTCTTAAAATATCTCATGATAAATATATCGAAATTTTGGCATGAGAAAGTAACTAGTCCCGAAAGACTTGATTCATTGGTCAAACAGTTAAGTTTCTTAGTCCATATGTTAAATCAAATCAGATTTAGTTCTTGCTTTCTAATCAAAAATTAAACATATTGAAATTTTCGGACAGGCATCAAGTTAATTTTTTTATATGTGTTTGACAACCTAATTGTGTAACACATCATGTGACCTATTAACTTTAACAAAACAAAATTTTATATAATAGAATAAGATATGTTAATTTTAAAACATTAAAATTAGTTTGACATATGAAAAATAATGTTAGTTTTCCAAATATTTTTGTGGACTTTTCATTTCTTTTTCACTATTGATCATGTATTGTTAATTTTGAAAGATATAGGCACCTCATATATATATCGAACATATTATTTTTGATATGTAAATTTCAGCTCTTATCCATTAAAATGACGTATATATAATTAAAAATCTGGTTAATTATGATCAAAAAAATAATTAAAACTGTTTTATATTTTGTTATAATTTTAACGCATTTATAATGATTAGTGAGTGACTATGACATGAGGTAAAATTACTATTTATGATATTACAACATATCATAAACAATGATCTAAGACAATTTTAATTTTGAAATTATATTTGTGAACTTTTCATTTTTTTTATTCATTAATTATGTTTTGTCAAATTTTAATTGTTTTTCTTACTAACTAAGATATAAATATTTTAAATGATACACATACTATTTAAATGATACACATACTATGATGAAATATATAGTTAAATTGTATTACAAAATATAGTGTGTGAAATTCCAATCCGGTTTTAAGATTCAAATATTATCAATAAAATTATATATATATATATATATATATATATATANCCCAAGTAGATATGTGGATCTTAATTTAGTTTTTGTATAAAAATTCCAAAAATTGTATTTTTTTTCTTCTTTAAACCAAAAATTAGGATTTACAATAACCAATTCAATCCCTATAAAAGGGGTGTATTCAAATTGACATTTTAAGTGATTTGTGTAAATTTTACAAATTCTATGTTATTCAATCATAAATTTTAAAAAGTCCATTCAAATCCACTGTTATTGAACTGATGATTTAAAAATACAGAAATCCAAATCTCATGGTTTTAGGTGGGATTTGAAAGAATTTTACCATAAATTATATCAAATTCCCTAAAATCTATCAAAATTTCAAATTTTCTAAATCCCGTAAAAACTTCTAAAATCATTGTTTCAATACACCCAACTTTGGCTCATACCTAGGGCAAGACGGGCAATAACCATGAGACATAAAAAAATTTAAAAAAAATATTAAACAAATGGGGACCAGAAAAAAAAAAGAATAATTATGTTAGAAAATGGTCCTAAAAAATTATATGACTAGGGACAAAAAAAAATTTTGAGACGGGGCTGAATACACACCCCCCTTAGGAATTCAATGATTACACCAAATATCCTACATTTATAAAAGGAAAGATGACCTTTTTAGCCACTAATATTCCAAACCAAGATTCATATTTAGAGTTTTTTTTTTTTCCAAAACCAAAAAAAACAGAGTCATATTTTGACGAGTGTTTTAATAGAAGAGAGTGAGAGGAACAGAGAAGTGGCCAATGGGGGTTTTGAAATTGGGCTATTTGGATTCCGAGAACAGTTAGAAGCAAAGAGAGAAAGAAATCATGCGTACCATCTTATGCTCTTCTACTCACTTCTCTCGTATCTATTGTCCCCACCACCTACTTCTCTTCACCCAACACTTGTTTTCCTCTTTGTCCTTTTCCATGTCCTATTAGTTTCAAGTTTGGACAAATAAGCACACGTGTGAAGAAAATAGCCTTTCCCACACTTCTACATTCCATTTTCTTCTTGTAGAGTTTTTTTTTTTGCTTTGAAGAAACACTTCTTGTAGAATTTTAGTTATGACAAAATAAAGCAAATAAACACAATTCCTCGATTCAGATCCATTTTCGGGTTCAATTCGGTTTAGTTAAAATATATATACAGATTTTTAATATACAGATTTTCAGTTACTTTTAATATTATCATAGTAAAAAATTAAGAAATAAATGTATATATATGGTTTCAAATTTTTGTTTGATAACATTAATGTCCGAGAAGATTAGAAATTTCATCTTATAGTAATATGATAAGGCTAGAAGATGATGATCTTTGAATATATTTGTATCATAAACTGGAAATGAAAAAGACACTAGGTGTATTATAAAAATGCAAAAGTAACGATTATATTACAATAACATCCTGTATTTGTTTTTTCCTTATAAATCTTTCAATTTTGATGAAAAAGTTAGGAATTATTTACGAACCTAAATGCGAGTAAATGATAAAGTGTCACTAAAATAACGAATCTACGAACTTTTTCAAAGTCGTAATTGGTCGAACCAACCATGAATGATTTGGGCATAATTACAAGAGATCCTGCAGGTTGTGGGGTTTGCAAAATCGACCCCATATCTTACCATTTAAGTGTAATAAGAGCAGCCCAAAGTTATTACTTGTGTTTGGATCTAAAGTCTGAAAATACAAATGTTTTTCTCCTATTTCATTTTCTCTTAGACATCCAATAAAAACTCGACAAACAACCAAGAAAAAACCTAAAGTAAAAAAGAATAATATATTCAAAAACTCTGTAAAACGAGAAACTAAATAAAGTAAATGGAACCAACACTTCTCCTAATAGAGCCAAAACATAACCTCGGGAACCTCTTCTTCCTACCAACTATAAAAACAGACACTAACAAAAGTATCCATTGATTTCATAAATTTTGCTTGCTTACAAACAATATAGTTTTGATGTGATTTTCATACCCAATCAGTCCCTATCTCCATGGCAATTTGTTTCTTGGACCGAAGCCAAATTTGATTCTAAAAGGATATATCTGTCTTTGTGACATCTATAGTGGTCAAATCCGATTTTTCTTTTACAGTGAATTAAATGTTTGATCACAAAAAGTTCAGTTAGTATTACATTGTAGAATGTACATAAAGGAAATTTTTAGGATGTTATAGATGATAAATTCTAGTTTTTAAAAATAATTATTAAGGTCTTACGCTTATACATTCTAACACTTTTGTGGTATAGTCTAGATACACACATGTAACTATTTTGATTACAATATCTACATGAAATGATTGCAAGATTCCGATAAGATTGTATTTTATAACATCAAGATTGAATCCAACATGCATGAATACCAAGCACATGAAACAAATACACATTTAAGTTAGGATTTAATTGTCGTCTAGTTCTTTTTGTCCTTTTGATTAAAGACCAAAACATTTTGTTCAATAT
The DNA here is from genome assembly GCF_000633955.1 of Camelina sativa. NCBI lineage: Eukaryota > Viridiplantae > Streptophyta > Magnoliopsida > Brassicales > Brassicaceae > Camelina > Camelina sativa. Next base: position 11,728,640 of record NC_025702.1, on the reverse strand, counting down.
ACGCAATTTTTTTTATTTATTACACTACTATTATATTCACCTTATAAAGAGATTAGTACGAAATCCCATGTGGCAAAGCCCTTCAAGACAAAAAAATATGAGAGAAAAAAAACAATTATTATAAGAAAGATTTTAAAAACCAAACAAATGTACACTAACATGACTTGAAGCTTGCTTATATAAAGACTTCAAGGACCCTTTGTTCCCCCATCTCCTCAACAACACTCACTTTGAACAAGACAAAGCAAAAACCCAAAAACTCTCCAAGAAAAAAAGAAAAGAAATGGCGATACTTTGCACAACAACAACAACATCTCCGGCAGAGAAAGAACACGAACCAAAACAAGATCTTGGAAACGACCAAACTCCTCCAATAATCTTCAACCCTTCTCTTCTTAACCTTCAAAACCAAATCCCAAACCAATTCATTTGGCCAGACGAAGAGAAACCTTCCATTGATATCCCCGAGCTCAACGTCCCTTTCATCGATCTCTCAAGGCAAGACTCTACTCTTGAAGCTTCTAGACTCATAGCAGAAGCTTGCACCAAACACGGCTTCTTTCTCGTCCTCAATCATGGCGTCAGCGAGTCACTCATATCCGAAGCTCAACGTTTGATGGAACGTTTCTTCGACATGCCTCTCGCCGGAAAACAGAGAGCTCAGAGAAAACCCGGTGAGAGCTGTGGCTACGCAAGTAGCTTCACCGGAAGATTCTCCACCAAGCTCCCATGGAAGGAGACTCTCTCTTTCCGATTCTCCAACGAGAATAGTGGCTCGAGAACAGTTCAAAATTACTTCTCCGATACATTAGGACAAGAGTTCGAACACTTCGGGTACGTGTCTTTTAAAACAGAACAAGAACCACAAAACAGAACAGAGCAAACCCTTGTTTCTCTGTTATCTAGTCTCACTTTAAATAAACCGGTTTTCTCATACCGGAAACAATTTGACCGGTCAAGCTAATGATTTTCCCGGTTTTGTTCACAGGAAGGTGTATCAAGACTACTGTGAAGCAATGAGTTCCCTATCACTCAAGATCATGGAGCTTTTGGGGCTAAATTTAGGCGTAAACCGAGACTATTTCCGAGGGTTTTTCGAAGAGAATGATTCGATTATGAGACTAAATCATTATCCTCCATGCCAAACACCAGATCTCACGTTAGGTACAGGACCTCATTGTGATCCAAGCTCTTTAACCATCCTACATCAAGACCAAGTCAATGGCCTTCAAGTCTTTGTTGACAATCAATGGCGGTCCATTCTCCCCAATCCCAAGGCTTTCGTTGTCAATATCGGTGACACTTTCATGGTAATTAATAGATAACTATATATATAGTAATAATTGACATTATTGTTACCTCAATACACAAATGGTTGATTAAACTTTGGTTTTGTCTAGGCTCTATCGAACGGGATATTCAAGAGTTGTTTGCATAGAGCGGTTGTGAATAGAGAATGCGCGAGGAAATCGATGGCATTTTTCTTGTGTCCGAAGAAAGACAAAGTGGTGAGACCACCAAGTGAGATCTTGGAGAAGATGAAAACAAGAAAATATCCTGACTTCACTTGGTCTATGTTCCTTGAGTTTACTCAAAATCATTACAGAGCGGATGTGAATACTCTCGATTCCTTTTCAAATTGGGTGATTAGCAACAAGAAAAATCCCATCTAAGAAATCAAATTCCTATATAAACTCTTTTGTCCTTTTTTTTTTTTTTGGCTACTTTGTGTCCTTTGTTCTCATGGTGTAAATCCATTAAATTGGATTTCGAAGTTTATAACGTTTTTATATTGTTTCAAATTTTAGACCATGGCATATCATATGAATGCTCATTAAGTTGAATACGCGTGACGGTGTGGTAGAAACGGGATTTCATGACGTAAATATATGGGAACGAGACGGTTTATTGATCTATATATGTTATTTCCATTTCTAATTCGGAACAAGAATTTTCGCAACTAAAATCATGTTCCAAATGTGTTTAATATTCTTTAAACAAAAATAAAGAGGCAGAAATATAACATAAAGCTATTACTAAATTATAATTTTAAATATTCCGGTTAATTTTTACAATCATAAAGCTAATAAAATTTCTTTTCATTTTAAAATTATAATTTCCGCGAATTCTTCCGTTTAAAGAGGGGATTTTGATTGAAACACATAATTGTCACCAAATCGGAGGGGAACGGGACAGAACGTCAGTCCTATCTACGTGTCATAATATTTCGGAGCGGATTTGATTGGAGGAAGTTGACAAAGAGAGTAAGAAAAATCCAAGAACAAAGTACACATCAAGTGTCATTAACCAGTAACTCAAGACTAAAGACATAAAATTCGTCGTGCATCATATACATCAACAACATGTAGTGTAGTAAGAGTCATCATAAGAAAAGAAAACACATGGGCCACCAAAACCTACCCAAGAATGTTCTGTTTCTTGCAAACATAAGAACCAAAAACCCTAATAATGCTCATCATCCTTTGAATCTTACCTGTTTGGCACGCTAGATATACATGTAGCAGACACTTGTATGTGTTTTCTTGCACAATTTACAACTCATTATTGAGTTTATTTTCCTATTATATTTATTTATTCACGTTTTTAAATTTCGAAAACATTTCAGGAACATTAAAATTTTGTCCGATCGCGGGAATCAAACGACTAAAATAATTGATACGAGATGTGTGAAACAAAAAAATGCTTATATATATATATATGAATGTCAAATATATATATATACACACCTTTTTATTTACCTCGGTAAAAAGTTATATCGCCCTTTTGAACCGTATATGTTCACCCTAACTTCTGTCCTTTGCAACACGTCTTAAGTTACTTAACACAACAATGCTTATATTACCTTTTTGAGTAAACTTTTGTCATTTGTGGAGATTAAACAATATATATTACATATCTATATATATATTGCGTGAATTCTATATTACCAGCTAATTAAGCGTAACTTTGTTAAATTAACGAGAAACAAAAAAACATGGTTAGATAATTGTAATGCCCCTACTCCCATTTCTTAGTGGATCCTATGTCCATTCAATCCATGGTTCCACTTTCTTTAATGGATTCCACGTCTTCTCACTAGGCCCGTGAACCCATTAATATCTGATAGTCGGTTTGTTACGTCCGAGAGGCTTTAAAGACTTGTTACCGTCCCTACAAATCACCACATGATTTTTCCCTGTGATTTGTCCTCACCTGGCACAGTTCAGACATCACTTCCTGGAAGGTCACCCATCCTGAGACTACTCCAGTTCAAGCACGCTTAACTTTGGAGTTTTCTCAGGATCTTTGACCGAAAAGATAAGTGCACTTTGGTGACATAGATGGCCAAATCAATTCTTTTAAACTTCTCCGCAAACTAGGGTGTCACAATTCACCCCTACTAACAGATCGCAACGTCTTCGTTGCGCACCAAGACTGTCACCCCCGACAGTGTGAGTCAACTCGACTCCGCACCCGTTCGGGTTCGACTTTGATACCACTTGTAACGCCCGACCGCCATCTCTTAGTAGACCCGATGTCCACTCCCAGTCTATGAGCCCACCTTCCTTAATGGGTCTCACGTCCTCTCACTAGGCCCATGAGCGCATCAATATCCGACGGTTGGTTTGTTATGTCCGGGATGCTTTAAAGGCTTGTTACAGTCCCCAAATCACCACATGATTTTTCCCTGTATTTTGTCCTCACTCGCACAGTTCCAACAATCACTTCACGGAAGGTCACCCATTTTGAGACTACTTCAGCTGAAGTACGCTTAACTTTGAAGTTCTCTTAAGATTTTTGACCGAAAAATAAATGCACTTTAGTAATATAGTTGGCCAGATCAATTTTTTTAAATCTGATATTTCATATCAATGCAACATCCACTTGTGATGAGCATATAAATTCCGTATATACATATTATAATACAATTAAAATCTAGCTAACTAACGTCCAAATTAAACTTATGGTGAAAACAAAACTTGTACAATTATAAAATGGAGAATTTTTCTTTTTAAAGCATAGCTTACATGAATCTAAGAAATGAAAGATTTTAGTTACATAGTTGTTGATAATAATGACGAAGAGAAGCCTGTAAGCAACAAGACAAAAGAACAGCTCTAATCAAAATCCAAGACACCCTCGCATCACGTGCATCTCTTTTGGTCTCTTTCTCTTCGTCACTCTTAAGTATTTTGTTTTCCTCTAATTATTATTTTAGAGTAAGGAAAAAAACAAAAGAACAGATCTCTCTGGCCAAGCAAAACGACAACGTTTGGGATATTGCATCATATGCACATTTATTTTGTCCAATTACTTTCTGTTTCTTCTTCTTCTTCTCCCTAATAAATTTTAATTATACTGTAGATTTGTTTACTTTCGATTTTCAGGTTTGTTTTTCATGATATTCAATTCTATTTGTAATATTATCTCTGATTGATGCCATCTGTCTTACTAGTTTCTGCAGCCTCTTCATGCATGAATCGTATGTAGATCTGTAATGACACATCAATATAGCTCTCTTTGTTTACCAAAAAAAATAAAAATATAGCTCTCTTTTGGTAACACTTTATTTTTTCCACATAATAATGAATTAAATGGTTTGGTCCGCGAAATTTACCATGTTCACTGCAAGAGTAAAGCCGGGTTTTTTTTTTTTCTTGGAGAAATATACCTCAATTACTTCACTCATCGGGGGATGAAAGCTAGACACTCTGCCTCTCTCATTACGTGTGTAAGTAGGGAATCCTGTAAGACCAAGTACATCCGTCATCTTCTTTCCAGTGTCTTTTAATAAAAAAAACAAAAAAAATTAAAAAAGTGAGGAAAGAGAGAGATACAAGATCTGCCAGCAGATTCAGAGATCAGAGACACTCCTCTCACCCTCTTTTGCTTATGTGTCACATTCTCATTAATTAATTTTTAAAAGAAAAATAACTAATTAGATTACATAATATTATTGCATTAAAATATTAATCTAATAATTCTGAGATCCTAATTTTAAAGGATCACCGATGGTGATACCCTAATGGACGGTCGTGGAGCAAAGATGTTTACAGTAACCAGACACATGTAATTAACTCAAATGGTAAATATTTTGAAGTAAAACTTAGAAATTCCCTGTTCGAATAACATTTGGGAAAAAGACCATATAAAATGTTCTAATTTATGAACTAAGAGAATGTATAAATCTAAATTCTCAAATTTTTGTTAACTAAAAAAGAAATCCATCCATACACATGTATAGGAACTTTTGAGGTCACTAATAAGAATGAAACAAGGATTCTCACAACGGTCGTCATGATATGAGAAAGAGCGGACCTCTCATTACGACTCTTTGGTTCTAGTCGTCCTTGATATATATAAATTTGTTATTATTAGGTTAAAGATTGAATTAAAATCAAAGTAAATTAGTATGATTTTCAGGTGATTTGTTTTAGTTTTTGGGGGTATAAGAAAAACACATATGCTATATTCTCTTAGATTGGTCAACCATGATTATGCTTGGTTAAAACTCAGTGTTAAAGAAAGTAGAACGAGAATTTATTAAAAATACCTTTTTTAAATACTTCTTTTCAAAAATACCTTTTTTTGGCCATTTTTATCTTTGCCCTCCTTTAATTTTAATTTTTAATAACCATTTTACCCTTAGATGAAAAATATTTTATTCAATAAAAATAAAAACAAATTTTTCCGCCAAAAATATTCCGACATATTTTCCCGCCAAAAAAATTTTGATAAAAATTTTCAACAAAAAAACTTTCTTGCCATAAAAAATTTATAAGGTGTTTAAAATATTTTATAAGGTAAAAATCTCATAAAAATCTTATAAACACCTTTAAAATGCTTTTACAAAGTTTTTAAAAGCGTTTACAAGGTTTTTAAAAGGTTTTTAAACACCTTGTAAAAACGTTTACAAGGTTTTTATAAGGTTTTTAAACACCTTATACACAAATTTACAAGGTTTTTAAAAGCATTGACAAGGTTTTTAAAAAGTATAAATTTCAAAAATTTGGCGGGAAAAAATTACTTTTGGCGGAAAAAAATTTCGATTTTGGCGGGAAATTTTTTGATTTTGGCGGGAAAGTGTTTTGATTTTTGGCGACTATACATTCTTGTTGTCATTCAAAGAAAGGGTAATTTGGTCATTTTGTACATAAAAAGGGATAATATTATATATTTACAATGACATTACTTTTGACCTTTTATATTTGAAGTGTTTTCTTTTTTTCTGATTACGACATTACTTATCAAAAAAGGTCAAACTTAATTTGTTTGCCAACCAATTAAAAATATATTAATTTTTATACTACATGTAACTGTTAGTTTTTCTCTTTTTTTTTTTTGTCAACTAATGTTATATATAAAACTTGGAAAGATACAAAGTGGAATATAATTTAAGCCGGCGGAAAACAAAGATATCTCCAAAGTCTAAAGCCCAAAAGAGGGAAACTAAGCCGTCGAACAAAAGAGAAGTTCCCGGAAGTAAAAAGAGAAACTAATAATAAAAACTACTAAGTAGAGAATTTAGACCCTAAAAGAAGGTGAATCCTTAAACTAAAGACAAAAGCAACAAGGCTAAACCCTTAAACAAATACTAGTCTTAACAAGCAAAACAAACTCTTCTCTTGAACCACATGCAAGTGAGAAATACTAATGATGCCCACGGCCAATCCGAAGCTAACTTCAACCTCCTCCTATCCTCATGAGAGCTGATCTCTCAGAACCAGAAACAAAGACTTCATAACCCGGCAAGCAAAGATCCGAAACGCTTCTGAATACAACGATGACGACACCGCGTCCAAAACCGTCTGTGTAGAAGCCTTTCAAAACGCAATCAGATCTAAACAAATTTGCAAAGCCAAGACATGGAGCAAAGCCAAACCTCTCGCTAAAACTGAGCTCCAACAAGCACAATGATAGAGCGAGAAGGCTATCACCAACAACGAACAAACCATGAGAAGAGCCAACTGCAAACCATGAAGACTAGCACATCTTCTAACAAAATGAAGCCTAAGCTTAGAAAGGGAACAAGCATTTTGGGAATCAAAGGCTGGAAGAATGAACCAAGGGTGATTGGCGAGACAAAGGCTGGGCGGACAAAACGCAATCACAGCCAAACAAACACAAACGGAAACAAATCGATTAGAAGCACAAGAATGGAACCAAAGGAGGGGAAGGGTCAAGAAGATATTTTATTCTTCGAGTCGTACCGTGGAACTACTAGCTCCAGAATTATTAACATCAACCTGCAACCACTAAAACCAACTTAATTGGCCGTTCAAACCGCAACCACAAAACCCAAGATCGAAACTCTAACCAAACCACAAAACTCCCCAATCGAGAGCCATAAATCAACCACATCTAACACCAACAGAACAGAGGAAACTTACCATGGAGAGTAAAAGCCACACAGTTAGGACAACCAACCGAGCAAAGAGACAGGAGACAAACCATGCCGCAGATCCGCTCAACCCAAAGAAAATCAAGCCGTTGAGAAAGGAACCCAGAACCCATGCCATGGCAATAGCCCTGCGGAACCTTCTCGTAGACACTTAAGCACAACGACGCTTCAGCACCAGCTCCTTGGCCGTTAAGAACAAATCACCGTGCTTAGATCTAAGAGACCCCAACCAAAACCCAACACTCCAAAGCTCGATCGAAAACTCCGCTCACTAAAACGCAAAGGAAAGCTATAAACGAGACAAGGAATCCGGCGGTGGCATCTAGGGCACACCAACCGCCAGATTCAAACGGAGAAGCAAAGTAGATCTAGTCGCCTTTTGAATCGTCTTTAATGCCTCTGGAGAGAGAAAGTCGTGACCTATGCTTCTTTTTAACTATTAATTTTTCTCTTAAATTATGAAATGTAGTTTATTAGTTCTATATTATAATTCTAGTAATTTTTTGATTCGTTATAATATATATTTACTAGTGGTTGATCTGGACTAAGCGCAGAGTATTATTATTAATTCATAATGTTCTTTTTTTTTTTCAAAAATTTTCTATGTTTATTTTTTTTATTCTTTTGATGTTATGCTTCATGAATTTACTGGTTAATAAATATGGTATTTTACTGTGTTGTTTTTAGATAGGAAATTTTGTAGCATTATGATATGAGTGAAGATTTAGAAATGATCATTGTAAACTCTAATATGTAAACCAATATTTAATACAAGCCATTTGACCCATAATTGTCGCAAGCCATCCATAAGCGTAACTCAACATAGTCACTTAAGTCCATTGATTTATACACCCTAAGTGGTATCATTGTATCGTTCAGAAATCTATTTTCCTTTCTTTTAAAAAGCTATTGTTGTTTCGCCGAAGTCGGTAGATTCATGTTAGAGAGAACCGTAATTGCAACAAGTAGCGCTCCACAATTTGATTTTGTTGTCGATTTTATGAATTTCGTTTCCGTATTTTGTATAATATTTAAGCAAAGATGGAGTGTGACATACTCTGAGATTGTAGATGAAGCGTGTTGTTTCTTTCTTCCCACTGTTCAAAGAGGGAGACCATGCCACGCGAGATAAAGGTGGAGACTTAGTTTTCTTTTCATAACTGAGCGATGATGTAGTGGAGTGTGTCTGTCTATATGAAACAACCCGACCATTTTTTATTTTTAATATTCTATTATCTAGTGATCTCATACTCACTAGAACCATAACCCCCACTCAAACAAAATTGGATAATATAAACCAACAAAACTCATGTCATTAAACGAATAAAATGAATAACAAATAACCAATAGCAATTCCAAAGCATAAAACAAAGTCATAGACCATCAACTTAATATCCGTTCTAGACAACTAATTTCCACTTTAGCATTCTAAGAGAAGCACATAGCAAATAACCGAGCTTCCAGAACATCTTCCTCTCCATCGCCCTGATCCCACGGTCAGACTTTGTCTTTACCTGCGCCACAACACAAAAGGGAAGCGTAAGTATTACAAGAAATACTTAGTGAGGCAATCCTGGCTATACACATAAGCAATAAGATCTCCTCATGTCACAATCAATAAATAACAAACAAACCATGCAAAACACAAAGCCATCAAGATGAATCGCTGCTGAAGGATGGTGTCGATGGACACTCACACCTAGCAAAAGTTGTATCGATCAATACAACCTTCCGGTGTCGAACGACACACTCCTTGTATTGATCGATGCCTGCTCGACATTTTTTCCGTAACCCCTAATTTACATCGACTGACACCTCCACATGCGTTGATAGATGCTCGTTAGGTTTCTCGCGCCGTCCTCACATTGGTGTCACACTCCTTGTGTCGATCGACACTCATATCAAGCGTCGATTCTCTTCGATCAGAAACTCTGAATCTCGCCTTCAAACTCCTCCCACGCTTCCCAAGCATTGTCCGGAGCGAATCCAAGCTTCATGAGCCACAAAAAACACATAGAACTCAAAAGAAAACAATCACACAACACACAAAGTCACAAAAACAGAGATCTTAGCTTAGATAAGCCATGGTCATGCACTCACCTTTGCCAAGCAAGAAGATTCGACCAACACACGACCAGAAACACACCTTCACAAGCTCTTCCCACGTTCTCAGACTTATATCTCCAACCACAAAGCCAAACTCACAAGAACAGGGACAAACAACTTCAGGAAAAACCTTCAGGAAATATTTGAGAATTGTTTTCTCTCTTTTTCCACACAAAAGAGGCGACAATCGACTTTCCTAAACCTAAAACGTCGATCTCAAACCTTAAATACGATCGCCAAACCGAACCAACTCGAACCTAAAATCCTGAAATCAAACCGAACATCCGACCACTTAAGGTGTCGATCGACACGACCGACTGTGTCGATCGATACCTCTACCAAAATTCCAAATTTTGGTTCACATGTATTACACTATAAGTATGATTGGGGAGTAATCTTTATTTTTCAATGAGTAAATGTCATTTTGACACATAGTAGCTGCAGATGAATTGAAGATAACGAGATTCAGACCCTTGATTACAAAGAAAGCATGAAGTGTCAGTTTGGTGTCTTGATTTAAGTTATCGATATCTTGTGAGACTTATTTGTAAGTATACTATGGTAAGGCCCATAGTAAACTATATGAGGACTCAATTAGACGAGTAAGTAACTGAGGAATAGAGTAATTAGAGTTGCATTGAATGCATTTAAACGTATCATTGTAAGACTCCATGGTACTGAGGACGAAGAAGAACATGAATGGAGAGAAAGAGAAGCCTTTACAACGTTGTAGAGAATGACATAGGGGAAGGTGTGTGTGGGATGAGATTACTTTTACGGTTGATCTATATGTTATTAAGGTTATAGTTCTGTTTAGTAGGTTGACTCAAAATTTGGAAGATTATTTAATGTGGTGGACCTTCTTTGTGGATGAAATAGAATTTAGATGTCTATGAAACTCAACAATTAGAGTTGTTGAAAATAGAAATGGACTAAACTAAATAGATCATAAAAAAATTGTAATTCAAGATTTTCTTTTTCTTTCAATTTCTTTTGCTGCTTTATTTTGATCAACTTCCTGCTTTTTATTATATTTTTTTTTGGCAGTGAATTTATCTTAATGTTACTATTTGAACTGTAAGTTTCCAAATGACAACGTGGCAATAACTTCATGAACATGCGATATAGTTCTAATCCAGTAGCAAAAATATGTATGTATGTATATACATTTTTATTACTATTAGAATCACACCACACTGTATAGTTCCGTTATCGTTCAGTCTAAGTCTCCAATGATATATTGAATCACACCACACTGTATGTATGGTGTATATGTATGTAATAAAAATGTATATGTAATAGTAATAAAAATGTATATGTATGTATGTATATACATTTTTATTACTATTAGAATCACACCACACTGTATAGTTCCGTCATCGTTCAGTCTAAGTCTCCAATGATATATTGAATCACACCACACTGTATGTATGGTGTATATGTATGTAATAAAAATGTATATGTAATAGTAATAAAAATGTATATGTATGTATGTATATACATTTTTATTACTATTAGAATCACACCACACTGTATAGTTCCGTCATCGTTCAGTCTAAGTCTCCAATGATATATTGAATCACACCACACTGTATGTATGGTGTATATGTATGTAATAAAAATGTATATGTAATAGTAATAAAAATGTATATGTATGTATGTATATACATTTTTATTACTATTAGAATCACACCACACTGTATAGTTCCGTCATCGTTCAGTCTAAGTCTCCAATGATATATTGAATCACACCACACTGTATGTATGGTGTATATGTATGTAATAAAAATGTATATGTAATAGTAATAAAAATGTATATGTATGTATGTATATACATTTTTATTACTATTAGAATCACACCACACTGTATAGTTCCGTCATCGTTCAGTCTAAGTCTCCAATGATATATTGAATCACACCACACTGTATGTATGGTGTATATGTATGTAATAAAAATGTATATGTAATAGTAATAAAAATGTATATGTATGTATGTATATACATTTTTATTACTATTAGAATCACACCACACTGTATAGTTCCGTCATCGTTCAGTCTAAGTCTCCAATGATATATTGAATCACACCACACTGTATGTATGGTGTATATGTATGTAATAAAAATGTATATGTAATAGTAATAAAAATGTATATGTATGTATGTATATACATTTTTATTACTATTAGAATCACACCACACTGTATAGTTCCATCATCGTTCAATCTAAGTCTCCAATGATATTACATGAGTAAATATATTGAGTAGATCATAAAAAAATTGTTAATCAAAACTTTTTTCTTTCAATTTCTTTTGTTGCTTTATTTTGATCAACTTCGTGCTTTTTATTATATATTTTTGGCATTGGATTTATCTTAAAGTTACTATTTGAACTGTAAGTTTCTAAATGACAACGTGGCAATAACTTCATCAACATGTGATACAGTTCTAATACAGTAGCAAAAATATGTATGTGTAATTGTATATACAGTTTTATTACTATTAGAATCACACCATAGTATAGTTCCGTCATCATTCAGTCTAAGTCTCCAATGAAAGACTTATATAATTGGAGCCATAAAAGACTTATATAATTGGAGCCATAAAATAGTAAAATACTTAGAGCAATAGCCTTTGAAAATCTTTCTATTTGTTTGCAAATTTTCTGATAGCCTTTAAAATGAAGTACTTATAGCAATAACCTTTGAAACTCTTATTTCATTGTCAATGAATTTAAACTGTCATAAAATAAAATAAAACCTTGAACCTATTTCAATTTATTCTTATCTTCAAATAGTTTGTTTTAAAAATGAATAAATAAAAATCTTCCATGACTTATGTGAGATATAAGGAAAAAAACACATAACCTTTTGTAAAAGATTAATAGTAAAAAAAAAAGATAAAGAATTTAAACAATAGATATTACATATTATAAACCCATACAAAGTCGTAGCTTCAAGTTGTGTCTTCCATTCCATTTATGTTTAAATATAATTTTGAAAATTCTAACAAAAATGGTGAAATATGAGATACCAAATGGGAAAAATGTAAAAAAAAACTCCGAAATTTTTTTTATTTGTACGTTTAATACCCAATTGTTTTGGATTGGAACAAAAATACACTAAATAATAAAAACGTGTCATTTAAAACTCAAAATAATTAGTGTTGTTATTTTCATACCTACGATTTTTCAACAAAATCAAAATTCCAATTTTACCATAGTTATCTAATTAATTTTTATTTTTTAATATAAAAACTCTCGGTTTTTGCTAACCATATCAAACGGAGCTTAGCCGGTTATTTATTTCTTTCTCTCTCTTCTTCCTCCTCTTCTCTCTAATCATCGAATTCATCAGAAGGAAGAACCCATTACTACTACTGTATCAAAATGTTCTCAAGATGAGATTCTTAACTTCTTTGTTCATATCCAAAATCAAACATGATGCAAACCAATATATCATAGCCAGATTTTGATTCACAGACTAAGGCAACAAGAAGTTTAGAACTTACGAGAGTACTATCGAGTATAAACTCCCCATTAGGCGAGAAGTTGGCAAAAGAAACAGCAGGAGTCTTATCATCAGTGAGAGTCTTCAAGCAAGTTCCTTCAGTAACATCTCAAATCTTTTATGTCCAATCATGACTTCCGGAAACAATCAACGATCCATCCCGATTGAAATCTGAGTCGTCTCGTCGAATCGTAGGTGATTTGAAGGAGAGTCAGAGAGATATATGAGTTGCCATTTAGATGATAGAAAACAGCCGCCATTTTGTTTAGCCCAATGTCTGTTTCTCTCGACAAACTCACTTCTCACTTCTCACTTCTCATCAGTCATACAGTACTCATACAGTTTTGAAATTATTATATTTCAACGTCAATATTTTGCTACTACGTATAAATTAATTTAAAATGAAAATTGGACAATAATTTAATAAGTTTACCACAAGTCTACAATTGCATCTTTTTTATTCATTTCATGCTTAATTTATGTCCAACGAATAATAACAATTATTATCCGCTGCTCACTACAACTCACTTAACTCTCGAAATATTTGAAACTAAAACGTTGCTACCGAAGGTAATCAGATTGACTAAACCTGATGGTCAAACACTCTATGTCAATTGTGACTCGAACATTCAAATGTGAAACTAAACATATGGTTTTAAAACCACTAGACTGCTTTAAAAAAACAAAAAAAAGTAAAAAAAATAAAAAGTAAGACTAATATGACGATGTACTGGCAGATTGAACCTGGAGAAGGTGGTGAAAGCAATCAGCTGCGGTCGGTCGGTTCTCTTGGTTCGGTTCCAAGCACTTCCCCTGAAGTTCTCTCAACATCTTTGGCACATTACTCAATCCACACGTCTTTATCATATAACCCACTCCCCACACATCTACTTTCACCGCATGCAATCCCCTCTCCATCTCCGGTGCGTGTCTCCCACGCTCCTCTTCCTTCTCCTCAACTGCCTTAGCTACAGGACGGTAGGGGTTAAGCTGCGGGGCTTCAACAGCCGCGTCGAACCCACAAACGAACCAATCCGTGTCAGTTGTTGTTGTGGTCGTCGCCGTGCTTCTCATTACATTATCCCATCCCATGTCACGATGCATGAACGAAAGGTCGTGAAGGGCAACGAGCGCTTTAGTCACACACATCAGCGAGATAATGAGCTGGTCAACGTTTTGTGGTTTAACTCTGATTCCACGTGGCTTAAAACTCAACGACAGATCTTTCTCGCATGCCCTATCCAAATGCTCCGCGTGTGGAACTCTTTGGTCGAGAAAATCGTAGATTCCTTTCACTTTCATCCATTTTCTCTTGCTTGAGTAATACTTAGTCACCGTGTGAGGCGCTACTTCTGTCACATATTCTCCATGATCGGTTCTCTCAAAGTCGTTGTAGCACAAAAGCCTCGTAGTGCAGTACCTATCCGCAAGCAAAGGTAAGAGGGAAGCGAGACGGTAACAAGGAACCAATGCCTTGATTCGATCGGACGGTGATGAGACATTGAATGAATAAAGATCAGTGCAGATCACTCGATCTTGCGATGATAGGCTCAAAGCGCAGAAAGTTACGGTGAACCCTATTGCGTGATATCCAAGAATGTATGGAAGATCATTGTAGGACCAAAGAATCTTCTTGACCAATAGCGAACAAGGATCAGCTGCGCCTTCTCGTACCTTATCAGCCTCCTCTCCTCTCCATAAACCAAATCCTTTTATGAACCCCATCACGTTTGGCCACTGATCTTGTACGTTTTCAACCCAAGATGACGAGTCTGGTTTACGCAAAACCACCATTTCACAAAACTTTGAAACCATCCGGTTAATGCAGTCGTCCCAAAGTGGGATCAGCGAGTCTTTGCTCAAGATAACGAATCCGTTATTAGGGTTTAAGCGGGACATTATGGGGCCAATGATATCGTATGTGATTGCTCTACAATCTAGTAGCTCAGTGGAGGAGATGGAGAAGAAGAGCTCTTTTCCCGTTGGCAAGTCTTTGTAGACGTCTGGCCGGAGAGGAAACCGGAGATTTTCCGGCGGTGGTTCTCGAAGATATCGTGCAAGGTCAAACAAACTCGGGAGTTTTCCAGCTGGTACACGCAATTTACTCAAGCAATGCTCCGATGGGTCTTGGAAGTCCAGTGTTGATATTGCTGTATTAGCATTAGTGCCAATGTTAATAATATAATAATGAGAATTTTAAGCTATACGATTCGAAATGTTGTCCAATAAAAAAAAAAAACTGTAAAATTTACATTTATAAAGGGGTTCTGAGAGTTGAAGCTGAGCTCGATCATACAAACCTGCCACATTAACTGTTAAACGAAAACAAAAATACAATAAGCTTGGAGAGTTACATTAATTTTTCTCTCTAATTAATTTCGTATATATATCACTAAAGGTTTATTGATCAAATAAACTCGCCACATTAATAGAAAAAACAAAAAAAAAGGGTTGCATTGTTTCCTGTTTAATTTTGTATACTTATCGCAACACGTTTAACTTTTAGATTTTCTACTTTCTAGCTCTATAGATATAACCCTAGAAAACTTGCATAAATTTTAGTTCCTCTATAATTTAAGTCTCTTAATCATTATTACTATATTTTTAATATCTCTTCGCTGATTAGAGAGGATCTTTGCATTGATTTTCACATTAATTTGCTAACCAAAATTGTATTATTGTATCACTAAACCATGTATGTTACCTGAAGGTGAAGGAGCAGATGGTAAAGTTGACCTTTGTCTTCCAAAGACTTTAAGATGTTGACCAGAAATAAATTTATCCAAAGAAAATCCCTTGAGAGGTCCATCTTCGAAGGACTCCATTGTACAAGCCACCATGTTATCTTCCAAGTATGTGAGCTCGTCTGCATTCAAGAAACTCGACCCACTAACCCTAATTCTCCCATAATCAACCTCTCCTTCAGCCCACAAGTTAACTGATTCCTCCCAAGTTAACCGTATTTTCCCAATACGGCGAAGATCTTTTATCGAGGAAGACGAAGAAGAAGCAGAAGGGATCATCTCGGAAGTAGGAATGTATAGTGATTTATTAGAGAATACACCTGATGATCCTCTAGCAATGTTGTGTGAATACGGATGATATTGAGGATAATCATCTCCAACTATTGATAATGCTAATCTCTTCGCTCTTCCTACAAAGTACGTACATAATTAAAGTTACTCAAAGAAATAATTTGATAGAAGAACAAAAAAAACTTAATTAAGACAATTTCATCTTCCTTTAATTCTAATCAATAATACCAATAAACGATCGTACCAAACATAGTCTACACTCTACAAGTCCAAAATAACGCAGTATGGCACAGTGTGACTCTATTATTTAAATTATGCACTTTAGACAAGTCAATGAGTAATAAATATAAAAATGTTATGGAAGAAGTAAAAAAAGTAAAGTGTTACCAATGGAAGAGATCGTAGGATTGTTTTCAGTATCATATTCGTCTCTTGAAGTCATCAACGGTGGAGGATGAGGAGGAGGTAGTGCCTCAACAGAAGGAGGCGTTGAGATAACAGTCACCGGAGCTCCTCCACCGCCGCCGCGGTTGATAGTCGGAGCTCTGACACGTGGACCCATGAAAAGAGCCAATTCTTGATAGACTTCTTCGTCAAAAGACGCGGGAAGCCGATGTTGCTTCCTCTCGTAAGGAGAGAGCCTGAAGTAACTCTTACCGTATTTTTCTTGATCTCCGCATTTCTCCCACTCGTACACTTTCCTAAACTCACCAAGCATGTTGTCCCATTTCGTACCGGCGATTTTAGAGTCTCGGTTTATGCCGTGTCGGTTGAGGAACTCGGCTACTTCCCTGTCTTTTTCAGCCCGGGTTTTGCCTCTGCCTTCGCCTGACCCGGATCCGGATCCGGACCCGGTTCCTTGGTTTTGGTACTGGATTCTCCAGGCTCTTGCTAGCCAGAGCATCTCGTTTGGTTTCCACACGGGGCTCACGTACTTGCCTTTTCTGAACTTATGTTGAAAGGAATCCGTTTCGGGTTGTTTTATTTGTTTCTCGCTGTTTGTGGCTTCTTGACCCGGCGGTGAAGATCTGGCTGTTTCGGTGGAAGAAGCTGTTACCACAGCGGTGGAAGGTGTCGGCGATGAAGAGATTGTGGAGGTAGTTGGGACGGTGGAAGGAGAAGGCAAGGCTTTCCATTGAGGAGGAGAGAGACCACCGGAAGTGCCAAAACGTGGTCGTTTGGGGATGGCCGGAGCTCCGGGAGAAGAGACGGCGGGTATGAAGATCGGAGTAGGGAGGAAAGATTGGTGTTGGTGGTGGTGGTGGAGGAGTGATGGGTTTGGTGCTTGGTGATCGAGTGAAGAATCTTTAGGTGAGGAGATTTGATTCCGTGATGGTTTTGTAGCATCTCCTTTTGTTGTCTCACCCATTTCAAGAAGCACTCAAATTAAAGAGGAAATTAAAAAGAGCCCAAAATGAGTTTTTATTATTAAAAAGACAAAACAAAACAAAAAGAGAGAAGGGAACAAGAAGAACGAGAGAGACGATTTGTTTGATATTTTGAGACTCAAGCTAGTTAGCTTCTCTGGTTTTTTTTGGGGTTTATGAAGGAGTGAAGACTATTAGGGCTTTTAGCTTTTTGGGTTTTGCTTTTTGCAGAAAAATGAAAACGAGTACTATTTTTTTATAAGTATCAAAAGTAATTTAAACACAGAGATAATGTTTCCAAGTTTTAATTAAGTTTACTAATTTAAGCCAGTTTAGGTGGCAGTGGCACTCGATGTAAATGTAACTCTGCTCTTTCTTTCCGTTGATTTTCTCTTTTTTTTTTTCTCTGGTTGCAAAATAGTTTGTAGAAATAAAAGATATTAGGGATAAGGATAACAATTAGAGCACTTCACATTTTAATTGGTAGGTGTAAGAATTGCCAATTCATTCCAGTATAATTAGTACTTTTGTCAAAAATTACAATACCTAATACGTCATTTAGGACAAAAGGATTTTTCAGTCAGCTGTCAGCGTTCTCAAATAATTCATTGTATTTACAAAGCAATTTATATAGAAATCAACACATTCCTTTTCTTCTAAAAATCGTGATGGACTTTTGTTTCAGGAAAATAAGATTAAAGTTAGGCCAAGCACCGTAGGTCGAAAATTCGGCTGTAAATATATTTTTGGTAATTCAAGAGGTTAAAAAATGTGAGTGATAACTACGGATAAATTATTAAAAGTACCACTTAGACGTAAATGAATGAAGGTTAAAAAATGCGAGTGATAACTACGGATAAATTATTAAAAGTTTCGGTTTGTTTAGGTTTGGCCCTAATCAGCCGAAAACGATTAGTTTTAAAGAGATAAATTTATGCTCTTTGTTTGAAGATTTTCATTTTTTCACTACATTCAATTTTTTTTACCACTGAGGAAAACTAGAGCCCGAATATAGTTGCCTTTTTTTTTGGTTCTTTAGATTGTTTTGAAAATTATATAAATGTTTTTGATGAACAAAAAATATATAGGTAAAGTTGGTAAACGCAAACCAGATGCAAATATGGTGTTTAACGGAAATTGTAAAAAGCAAGTAGCACTTAAAATGTATATAGAAATGTAGTATAATTTTTTATATATATACTGAAGTTATTTATATCAAATACCAAATGCATATGATAACCTTATCTATATATACACGGATAGGTAGATCTACGTACATAGGTTTGATAAGAATTTGAATATTGTATGGTGATTTACAGTCATTAACCAACAAAAAGAGATGCCTGTGGAACCTGGCAATGAATAAAGCGCATCAGTTTAACTAATAATCTAATATACATATATTTAACGTTGATGTCTGATTTTGACAACTAGAAAAAGGTATGAGAGTCCATCATTGTCCATTTGTCCTTAACACTGCAAACGCGGCGTAAGAAATTCATTTCTTTGCATTATTATTATTTTTGTTTTGACATTATTACTATTTATGCATTTTTTTAACAATTTCTTTTTCGGTATTTTTGTTAAATTTCGGATAATTTGTTTGTTTTCATGGATTTTTAATCAACAAAGAAGTTTTGATATAAAATTAAAAAAAAAAATCAGAAAAGAATAATAAATAGCCGAGGGAAAAGGGACTAAGAGTGTGTGTTTGTGCGATAAAAGGGAGAGAGGAAGAGATGTGGACACATCGGTTCCATGCTTCTGCTCCATTGACTCTCATGCCAGTTTTGCCTTTTCCAAGCTCTTTTTTTTTTGTTTTCTTTTTAACTTAACTGTTTAATATTTCTTATCAAATTCTAGTATAGTCTTTATAGCATTACTAAAAATACTTGAAGTATTCAATATATTTTTTACTAGAAGTAGTTAAAACATGTAAGTTTTTACCTTATATTGTGTTGTTCAGCTCAACTCCACTTACCAAAGCAAGTAAGCAAGCTTAGCTCAACTTACTCAGTGTACAACTACAAACTGTTTTAATTTAGTTTAAATATATTTTCTTTTAAATCAAACTCTCACTATTGTGTAATTTGGTAATGAAAAAATAACAGTATAGAAAATATTTCATAAAATAAATTGTTGAATTGAAAATTTTGTGTCATATGCATAGAACATTCATTGTGTAAGATCCAAAATTGTTGTAATGTTGTGTTAGTGTCTTTACAGGAATATCAAGGTCATATGAATCTCAAAACTATATATATAGCATCCCATGTATTTGCATATACGACTAGACAAAAAAAAAAGTATTTGCATATTCGATGAATTAATCCACAGAAATTATTGAATATCTTATATTATAAATGCTTACATTAATTTTAAGCAGATATTGAACTCGAAAGTTATATATTAATTCACAAGAAAACTCAAAAATCTTACTAACATGCCAGAACCGAATTCAATCAAGTCCGATCATGCATGATTAATAACCCATTCTCTGTTGGTGATACAATAATACACTGTATAACGCATAAATTATTTGCTAGATCATGACTCCAAGTCATACCCAAATTTAGAAACCGGTTGATACAAGACCCGATGTTTTTATATGGTTGGTGATTGCAACTCAATTAACGACGGAATTTTTTTTTTAAGAACTACTAAAAGTTGAAGCCTGCCTGGATTATGAAGACATGTAAGCTTATCAACAATTTAATAACTTGCATATAATAATGCCTTGAGTGAAATGTAACGGAGGAAAAATAGAGTAGGATATCTTAAATTTCATAAACCGTTAAAAACACAGAAAGACAAGTGAAAAATGATGGGCACGATCACCAAACCATTAAAACTCATCTCTCTTTTGCTATATCTCGAGCTAAATTTAAAAAATTTAAAACCCTACTCTCTTTCTTTCTCTCTCTCTCTCCCTCCCTATACAACCTTTTCTCTCTCTAGGTCGGCTGCTGCTTACCTAATCAACAGACCATACACAAACACTCTCTTCTCTCTCACACTTTCTTGTCATGAAAATTTTAAATTTTGTTATATGCATGAAATTAATTTATTGTTGCCCTAAAAGGGCACATACACATGCTCATGCCTCATCAATGGAAGTAAAATTTGCTTTTCTTGTTTTAACATTTATAGAAATAATGTGTCTTTGTTTCCACAACTATTTATAGGGAGGCATCACTTTCTTAGATCAGATCTATTCTATCTTCTTGATATTTGATACTAGATAGTTGATACTTGATACCAAATCAACATGATTCTTTTTTTCTTTCTGGATTTCCTTTATTTATTTATTTGGGTTTTGATATATTTTGGCTTTAAATCTTATACACGTAGTGTAATCGGCATCTTAGAAAAGTAGCAAAGTGCATTAAAAGAAAAAGAGAAAAAAGTGAGTGAGAAAATCTATATGGCTGCTTTATGGAGAATATTTAATCATGAGTATATTATATGCATTGCTTATAATGTGATAACATTAATAGCTAGAGTTTGCTTTGCCTCGCGCGTATGGGCATATGAAATTATTTTGTGTCACTATATACTATAGGCATTTTGGGGTTCGGTAATTTACAGAAAACAAAAAATGGTACAAAGAAAAATAGAAGTCGTACTTTGAATCACTCGGCAACATGAGCACAAAACCTTTCTCCAAAACAAGGATTCGAGTCAATCATCTTCCAAATCAGAACTTTACTTAACATTCCATTATTATAGCTCATCACCAGTTATCTTTCAGTTACAGGATAACCTTGGAGAAAAACCTCACACTTCACTACATACTCGAACGGTATCTTCAACACATGTTGTAACAAAATTACGTGAGGATGTTCATTTTCCTTGATCCTCTTGTCCTTTACCTTTCCCTTCTCCATTAGCCTTTATTATTAGCTATATCGGTTTCCATTAAGGACTTCTTTCACATCACTCCTATCACTACATTTCTCCATGCTCACCATAAATATTATATAGCACTTTTGAAATGCATGTCACTCTATGGTAGATCTCCTTTAGTTGTGTTAGCCATATTAAATTTCAAGACTTGATTTTCCATATGAAAATTAATTTTGCCTTTCGTTACATTAATTATAGCACTCTCATTGGCTAGAAAAGGTATACTAAGGATGAGACAGTCATGTTGCTCCTCATCTAGCTCGACCAAAAATTAAAAATTCTTGTATGTAGCTATATAAAACAATGAAGTCGATGGGGATGTAGACGTTCCCAATTGAAAAGTGGAATATGTGAAAGAAACCAAGCCTGAATCTTCGGCCCTTGTATTGAGGTCCCATGCACCATATGTTGTTATAAGTTAATAAGTACCCAATAGCTTAATTTCGCATGTTCCATATTAGTAATTGTATCTTCTGTTAGAATATATCCCATATATCCCACATCCGAAGAAACATAATTCTTTGGGCAATATATATAGTATGTGACAACCCTCTTCTCTTGGGCTAGCTTTTGGGAGTGAGTTAGGCCCTACTAATATGGTGTCAGAGCCAAGGCCTATTCTTCTCGATAGTGTGGACTACCACCCGTGGATGTTCAGTCCCACAAACTTCACGCTATAGATGTCCAATCCTGAGCGTGAGGGGTATGTAGAATATATCCCACATCGGAAGAAACATAATTCTTTGGGCAATATATATAGTATATGTGGCAACCCTTCTCTTTTGAACTAGCTTTTGGGAGTGAGTTAGGCTCATTACTAATATATTCAATAAATCCCAGTTTTTCGTCTTGAAAGTATAGCGCATTAGCTTAGACTTAGGCTCCCAATTTATCCAGTAAATTTAGTCGTGCAGATCACTTTTCCCGGTTCCGGTTAAGCATGCAGATAATAATGAAACAAAGTAGTTAAGTCTTTGCTATTGTGTGTCGAATTTGAGGTTACATGATCACTAAAGACTCGACTACGTAGAAGTAGAACAGTAGTCAAAATTTATAAGGTTGCGGGTTGTGATTTAAAATTATAGATTTTGGACTAATTCAGATTCTTATACTACAAATCTATATATAAACATCATGTTATTATCATAATTAAGCGACTTTTTTATAAATCAAATTCCACAATGTTGTTTTAAAAGAATATTAAGAATATTTACAGTATTAGGATGTCCCGACATTCAATAGCAATATAGCCCAAGATCATATTGGCAATATGTATATCCAAACATCCGAAGGTTTTTTTTTGTAGCGCAATGTCAAAAATTTGCGTCAAAAGTGTAATGAAGCATAGTTACTCACAGCTGGATGATAAAATAATAAAAGAGAAATCGATTAGTTCAATGGTACCTTTTTTTGCTTTAATTTGGGCCTGGATAGTACATCATTCAAATTACGGGCCTCTAATTATGGGTTGATCTACTCCGAAACTAGATTGTCCAATTCTGTTGTTTTTTTTTCCGACAGAAATAGAAACGAATCTGATAACTTAAAAAGAAAATGTGAAAGAGAATTAAAAATTAATGAAATTATTATTTGATCCACAAAACTAAAATGTTATCAAAAGTTTAGGATGGACTCCTAAAGTAATTTAACAACTCTTCATAAACTTTTTTAGTAACACTTCATCTTCAATTCACATACTACTGTAAATTGAATAGTTTCAAAACTAACTTGTTCCGGATCAAGTCATCAAAGAATCTAGCTCAAGATCCCCACAGTGGTTACAAGGTTTAAAGCCTTGTAATAAATGTTTAAATGCAGGTGTTTGTCATTATCTTGACGTTTTTCCCAACTTGGACGCTCGCAAAAGTTTGGAATTGGAGCCGGCAGCAGGATTAGTGGCTGCAGCTAAATTCCAAGGTGACGAAAGTTTTAAAGATGATTAAGATGAGATTCGGGAGAAGCTGAGTCTAATGCGCCTTTGTTTAGGTCTAGGAGAAAATGGAAATCTTTTTGAAGTGATCGTTGGTTAATGATTTTTTTTGATAAATATTAGCGGAAAAGTGATTTTAGCTTCCTGCTAATTGATTTTATATCTTAATGTTTAGTAAACACACTACTCTTTCTATTTCACAAAAAGTATTATTTTAGAGAATTTTTTTTGTTTCACCCGAATGTCATTTTACATGTTTAAATACTGCTTTAATGCTAAATTATCTTTTTTATCCTTAAACCTAAAGCTGTTTTCATTCAATTTAATTCATTAACCACTTATTAAATAGGAGTAAACAGTATAATTCAAACTTTTTTTAATTTATGTGAAATATGTTAAAATGACACTTTTTGTTAAAGAAAGGGAGTATTATATAGTCACCAAAATCGTAAATTTATCGTTTACGGCAGTTACAAAATCCAAGCTATAGTGAAATGCTATCGATGCCATGTAGTTTTTTTGTAGTGGGAAACTGAAAAAAAAAAAAAAAAAAAATAGTCAAGGTGTTTGACTCTTTATCGAGTAGTTCTCTTGGACAATATATATAGTTTTCTTTCATGTTTGAGCGGATGTCCTTGCACGTTCGTGAGCGTCAGATCCATCATCTCATCCGTTTGAACACGGTCACCCACCAAGTTTCGTTTTTAAAAAACTTGGACGAGGTTCCTTGTTCCCATACTTAATTAGAATTACATCATATAACCCTCCAACTCGTTTAAAATAGCTCACCTAACTTAGTTTATCATACTATTATTTATATACGCCAAGTGGATTTTATTCTTTGCGATATTTGGTAAAATCGTACACCACCAAATACATTCGAAAGCTGACCAAAGTACAGGCGGTCTTCTTCGATAGTACATGCGGATTATGATATATGTATGCCAACTAACTAGCATCAGAATTAAATGGGGACCAAACCTCACACAGTCACTCACACATTCAACTAGTCAACTCTTTTAAAGCTATAGACTCAGACATATATAAAACTAAGATTAGAGCTTTGTTTTTCTTCCTCTATTTATGATTGAGTAAGCTGTCTTAAATCGTGTCCTTGATAATTAGACCTCAAATCCGTAAAGTCGTACTTCTCGAACTAAAAACATCAGAATATGTGTGAACAATTAAACAAATACAAGTTTACCAAATTTATTAGTATAAATAAACATCACAAAATTTTTTGTTCGAATTGGGATCCGCCGTAAACAGATCTTTTTTTTTTAGTTTTGCAAGTCATCCACTTGAAGTATAGTTAGAATTTGTAAATGAAAAAAGATGCGGTCAATAATACGGATTATGCGATACCTTTTAGTATAAATATTTTGGGAAAGGGACTTTTAGAATATTATGTTTCTTTGTAGCCTATTCTATCCTTTATATTTCTTTTTTTTTTATACTGGTCAGGAAAATATTTAATGAATTAAGTATTTAACAACAATTTAATTAAGTATTTAACTAATTTGGCTGTCTTTATTGGAACATAATCCGATTTGAAGATCATGAATTCGTTGGACAGCATCTCTGTACTGAACCATTAACTAACAATAATTAAATCAAAAGCATATTAGGGAGATCGCAACCACTCAATCAATCGTATCTTTATAACTACTAAATAATTACGATGTATTTAAATCAGAATTTATAACCTAACAAGGAGTATTTAAAAGAAAAATATATGCATAACGCAGTTATGCTATTATTTATGTGATCTAAATTATCTTGGTTATGCTATGATTCTTTCATATAATTTACGTTTCATTAAGTGTGATCTATTATGTTTAATTATTTAGCGTGTTAAATATAGATATATATTTATAATCAAATTTACTAATACATAGAATTTAAATGTACATTGAATTAATATTATTTAAAATTTTATATTTTCACCCAATTTTTAGCAAACACCTTTTTGCTAACAACAGTCATCATTTACCTAAACAAATTACTTTTACTACTTAAGCAATTAGTTAGGTCCACTGGCTCCACTCCATATCACTCAACTTTCTATTTATAGTTTATCTCCATTACAAAATTGTCTTTCTTGACGGCAGATTTACTGTTTACGTTAAAATATTTTTATTTAAAAATATTGCCAGATTTTTATTAGTTTTACTGCCATCAGATTAATTAAATTTCTAATGAAACTTATGTACCATATAGACGATTACAATAAGATTCCCATAAATGTTTAGACTGTGTTAGAAAGTTGGTAAAAATATCCACACATATGTTCCCATCAATACTATAAACATGGTCGCAATTCATCGACAAATAATCTCTTGAATGAGATTAATATTTTTTTGAGTACATACATGTTTGGATTTTGGGTTTGATTTGATACACGTTCTTATCTGCAGAGTGGCTCCTTATTGCCACCGTAAACTTTGATTGGGCCAAAACTAATCGAAACCACACATAATTCTTTTGTCGTCATATTGTGTTTTTGTCAACCAAATCACTCATAATTCAACGACAAACTTTCTAATTTAAGCAACCTCTTTATCTGCTTGATAGTTTCTATTAAGAATTCTACTGATTAGTTGACTGTTTATCATGAACCATTATCATTCATCACAAATCTAGATCTTTTGATCAAGTCATTTTTTCTATCTAAATTATAATGGAGAAAAAAGAAATCAATATAATGTGATTAAATGACTTTATCACTCATAATTTCTTTCACCAAATGATTAAATGACTTTCATCACAGTTTTTTCACCCCGATCATAGAAATAATGCATCATTGTCATAAATCACATCCATCATTTGGAAGAGAGCGGAACAATATGTCTCATGCATAATAATAAACAAAAAAAAGAAATCAATATAATGTGACATAATGTATTTATCATGTTAAGCATCTACATCAACAAATTGCTGCCATAGTGCCATATACATAAATGTGAATTTATGTATTCGACGATTTTATCGCAGTTGCAACATGTGGTAGGGTAGAACAAAACCAAATATCTTGAAATTTCAGGATATCCAGACGACCAGACCGAAACTATAAGTATTCGGATTCAGATATATGTGGTTTCTTTATATCTGTTGCCTGCCCCAAATATCATAATTCTTCATCTATTTCTATACCATGTCATAGAACGTATCAATATTCTCTTCTAGTAAAGAATTGTGGAAAAAAAAAAAAAAAAATTGGCACGCACTCACTAGCTAAGTTAGCAATAATACGTACAAAGCATAAAGTTCAGTCACGTGTAGATCGGAAGAGTTGACTAATCAAAGAAAAGAACACCTCCCGAGGCTGCATTATTTTGTAAGCCTTCTTTGTTTTTTTCTTCTTTCTTCAATGAAGTATGATTAAAGAAGACAGACCCAATTATTTAAGGACAGTCGTCTCTCCTATAACCTAAAAAGTTCATTATAAAAAGACAAGAGAAAAAAAAAAACACGATTACTGCTGAGATCGGCCATAGCTAAACCTCAACCCATGGATCCTTGTAACAATCCTAAAAAGACAAGGCGCCAGAGTCATATGCCTCAGGTAGGAGATGAAACGAAGGAGGAGAAGAAGCTTCTCCACCGCAACATCGAGCGGCAAAGAAGACAAGAAATGGCGATCCTTTTCGCCTCTCTTCGTAATCAGCTACCTCTGAAATACATCAAGGTTTCATATATCTTACTCATATAAACTCATTGAAGTCTCAACTCTCAATCTTCCTATCAAGTTCATTGATGGGAGATTTTTGTTCTCTAGGGTTTTAGTTTTCTCAGGCTCTTTCTTCGCAGGGAAAGAGAGCGATGTCAGATCATGTAAACGGAGCAGTAACTTTCATCAAGGATACGCAAACACGGATTAAAGAACTCTCCGCAAGAAGAGACGAGCTAAAGAGAGAGACTGGTGAACCTACTACTAGTCAAACTCGATCCGGATCCGGATCTGGGTCAAGTAGATCGGAACCAGCTACTGTCATGGTGCAACCATGCGTGAGTGGATTCGAGGTGGTGGTGACCAGCTCAGCATCAGGTCTTGAGGCTTGGCCACTCTCAAGAGTTCTTGAAGTTCTTCACGAGCAAGGACTTGAAGTCATCAGCTCGTTAACCGCACGGGTCAATGAGAGGCTCATGTACACTATTCAAGTCGAGGTACGTTAGCATATATACAATTATTGTGTAAGCTTATCTCTATTGTGTGAATATTTATGTTTTTGTATGATATATACACAGGTAAATAGCTTTGGTTGCTTCGACTTAGCTTGGTTGCAGCAGAAGCTAATTGATGCATGAGTTAGTACTTTCTACGACCAGGCACTGAACAATCAAACATTCGTCTTAAGAATCTGCTCACTGAATGATGTTTTTTTTGCCCCAATCTCGTTATCTTAGTATCCCATAGGGTGTGTTCTTTTTGGTCCTTCTCTAGTTGGAGTGAATATTTTGTGTAATGATGATCTGTTTGGTTAGATTGAATTAGCAAATTCTAAACTTTCGTTTCATGCTTCTCTATATATATATATGAGTATAGAGAATCTTTTGACTAATATAAATTATTCGAGTACATCAACAAAACAAAAACATATTGATGCATGCGGCTGATTTCTTAATACATTTTCGAATATATATAGTCATCAATCGATGTTGAAACTGCAAAGTATTTGGGAACTTATCATTATAGTAATAACCGGTATATTTTTAGACTTCATTTATATATGCATAATGCATGAACTATTTGACAGATTATTCCGCTAATGTTGAATGGTAGCTTCTCTAATGTTGAATGGCAGGTTCTCTAATGCCGGTTTAATGGAGCAGCTGCCATTCAACATTAGTGAATATCTTGTGAGTTTACTGTCGACTAAATAGTCTAATTAAACTCGTACGACATTGTCAGCTAGCTAGGAACAAAATATTACATGAATAAAGAAACTTTGATTTGATTGACCATACATCATACATAGTATAGTACATAATATGACATGCACATGTACATTACATTCGAATTAATCCAGCATTTCATTCATGGAAAAATTTATTAATGACATAAAATATGGCAAGAATCCACCTTGTTATATAATCAAAGGGCTAGAAGAGAGTGCTTAAATTCATGGAATTAAATTTAGGCATGTACAGTATCACAAATTTAATTTCTTAATTATAACACTTAATTATCATATAATTTTTATTTTTTATTTTTAATTATCTTTTTTTCCTAACCATAAACTTTTGGATCAACAACATATCTTAATCTCCACAAGTCCGGAGGCATTAAACTATTCATTTTGGGGATAGTCCTTTTTCCAAGTAGCATGGCCGGCCCTGCGGTTTTAGGTGCCATACGCAGATTTTTTATAAAAAAAATACCTTTTCATTTTATACAAAATTACAAAAAAAAAATAGTAACATAAAAAATTATATTCATAAAACAGTTTTTAGATCCAGAAACCCGAAATATATTCGTTTTGCTGCTCATTTTACGTTCATTTTGAATTCCATGAAAAATGAAATTTATATTGCCTAATCAGTCATTATGGTTGTACATCTCTTTGGTTATTGAATTTAGGCTTTTAAGTTTGTTTTTTTTCTAATTTTACTTTAAAACTTATTCACAACAAACTAATTAACATTAGTTTAACAAATTTTGGACGTAATCTATATAACTTTACTTGCTTGGTCCAAGGACCGGACCTGCCAAGTGATGAAATGGACTCATCTGTGTGATTTTTTTTTGTCAATATTTAAAAATGGAAAAAGTACTTATACATGCTTTATGTAAACATTTCAGAATCATAATGGTAGTTTTTATTTTTTTAAATTAAAATAATTAAGCTAAATTATTTAAAATTTGAAATTTTAGTCCTCATATTATTAGAATTCTCTGTATGATTTATAAATTATATATATTAATAAAATATTAGAGGGGTCTTAATCTATTGTCTATTATATATTATAAGTTAGCTAATTAGTTGAATTTAAGAACCAATAAACTATTGTCTTATTCGTGGAATTTTTAATACTTTTGCATCATGAAGTACGGAAGAGATATATGTCTAGTTAGGAATTCAACTAACGGTTTCCATTTTTCTAATCATGTCATTTTTATAACCACAATAAAGTATTTGGTTATTTACAAAATGTATGAAGAAGAAAAATGAAAATACATTTATTCATCCACATATTCGTTTGTATATCGATTATATGACACAAATACAATATATCATACTTGTAAGTAGTAACGTATATTTTGTCCCAAAAAAAAATTCTTGGTTTCTTTTACCTCTTCGACCTCTACCAGAAGCACATGAACCAAATAACATGTTATGCGAAAACTACGTACATGTCTCATAAGAGTTGAATAAATGAGGACAAAGTCGCCAAAATATTAGAACTTCAGTCTTATTCATTTGGCAGGTTATTAATAATAATTAGTTATGGCATTTTCTTTATGTAATCGGGTAAAATTTACAACAAATTAATATCACAATAGTTTCCAATCAAAGTATAGTAAAAACTGCCGTCAAGGACGACATATATAATAATTGGGATCCGCTAAATGGATAGGATGAGATGAGTGAAGTGGGGGTGGACATAGTTAAAAGATATGACAGCTCAGGCAATTTCGGAACAAGGTGGATTAGGAGACAAGAAATATCCTCATTTTTAAATAGATGGAAACCAGCTGTTTCATCTGTCCTGAAATATCCCAGACTCATTTGGCTCCTCATGGATCCCACTGTCCTTAAATTATTTCGAGCATGTGCTTGATATCACATTTGATTTTATGTAATTATTCATTAAAAACCTCAAGGCTAAAGGTAACGTTTTATTCTTTGTTTTCTTTTAGGTGTGCAAGCGTGTTCAATTACAAACACTTTTAGTAATCTCACAATATTTTTTTCAAGATAAACAGTAAAACTGCCGTCAGGGACGACGAATTTAATATGGAGACCGGAGAGACAGAGACTTAAACAATTATTGTGACTTGTGATCGGAGAATGGACACATACAATATAGATTCGTTTTTTTGTGATATTTTCTTGAGTAACCTCTTTTGATTTTCATGATCCTATCGAAGATAATTTTTAGTAATTTGAGAAGAAAACAAAATAAATGAAAATGAGAGCTTTCCAGTAAGGGGAAAAGACTTATTAATTTGTTTTGATTTTGGTTGCTCTGAAGAGACTATGTATCTTAAGCGTACGTATCTCAAAAAAATAGTGAAACCTCTTGGACTTTAAACCTGTTGCGCCTATATATTGCTTTCTTTTGATTTTTTTTTTTTAAAAATCACTTAACCACATTTGTTATGAAATTATTATTGAGACTCTATTCTCATCTTACAAGCTTACAACACTACTTATTACATTTTAATATTTATGCCTGTTTTAGTTAATTTTATTTGGGAAAAGTTCATCATCATGAACATATATCGTTGTATATGTCTCCCACAAATTTTACAGAAAATAATCAGATATATATTTTAGTTTCGTGATACTAAACTTCTAACCGATAAACATTATATATATATATATATATATATATATATATATATATATATCAAAATCCACACATGTATTTTATTCTATTATATTGAAATCTCAACAAACCTTCACTTCCTTTACTGGTAAACAATAAGCTATACATTTATACTATAAACTTTTGATCAAATATATCAGTTTAATAATTTCCAAAATATTGACTTTTAAAAAGCTAGAAAATACTTAGCTGTTTCACATCAATGATAAAAGATTAAATGACTATAAAGCAGACTGAAGCTACAAAATTTTTACTATACTATGATTTCTTTTGGTAAATAGATTCTGAGCACCAATATGCAGCTCAATGAGCTAGGCCTTTAGTATATCATTAGGCCATGTTTATAGGGAGAACACATGGGGTGTTCTTAGGCATTTTAAAAATGAAAATAATTGAATAGTGGACTTAAGATCAGGCTCACTGATCTTATTCTAGAACTGTTCTTGGGCCTGATCTTGTGTGACGTGTCTCTTTCGGATTGGTTGAAAATATATGGAATAAATTTGGACATTAATCTATGTATTAATTAAATAAAATGTTTGTCTTGTTTAATTAATTAAGTAATATGTTTGTTTGTTTTTTTTTAAAATTTTATTTACAATGTTTTTTTTTGTTTCATAAAAATATGGCATTGTATTTTGAATTTTAGTAAAAGTTTTATAAGTTTGCAATTAAAATGTTATTTTATAAATTTTTATAATTGTAATATGTTTAAGAATATTAATAAACATTATATTATTAAATAGTATTAAACATTCTTAAAATTTTTATTAAACATTAATCTATGTATTTATTAAACATTCTTAAATTTCTATAAGAATATTATATTATTAAATATTAAGATCTTAAACATGTTCTCCCAATGACTAACTTTTTAACAAAAGTTCTTAACTACTGATCTTACATTATTTTCACAATATTTTGTACTCTAAGAACACCCTAAACTGATTTCCATATAAACATGCTCTTACATGTATATATACAGTATTGGTACTTTGTAAATTTTCGTTGGTATTTTATATCAATATCAGCAGAATGCTACCAACTTTTTTTTTTTTTTTGATGACAAATGCTATCAACTTCGAACAACACCGTTATTAAACATTTCGACACTATCAACAATTTTTTTTTTTTCTTTTTTTGGTAATTTTGAACTTATTTAATAAATTCAAAAGATAAAATTGAATTATAGGCTTGTACCATGTAAACAATAAGTACTAACTCAGCTTATGAATTTTTTTTTCAATCAATAAAAAACTAAACCAACCTCATTCTGATGGAATAGAAATACATACATAAGATGTGTGAACACAACACAACAATTCACTACAACATAAGTGCGAATAAACTACGTACTTAACATATGTCGTTTGTTTGACAAGTTGAAGAGAAACCTACTCACAACCATTTACTTCATTCTGATTAATCTGCTTTCAAGTGCTGCTAAGTCAACCAAAGTTATATCGTTGACCTGCGGAACAAAAGAAATTTTCAATATAATATATACTCTCAAAACCAAACAAAATAAAGATTTGATCATTCTATTATAATTGGATATTCCGTGCCAATACCTGGTATAGAAATACCTTGAAATTAACACTCTAACCTCTAGACATATAATGGTATTCAAACTTCAGTATACCCTGAGGTGATATTATATAGCTAAATGCATGAGGGCTTTTGATGATACCACATGTGAAAACAATTTCTTGAAGCAAATATATATGAACGTAGCTAGTAGTAATAGTTTCTTCTTTTCAAATGTTTGAAGCTCAAGATAGAAAGAATATATATGGTTTCTATTGATGTCTAGTATCTGATGGATTCAAATTTCGATATATATATATACAGAGTACAGACTAGTGTTTTAACATTTTCACGATTACTAGCTATGACCTCACTTCTATTAACATTTGCATTTAAATAGACATTGTTATATATTAACTGTGTGTATCTTAAAACGAAATGCGCCAATTATTTTTTATAAAATAAAAATACGAAAACCAAAAATATCTAAAGAATCATGGAAAAATATGATTTCCATTTTGTAAAATAAATTTAATGAAAGTTTTTAAACAAAAAAAAAAAAAAAAAAAAAAAAAAAAANGTTTGCAACAAATCGATGTCTGTATCAACACAATATAAGTAACTAAGAGTAGGAGGTTAGGATAGGTTTACCTCGGCCTGTATGGTGTAAATCAACCTATCATCAACAATAGAAGAGAAGGAGTTTAGAAGGTAGAGACCATTTTCACTCAGCACTTGAAGAACATTCGAAAACCGCGGTTGGCCACTGCGGCAGCCACTACTAAACACGATTTCCACACCCACCAAACATTGACGAACCACCACATGATTCTTTCTACTCATCATCTCCATCTCCTCTTTAGAATCATCATTACTAGAACCCACAAAGCTTCCTCTTGACAATAACATAAGCTCATCTCTCCTCAAACTCAGCTCCTCGGTCTTCCTCTGTAGATACTTAATGTAGTTCACCGCTTCGTTGACTTGATCTGAAGTCGAACGCTTACCCTAGAGAGAGTATAAAAGATCCCACCAACAAACAATATCAACAAACCAAGAAAGTAATAGATCTAATTAGGAATCTTTTAGAGTTAACTAATAGCACAAAGTCAAAACACTTGCTATGATCCCTTTTTTCATTTTTTTACAAGAAAGACCAAATCAAAAGACAAATATTAAGTAGATCTTGATGAAGATTAGGGTTTTTTTAAGGAGTTGGGGATAGTGAGAGTGAGACCTTGATGAAGTGAAGAGGGAGAAGAGAACGAAGAGAGGCATAAAGGGTAGCCATTTCTTGTCTCCTTTGTCTCTCAGTTTCTCTGTGCATCATCTTCTCCATGTCGTTGTTGTTATCTTTACTACACGTCAGCTTCGTACACCGTCTTCTTCTCTTGTCCCGACAATCGTCCATGTAAAAGCTGTTGTGGTCTTCTTAAAATTATAATATAAGTATATAAATTCCTTTAGAAGATTCTACTCATCTGGTGAGACAGTGAGATCTGATCTTCTGCGGATTTTGTGATCTGGGGTTTGATCTTAGTCTTTAGAAGAACAGCTCAGGGCTTTGTTGTAAAGTTGAGAATTATTGCAGTCTTAGATGCTTGAGCAACATAATTAAATAAATGACTTTTTCTTTGATAACATTATTAAATTGAGAAGAAGATACGTTGGTTAGACGTATCAGATAAAGAGTTTTTTAATATACACATTTGTTATTAGGGTA
The DNA here is from genome assembly GCF_000633955.1 of Camelina sativa. Lineage (NCBI taxonomy): Eukaryota > Viridiplantae > Streptophyta > Magnoliopsida > Brassicales > Brassicaceae > Camelina > Camelina sativa. Next base: position 11,694,584 of record NC_025702.1, on the reverse strand, counting down.
CGCACGCGGTGATGACACTGTCTTCTTCGTATATCACCTCTTCTTCTATAATTAATAATATTATATAATAAGTTCTTTTTATTTGGAGATAATTCTATGCTTATTATATTTTTATTACCATTCATTTTGAGAAAAATCCTTCAGTCTTACTACCAGAAAACAAAGATTAATTTTACCGACCAAATAATCCATTTGGTTCAAATGTTCTTTGAAGTTGTTCAAACATTGTCTCGATCCATTTTAACTAATGGATTTAACCTTTTAACAAAAAGTTATACAGTAGTATATACACAAAACAATGGATAATCAACAATGATATGTCAACAATATTTGTCGGACAAGCATCAATATTTTCTGTATACTAATATCATCGGTGAATGTGTAGTAACTTTTCTCAGTTCACTGATCGGTAGTTTAAAAATCTTCGGCTAATATGATGGTTGGTTTTTTTGCCTATTTGGTACGATTCACAGACACGTTAGCCGAGAACACAAAATCAACGTATAGAGTGTTGAGTTTGTACTTAGTGATCCACGAGAACGATTTTTTGCGGACAAAAAGAAACAAAATTACAACATCAAAAACATTTGAGAAAAAGAAAAAGGTAACTTTGGGTAATAACAAAAGTGTGATAGTGAATTTTTCTTTAAGGGCAATAATTTTCTTTGTGATTTTTTTGTGTGGTTGATAAAATTTCTGGACAGAAACGTTTTTACCAGCACTACTAACTACATCGGTATACGTTTTTTTACCAGCACAACATCGCTATATTTATTTTTAAAAAATTTATAGATGGTATTGGTAATTGTCAGCTAGTTTAAAACTTTAAATCATAACTAAAATCTTAACAAAAATACAATTATACTTATATGGATTGAAATTTGTCCAAAAAAAAAAAAAAAACTTACAGTATATGGATTGAAGTTTTTTTTCCTCATATCCTTTTTAAAATTGTAGATCTTAAAACTAGTGATGTTTACTTGTTAGAATGAAGTTTTGAGGCCTTTCAGTGGCTTTCACCATCATTTCCTTCTTTTTTCTCTCCGAAATCGTTTTGTTGAACTTTGGAGTCATTAGAAATTATATAACCTTTAACAAAGCCCAATTAAACCAGTGTATATTGGTATTCAAGTTATAGGGCACGTCCAAACCAAGTATATGATGTAACTCATTTAACAAGAAATTATAAAGATTTGGCCCAATCACGAGGATTATGGTTTTTTTTATAGATTTGTAAGATTAATCACCGGAATATTATATTCCAAATCTCATATTAATCTCAATATATTGCTGCATATGGCAATTACCATTTATACAAATTGCATAAATATATGAGAGAGATCACTAAACTACATCAATTAATTATAATTAGATTTTTCAAGCTAAAAACAGCGTTTGTGCGAACAAATCAAGTTGCCAAGTTGTTCGAACACTAAACATCACTAAACAAAAACAGTGTTGTACGATAAATACTCTAAACCAACAGACACATCTACCACCAAAGAAACTGCTCTATCGATTCTGCTTCCTTCGTGTCTTGAGCGGGAATCGAGACTGCGGTGATGGTGAGAACTCTGTTGGCAACTCCGGTGGGCTCATGGTTCCTGTAAGCATCTCTAAAACCTCTTTCATGGAAGGTCGTGAAACCGGGGACCTTTGCAGACACTGCAAAGCCACCTTAATGCACAAAATGGCTTGTTCTTGGTCCAAAGACTGCAACTTGATATCTACCAGATCACCAAGTCTACCTCTTCTCGCCAGCTTCCTCGCCCACGACATGAGATTCGCACGCTGCATGATCTCAGACGCAGGTCCAGTTACTTCCAGCGGACGCCGCCCTGACACCAGGACTAACAACAAAACTCCGTAGCTATACACATCACATTTTTCAGACACATCATCTACGTTATTACCACAACACTCAGGAGCAACGTAGCACATAGTCCCTCTCATGCTCGGCGTGCTACTGACTCCACAACTCTTAACTGAATCTTGACTGTTTCTACGCCGTGCTTTCCACTGTTCACCGCTTAGCCCATCTAACCACCAATCTATACTACTTCCTATACTGTTACTACTACTACCTCCTCTTCTCTTCTTCCTATACAACTCTTCATCCCCACGCCGCCTTTGATCCACACTCCCACTCATATCATCACTATAAAACTCAGATTCCAAAGTTTTCTTCTTCTTCTTCCTCTTCATTTTCTTAGCTAGTTCTTTCCGGTACTCATCCTTCCACCACTCTCTCACCATCCGCTTCTTCATCTTCTTCTCCTTCTCCTTCTCTTCATCCAACGAAAGCCACCACTCTAACCTCTTACTACTCTTCTTCTTCTCAACCTTAACAGCTGTTTCAGCCGTCTCAGCAATCCAATCACTACTCGGCCTCTCTTTCTTCACCTCAGAACCAATCCATTGCATCACATATTCCTTCCCTTTCCCTCTTCCACCACTCCCTTCTTGCTTCCAACACCAATCTTTACTCTTCCCAACAACATTACCAACCTCCAAGACACTAACTTTATCCACCATTTCCGGAGAAACAGACACAGCAGTCTCTGGAGACGTCATAGGTAAATGTCCCGTCTCAGGAGATGAAAGAGGAACCTTATAAACACTAACCGGAGACTGATCAGTAAAACCAAAGTTAGACTCATCATAACCAGTAGTATTAGTAATCACACTCTCAACTTCCTCAACTACAGATCCACAATCCTCTACTTCTAACTTAACTTCATCACTCTCAGATCCAACTACAACCTCAACTTGTTCTGATTTCAACCTAGCTAAACCAAAATCAGATATCTTAGCAGAGAAGAAACGATCCAACAACACATTACTAGGTTTCAAATCACCATGAATCACAGAAGGAGTCAAACCATGTAAATGTTCAATCCCTTTAGCTATATCAACCGCAACAAGAAACCTTTGTTTCCATATCATAAGCTCAGGAGATCTACGGTGAAGCAGAGCGTCTTGGAGGTTCCCATTGTCCATAAGCTCGTATACAAGAATCAAACGGCGTCGTCTTCGATCTTGAGAGAAGCCGATTACGGAAACCACATGAGGTGAATCAATCTTACCGGAGAAGAAAAGCTCGTTCTGAAACTCTCTCTCACCTTGAAGTGAACCTGAGTCCATTACTTTAACGGCGACATTACCACCGGAGGAAGGAGACAGAGTACCACGGAATACAGAGCCGAAACCGCCTTGACCTAGACGATTCTCCGGCGAGAAAAAGGCGGTGGCTTTACGGAGAGATGAGTAAGAGAATTCTTGTAACGGAGGTTTCTGCGGCGGTGAAGAGGAGGAGGTCACGGCGGCGGGAGATCGGCGTTTACGTTTGGATTTGCAGAAACAGAGGGAGAGAGTTATGAAGAGAGAGAAACCTACGACTGTAAGTGGTGAGATGATGATGATGCGTGTGGTGGTGGTTCTATGATTGTAAGGTGTGACGGAGGAAGAGAACGGTGAATTCACCGGTGCCGGCGACGGGAGTGTTCGTGACGGCATTAGAATAAATGAAAATAAAAATGTTTTTTTTTTTTTTTTGGAGAAGTGTTGTGATTACAACTTTGAAGATGAGCTGTTACTAAAATAATTTTGGTTTTGTGGTCACACAAGACAGAGTAGTTAATGACTTTTCCATTACATTTAATGATATTTTTATTACATCACGCAAAGACTATAATTAAAGTTTGACAGTTGACACTCTGTAGCACATATATTTTTATTACATAACTATTTTTATCAACATTAATTTAGTGGTTTAAGTTATTGTATGTGGTTATGTTATTGGCGAACGTATAATTGAAGAGAATAAACTACATGGGATATTTTGAATGGACAGGGGTTTTATCAAGAAATACACTAGTATTTTTGTCCTTCTTTTTTTGTTTTTTTCATCTGATTGAACTAGAAAAAATGTTTGTAACAAGGTTAAGAGGTAAAAAGCCAAAAACAAACCAAAATAAACTAAAACGGCTCATCTCTCACTTGATCCCGAAGCTAAGAAGGCCCTCCAAGTGAAAGGTAAGACTGAAGTCTACCGTCTCTTGTAACACTCTTCGCAATCGCTATAGCCACCTTGTTTGCAGAACTCGCCACTGTATAACATCTCCAAGACGAGAACTTTGATAGCATCGTATGCACATTACTCAGCAACAAGCTGAACCGCGGCCATGATGTAGGGTTATTAATCGCCTCAATGATCGGAGCATTATCCATGACAATCTCTACTTTAGACACCTACAAGATTATGAAAGTTTCAGTTGACCATAAGATATATCGCAGAGCCGCTACAACCTGTGACTCAAAAGCAGGTAATGCATCTCTCGCATAGAAGAGAACCTGTCCATGCTCATCTCGCGTTATCCAAGCTCCTCCAAACAAACTGGAACTATTACACCACAACAAACCAATATTGCACTTGACAAAACCCGAGACAAGCTTACACCACTTAACCTCCAAAGAAGACTGTTTTGTACGCCTCAAAGGGTCATTGTACGAAGATATTGACCATTTTCTTTCATAAACATTTTGTTTTTGCAAAGACAACCAACTGTACAACAAAAACTAAATTAAAAATTTGCAACAACAACATTAATTAGCTTATCTAATTATTTACTACTCCCTTTATCAATAATAGATGATTTTTAGGATTTTCACCAAGATTAAAAAAAAAAATGTTGTATTATTATTAATTACTTTTGTTTTATATTCTTTTTAATATTCATTTATTCATACTTTTCTCACACTTGTCATTCAATTGCATGTATATATTTAGTTATTTGTTATAAAAGTAAAAAAAAATTAATTATATTTAATTTTAAGAATAAAAATGCCTTAAATACACTAAAAATTTATCCTTTATGATACAAAAAAAATTCTAGAACATCATTTTTTATAATACGGAGGGAGTACCATTCTAACAAATTAACAAAAAAAAAATATTTACCACTCATGTGGAAGAGAGAACTCATAAAGTGATACATTTGTGTCGGCATTTTTTTTTTTGAATAAAGAACACTGTTCTATAAAATAGAACACAAGTTTCACAAATAATTCATTGTTTTCAAAACACTATTTAAAAGAATAGTAGTATGTCAAAAAAAAAGCAAAACAAAAAAGATGGAAAAAAAATAACGGTCATAGTATAATTTTTGTTACTAACATATTTTCAAATTTAGTTTATTTTTATTATTTTAAGTTATTAATTAATGTGATAAAATTATACGGCAGTGTAGTTTATTAGTAAGATTAAACAGTTTTTTTTTTTTTGAATGTAAAATTTTTTCAAACAATACTCAGTACTCCCTTGACTCTCTCTAGTCTCTATCTCTTGAGTTGCCTCGCTTAACCGAAGACTCCACTAGAATCACGAATTTATCAACAAAGCTATTGACTTCCATTTATGCACAACTACTTGCAGGAAACACAACTAATGTCTTGTAGTAGGAAAATTTTCTACATTTGGTTATATATTGATTTAAAAAAATATCAAGAAGAATTGGTAAGTGTGAATTGAGAACTAAAGTAATAAAATCCACAGAAAATAATTTAGTGCAAAAAAAATCAAAATCAAAATGCAATTAATAGTCAAATCTTACAGAGTATATATTAGTTTGTTTTTACAATCTAGAATATATACTTTTAGAGTATCTGCCTGAATGAGAGTTAGTTTGACCATATCATGTTCGGTAGCTAATTAAACCACATAAGTGATTAGTTAGATTTTCTTTTGACATTCTACTACTTTAGTTGTTAATTTCAGAGTTGACGTATTCCAATAAAGCACTTACTAAATTCAGCATCCAAGACCATTTATAATAATAAGAATTAGAGGGTAAATTTTTTTTTCCAAATCTTCACATCATCAATAATTTGGGGGCAAAAGAACTAAACCTGATTAAGTAGCGAGAGAAATGTAGTAGAATTTATGATTTGGTAGTTTAAATTTTATCATCTGTTTTACTCTTGTTTTTTAAGTAAAATTTTAAACAAATTACAAAAAGAAGATTCTTGATTCTCACTTCTTCTTTAGTGGTCCAAATCTTGGAAACTAAAACAAGACGTAGGGAGAAGCTAAAAGGCCCACAAACACAATTATGATTTAAAGAAAAGTGAAACACAAACACTGAGACGATAATGACCCAAAAAAGAAAAGAACAAAAAGATTATGGGAATTATTCATTGGAGCATTCTCCATCTCTTTACGCTTTTTAACTTCAAAGACATTTCGTGATTCTTGAACTTGCATTTCAATTAGCACCCCAAACGCGTTACTCGTTTAAGTCTGTTCGAACTGTGTTCATCGAACTGTGAGAGTTACTTTTTGTTTTTGTTTTTGAATTGTTCTCTCTTTCTTCTGTATATACATATTCTTTATAATTGCACAAATATATATATATATATATATATACATATTCTTTATAAAAGTTGAAATACAATTTGGTCCAAAAGCCCCTATATATAGTGTGGTTGGTCCAAGTATAAATCGCCAGGTAAATTCTGGTTTGGTTGGTCAAAATCTGCTTGATTCAACCGGATTAATTAGTGTAAAGATACTAGTTTACACTATTACAATCTTAGATTGCACATAAGGAATCCGGAATTCCAATGTGACATCATTTCTAATGATCAATTGAATGCGTTATGTTAGTTCATACATTTTATGAAGTTAAACCAACGTATATAATAGTTACTTCAGTACTTCTGAAAGACCAAACAACTTGGCAATCGCAACTAAAAGGAGACCAAACAAAACATTCTCGCCAATGTCTGTGACTGGCGTCAAATGAACAAAAACGACCAAACCAAAGTACTAATTGTGTGTGGTGGGTGTGGGGTGTGCACACCAAGTACTACGTATTTTTTTTACCTATTTAATACACACATACATACCACTTAATTACGTAAACCTCGAGTAACCTCAAAATTGTGGTCGCACAAACACAGCAACACACATTAGCCCATTTTATTGCTCAAGCCACTAAATTACCTTGTAGCCCATGTCCAAAATACCAAATAACTTTATATCTCATTCCCAAACCACTCTCTTTTCTTTTCACATGCACCGTTGCTAATATATTGGCAAGTTACCCCAATCCATAACAAAAACAAGAGACAAGCGCTAAACCCTAAAACTAATCAAGGCTCATCGCTATATCCACATCTTATTCCTCGGCGATAAGTCTATAAACCATTAAATCCCACAACCACCCAAACACTTCTGTCAAGAACTTTTCGTGAGATCAATGACAATCACACTTATATTGTCACTGCTTTGTCGACCCAAAGCCAACCGTGAAAGCAACGTTGCAGCCAACACACTCCTTGAAGGATTCTGTTCTCCACCAACATCGTCTTCTTCAGCCGTTCTGTTCAAATCTAGTCCCGAGCAAGCAGCTTCTTCACGGAGACAAAACCTAGCTATGTCACATGCTAGCTGACTCGAGAGCACATCCCAAAGCCCGTCGCTCGCTAATATTAAGCATTCATCTCCAGATTCCCTTCTCATGAATGTCACTTCCGGTTCCCATGCTACAATTGGTTTAAGATACCTATCCCCTGATTGTACGTTACACAACACAATATTTATAGTTAAGACTTGAGTCAACCTCCTGTTTCGTCTAATATAAACCCAAAAAAATTTCATTTGGTAAAATGATCAACAATGAAAAAAGAAGAAGAAACGAAGAAGATATAATAAACTTCACTTTTTTTGATAATGAGAAGTTTGTTTCAATGGCCACACATTTCTTATTTTAGTAGAAGGGTTTCAATTATTTCTGTGTTATAGATTGCTACAAATATAAATTTGTCCAAGTAACTTTGTTTTAAAATATAACCTTACATAGAAGATATAAAATTAATAGTTAACATTTGACCCCCAAAGATAAAGTAATTAACAGTAAAATTTACATATATTGCAGAAAACAAAATCTTGAACATCAACTAATATGAAATGAAAATTTATCAACAGCGAAGTCGAACCAAACCAAACCAAACCAAATCCAAAATACCTTTGGTTTTATATTATCCACTATTTTTTGAAGCCTTACACTATGTTCTATGTTCTATGTTATATAGCAAGACTCTCGAGCCATTCTACTACCAAAAATCAAAGAATTGAGTAATATATACCTATGGCCCTTGACGTGGCTAGAATTCCTTCAACTCTAGCTCCATCGACTACTAAAACTCGACCACCAGCTGCTTCGATCCTTGCTCGCTCGTCTGGTCTATCCGGCTGCATAAAACTCAACAACTTAAACACAGAGACTCCTATATTCTCCAAACAGAGTAGTACTACAAAACAAGAAAACCACCTTGTGATCGTTACTCAGAGGAATAGCCATTCCATTTCGACACAACACCGCACGCGAGTCACCAGTGTTGGCTACAATGACATGATCTTGCGTCAGAACCGCGGTAACCGCGGTAGAACCCGAAATCGCAGCCTCCCTAGGATCGCAGTTACACAACGGCACACTAGTCCCACACACGCATGTGCTCGTTGCCATCTCATCCATCCTCTTGAAACTCCTCTTCATCACTCCCCGCCATACTTTCTCCACGACGTCGTTCTCGCTTCCTTCTTCTCCTTCCTCCTTTTGCTCTAGCTCCTCTTTAACTAACGTGTGCATCGTCGTGCCGCACAATGTTGACACCTGCCCATACACATCAGCCTCTTCATATCAAATAACCAAAACACCCCTAGTACATATAATACTATTTTCCTTTTCGCTTACCTGAGAACCGCCATGCCCATCGTAGACAGCGAAGAAATGAACCGGTCTATTCCGGTTAATTTCCGGTTTACATAAATTCGGTTTAACAGTAACCGAATCTTCCATCTTACGAGATCTTCCCATAACCGAAACTATACCGTACAACGGCTCATCCTCTGTTTCTTCTCCCTTCCACGTCACCGGCGTTTCCGATTTATGGTGGGAAGAAGGAGCCGGAGACGTGAAAAAACCTCCGATATCCGCCGGAAGACCACCGATCTCCGTCGTCCTCCGAGCTTGTTTCTTTAATGGAACGTCAAAACTTGAGTAAACATCCATGTCCGTCCGATCACGATTCCTACTCGTTGAAGAAGAAGAGCTAGGATCACCGAAAACAGCCGCTTGCCTCCGCATCTCAATTCTCCGACGACGGCGTTCACGGCATTTAGTCGGCGAAACGTCGTCTCCACGTCCGGTTGAAATTGTTCTGTAGATTTCAGTCATCTTTTCAACATTCGACTCAGTGGATCAAAGTGAGGACCGCTTTATATACATAGGGACGAGAGAGAAAGAGAGAACTCCACTTCGAACATAAGAAGCTTACGAGGAAGACAGAACACGCGTCGGGGTCTCGACGTATTCGCGTGTTAGGCTCAGGTGTTAAGTTGTTGTCCACGTGGAAACCGCCTTCGTTTTAATGTTAAAACGCATCCGGTTTTGAGTTTTTTTTTTTTCATTGGTTTTGAAGATGTTGTGATGCTCGATCTTTAGACTCTTTAATTAGCTTCTTCTTTTCACCTTCTCCTTCCTTTACTTGAACCTATGAGCCAGAACTAATGTTTCAAAAGTCTCAATCTATGTGAACTACAAGATCATATTGGTTAAATTAATCAAAAATAATAATGAAAAACTCATATACCAAACAATGAAAATGCATGTAACAATATTAAGAAAAGATTCATTTTTTGAAAAACCATCTTTTTGAAAGCAATTTTAAATTTAACAAAACAACACGTTCCAAATTAGTGAACATATTCTTCTTATGGTAGTGAACAACTTTATTTCACTCAAAGGTAATTTAAGGCTTTGCTAATTTAAACTAGATTAGTTCACTACTATAACACTAATTTTTTTTTCTTTTAATCACCTAACTAAACCAAAATTCAGAGTGCAATTAGATAGAGAACATATATTAAAACTATCATAGATGTAATATATTATAGGGTATATTAGCATTATAATACATTTTGGAAACTTAATTAGTGTTTTAGTACAAATACTATTTATAATTGGCAAAATAGGTGAGAGAGTGTTTGTGTGTGAGTGTGTATGTAAAATAGGAGAGTTATGTAGGACCCATTTGTGGGATTGAAAAATTGTGATAATTATTTAAATAGTTATTAATATAATATTTTTAGGAATTTTTCAAATACAAAAAAAATCTACATTTTTTTCTTCACAATTTGATATGTGTTTTGTTTAATAATTTTAAATATATTATATATATCTTTTGTACCCGTACACTTTATTAAGTGTACAGATGTTTATACACATTATTAAGTGTTTGTACACATTATTAAGTGTACGGATGTATGTACACCTTATTAAATGTACAGATATTTGCACACCTTATTAAGTGTACAAAAGTCTCTACATATTATTAAATGTATAGATGTAATGTGTACACTTAGTAATGTATAGAAACATCGGTACATTTAATAAGATGTGCATATATCTGTATATTTAATAAGATGTACAAACATCCGTACACTTAATAATGTATATGGATACAAAATTTGTAAAAGAGTTTTTTAACATTATCAAATAAAATCTTCAAACAACATACATATCAAATTATAAAGAAAAATATCGATTTTTATATATCTTAATTATTTTTTTGAAAAGTCATATTACCAAAATATTTGAATAAATAGATATGATGGGTATAATGACAAAATTAAAAAAAATATATTTTTCCTTATTTCTCTCTCTCTCACACACACACTCATTTCTCTTTCCTTCTCACAATTTTATCTCTCAAACATTTTATTTCACAAGTGAGACCTTGACTATTTTTCCAATTATAAATAGTACATGTTTGGAAAATGTTCTAAAATGTGAATAATCTCTATAATATATCATTGTTACTTTTTTCTTTCTGTTTGAGAAATTTGATGTCAAAACAATGACTATGCATGTAACAAATTACAAAGAGTTAATTTTTGAACACCATATTTTTGAAAATAATTCTACTGTATATTTAAATATGGAGTAACATTTTCTGAGCGTTCCAAATCTCAAGGGATACTTTCTGTAAATAAACCCTGAAAAGTATAACTTTAAACCAAATCATGGGATAAACCATAAAGTTGGAGATATCGTCGGAGAGAAAGGTTGGCGAATCCTCAATCGTCACTAGTCACTCTCTTTTCGGTGCAACACATGTCACATAGTGATCAACTACAACTTCTCGATTCCTCAGGTTGAGCGACTAGTCCCAATTAAACACGTAGCATAGTATGCCAGTTTACTCTATCAGGGCCATATGCCTTTATTCTTTATTTGGTTTCCTACAGAGGAAGAAAAACGGCGAGATAGATATATTTTATGCCAACAGATTTGATTTGTTTTTAAACAAGTATTATATACAGTATAAAACCATGTAATAATTATTCAAATACTCAATAGTTAAGAAATCTATAATCAAGGTCTACAACTGTCTTTGAAGTCAGATTTTTTTTGGAAAATAATTTTCCCTCTTTTTTATTATAAGTGTTGTGAAAATACTTTTGTATAAATCCAAATTTCCTGCAAAAGAAAAGAAAAATGTGTTGAAACATGGAAACACCAATGAATTGTTTTCTGAAGATTCTCTGGCACTCAAAACAGTATATTTACTCACAAAATTTATTCGAAAACAACAAAGAAAATAAAATAAAATAAAATAAATTAGATATTAGTTTAAAAATTCTTATTGAAAATTAAAAATGATATTATAAAACGAATATATATACTCCCTACTAAACATTATATTATATTATTATGAGCACAGAAACATTGTCAACAAATTATATCTCGTCTATACAAATTCTGTGTTTTTCTTGGTAAATCAGTTTTTCATGTTTACTCATTTCAGATAGACAGATACCGTCAACAATTTCAAAAATCACAAAAAGGAGAATCATTAAAACTGAGGTGGAGAAATGAGAAACTTATCTTAAAAAAAAAAACACATGTAATCCACGTGGTCGTATGGGAGTTTTCTAAGCTGCTGCAAAGCTACCGTCCAGTCAATGGAACTCAAGGGGCAAGCCTTATTTCCAATGACTTGCCGCTTTTGCATCACACATCTCATTGTTTCTGTTTTGGATTTTCCATAAATAGAAGCTACTCGAAGTTCCCTTTACTTTGTTCTCATCTTCACTATATCGACTTACTACAATATTTATCATATTTTTTATGGGAATTTGTTTTTAGGACAAAGTACATAGATTTGAGATGTGAGACCAGTCTATTTAAAAAAAAAAAAAGACCTGTGTCAAAGCATATCGATCTATCGAAACCTTATCGTTTCAAACCATTTTAGGTACCAAATTTGAAGTTTGACCCAAAGTTTAAAACTTATTTGGCCGCTCTTAAACTAGAGGTAAACTACCTAAGAGTCCGTATCTTGAAAGGACAACTTCAAATGGATCGGAACCTGTACGACACACACTATAAAGAATAACTAAATCTTCTTTAATTACGAAAGCATCAGTTTCATTCTAAAGTTGTGTGCTAAGTGCTAACACACAAGTCTAGATATTTTAAGTACGTACAGTTTCATTCTTCATGACGATATTTCCATATTACTTAATAGTTATATTGATTATGATTTGCCACTAGTGAATTTTATGGACTGACGCTGATTTCTACCAACACCAACCTGGTCTTGCTAGTAACCTTTGGTGTGGTTGGAGGTTGTTAGAATATAAAAATTTAGGTGAGGAAATTAATTGGAAATCTCACATATTGTCGCAAACAACATATGTTTTTAGCCTAAATATAATTTTAATGCTGCCAAAAAAAGAACAGAAATCATTCTAAATATTACTAACATTCAAAAACAAAAAAATAGTATGTATTAACATATATATATAAAGCTACACAAATATTAATATTTTATTGTACATTATTGATTTGAACATTACATACACCCATATTTAATCATTAACAAGAAGCACAGTACGTACACAATAAAATTAAAGAAAGGAAGCAATACAATATTGCGTCGGAGGCTCGGAGCCGAAGCGATTTAAAGCGGTCTCGGCGATTTTTCAAAGCTATATAACAAAACTTTATTGTTAAAGAATGTTTATTGGTTTTACAACGTCTTACTACTCTACCTTGTATGGGACTGATTTTACAAACTCACACGTTCGTTGACATTTATCTGGTTTTACAAACTCACACTTCGTTGTCATTTATTTAGTTTGTTTTGTGTGTGTGTTTTCATGCTCGTTCCTTATGTTGTATTTGAGTTTGTTTCGTTTGCGTGTGTTTCGAAAGTAGTGCGTATCGTGTGTGATGTTTTTGTTTCACTCGTTTCACGTGTTGTGATTTGTTGATGATTTTTTTTTAATTTTAATTTGTTAAAAGCGCGCGTGGTCTGAGTTTTTGTCCTCCAAGTTGATTTTAATTGTGATCGAGTGAGGACAATGTTGGGATAAGCTTGAAGTCCAAGCAAATCTAAATTAGAAGTTATCCAATTCTAGAGAAAAGGAAATTTGTCTTTCCTAATGAGTTTAGGAATTGTGTTGAGAGTTTTTCCTATATAAGGAGTTGTTGAGTTGTGACAATCCTTAAAGATTTGTAAGAAAGATATCTTTAGGTTTTTGAGTTATTTTTACCTAAATCAATAAGAGAGAAGAACTTATTGAAGTTGAGACTTTGCAATTCTTTAAATCTAAAACTAGATTTGGTATCAGAGTGTTGCGATTTCCTTGGGAGCAATGGAGGAAGGAGCACTGGTCCCAGCAAAACCAAAAGAAGGAGGAGGATCTACATCAATTCTTTGCCCGATGCTAAAAACCACCAACTATACTGTGTGGGCATTGAGAATGAAAGCAGCGTTACGATGTCATGAGGTGTGGGAAGCTATTGAGTATGCAATAGAGGAAGTAGACCGCAAGAAGAACAACACGGCTATAGCCTTGTTATTTTAGTCAATACCAGAGGCGCTTGTTCTACAAATAGGAGACTTGGACTCGGCAAAAAAGGTATGGGATGCCATAAAATCAAGACATGTGGGAGCTGAAAGAGTTAAAGAGGCTCGGTTGCAGACACTTATGGCAGATTTTGAGAAACTGAAGATGAAAGATACAAAGAAAATAGATGAGTTTGCAGGGAAGATGGCAGAGATTGCATCAAAGTCAGCTTCTCTCGGAATAGATATTGAGGAACCTAAGATGGTTAAGAAGTTCCTTAACTGTCTTCCTCCAAAGTTTATCCATATAGTAGCTTCACTAGAACAGGTATTAAACCTTAATACTACTACTTTTGAAGATATTCTAGGAAGGCTTAAGACGTACGAAGAGAGGATCGTTGTTGCAGAGAATGTACAAGATGATCAATCCAAACTCATGTATGCGAATTCGGAAACTCAAAACATACGTGAATACACAAACAGGGGCCGTGGTGGTCGCTTTAACAGAGGAAGAGGAAGAGGACGACATAACACGGTAAGAGACGCTTCACGTGTTACGTGTTTCCGATGTGACAAGTTAGGCCACTTCGCCTTTGACTGCCCTGATCGTCTCTTAAAGCTACAAGAGGCTCACGAATCAGCAACTAATGAAACTCAGGATGTCGATGAGCTCATGATGCATGAGATTGTTTTTCTTAATGAAAAATGTTGCATACCAAGCAAGTTTGAGACAAACACGAGAGAGGAGAATGTATGGTACCTTGACAATGGTGCCAGTAATCACATGACATGTGACATAAGGTACTTTGAGAAGATTGATGAGTCTGTCACAGGGAAAGTGAGATTTGGAGATGACTCTCTAGTCGATATAAAAAGGAAAAGGTCAATCTCACTTGTTGACATGAATGGTGAACCACGTGTAATGAGAGATGTCTACTATATTCCTGATTTGAAGAGTAACATCATCAGTTTGGGTCAAGCAACGAAAGCATGATGCGATATCAGACTAAAGGAGGTTACCTTACAATGAGAGATGCTCAAGGTAAGCTACTTGCAAAGGCTCCGAGATCACAAAACAGATTGTACAAAGTCTGTATGGCCTTTCAAGATAACGCTTGCTTGAATGTGTCATCTATTAGTGAATCAAGTCGTTGGCACGCAAGGTTTGGACACATCAATTTGGAGATCATCAAATCTATGAAACAGAGAGAACTTGTCCAAGGAATACCACATGTAACCTTTGAGAAAGAAATATGCAGTTCATGTCTCTTAGGGAAACAAACAAGACAAACTTTCCCACAAGCCACCACTTACAGAGCATTAACGGTTCTTGAACTAGTGCATGGAGATCTTTGTGGTCCTATGACACCAAACACAGCTGCCGGAAATCGTTTCATTTTTGTTCTCATTGATGATCATTCGCGTTATATGTGGACAATCTTGTTGAGAGAGAAGAGTGATGCATTTGAAAAATTCAAAATCTTCAAGACTCGTGTTGAGCAAGAATCAGGGACACGCATAAAGACTTTTAGAACAGACAGGGGTGGTGAGTTTGTGTCACAAGAATTTAATGAGTACCGTGAGAATAATGGAATACAGAGACATCTTAAGGTCCATATACTCCACAACAAAATGGAGTTGTAGAAAGAAGAAACAAGACGATGATGGAAATGACGAGAAGCATTCTAAAACACATGAAGATGCCAAATTATCTCTGGGGAGAGGCATACTTAATACTCAGACCTCGTAGCCGGACTTCTAAAATATGAGAAGTTTAGAGTTTAAAATAAATTGTTGATACTATACTTCATGGTAACGATGAAGTTGAAGAAAATATTGTGGTGCCTTTAGAAAAAGTTACATGTAAAAAAGTAATTATCACATCTTGAACTCTCCACAATTTTTGGATGCGATTTGAGAAGATATCACCAAAAAAATTTGATGCAATGAAAATGATTAGAGATTAGCTCAACTGTCGTTCAAATTCAAGAATAGACAAACAACAATAACTCATAAGTTCACTAAATTTTCTTAGATATATATATATATATATATATATTTAGTTTATATCATTATTAATTTATGATATTGATGGACCATATTTTTACATAAGAATTCTAAAAAAAATATTATCTTATTATTTTATTGAATTATGTCATTTTTTACACATATCCAATTCAAGACCGGAAAATTTTATTTATTTATAGCAAGTATTAATTTATAGAGGTTTTACAGTAAAGTGTTAGATTTATTTTATTTTGATGTATTTAAACTGTTTTCTTACTATGATGTTTTTGAATTTTATCAATTTTGACTATGTTTCGAAAATAAAAATAAATAATTGTCATTGTTTAACAAGAATATTTAATTATAAATAATATTTAGAACATAAAAAAAATGTATCAGCAAAATTGAAACATGTCCACTTTAATCATATTGATATTAAAGAATAAAGATGCAACATTGACATGCAAAAACAAACAACACCTTAACAAATAACAATTCATTATTGCAAGTTTTTTATCCATTGATCCAGAGAAGAGCTCTCATTACATGAGGAATGTGTTTTAGATCTGCATGTCTATTCAGTACAAAAACCAAAGAAGACGTTTAGTATTTTTTGGACTCTATCTAAACCTTAACCTCTGTTAAATTTGTGAGCCATATAAAAAAGAAGAACCATAAAGCTCTATTGGAAAATTCTTAACTAATACAAACGCATTGTGTTCTCAACATAATCCGGAACAGTCCAGATTATACAATCGGTATTCCTTTTCTTGGGATAAATGCTTTCAAGGTACACATGTCTTGTTCTACTAATTTTCTTCGGATCATAATAAAAGACACATAACTTGTCTTTAATGCGGTACGGACGCTCGACAAAAACGATCTCACCACCATTAGCAACACCCATGCTACACCAACTCTTAGGAACGTTCACCTGATCACTAAAGATAATCTTGGACCATCCTTGTGTCTCCATAACCCAAATCTCCACGCCCTTCTCCTGGCACCCGAATCCTAACTTCCCTTGATAGTTTATCAGATACGAACGATAATCCATCAATTTTTTAGGAGCGTCGACATTATAAAACTCCTCGGACCTAACATCAAAACTCATCAATTTATATAGAGAAGTACAGTCATACTGATCAGCAATCCCTGCTTGGTAATAGATTTTCCCGTTGATGCAAACTGCACCTTGCAATGGATGGTGAGATTCAACGCCTTGGATGGACTTCCACTTCGTATTTGTTTCTCCCAAAGAGAAAACTCGACAAGGCTGCTCCGGATTGTACTTTGGTAGGAACAATACTTTATATTGTTTCTCAAGAGGGTCGTATCCGATGAAACTAGTCTCCATGTACATGGTTTTCTTCTTTGGTAAGTACAAGGACTGCCTCGTGGTAGGGTTATATAGAACTACCTGACCAGATTTTGACCAACAACAAACCAAGCCGCGGAGGTAATGCCGAAATCCTTTAGGGATTAATATTGTTTCTTTGTCTTGAGTACTAGACAGGAAGGTTAAGTAACATTCTCCGTAGTCGTCTGAAGCGACGAAATATGCATCACGTTGAGGCTGAGCCAAATAACGATTCATAACGAAGTCTATGAAGTCTCTACGAATGGTGATAATTGATGACCATTCCTTCGAAACGAATTGGAACCTCGCTATAGATTTAGTCGGGAGCTTTTTTAGTATCCCCACCGTTACATCGAGAGGGATTTCGATATCTCCACCGTGACGGATTCTTCTTGTCGGCGATGGTAAGGTCTCTTCGCGTCTTCTCTTCATCATCTCTATAGCTGTTTTGTGAAAACCCTAGAGATCAGGTCGTAATCTTATGTAACGTAAGTCGGAAACTAGTGTTTCTTTCTTGGGCCTCTTAATAAAAAAGCCCATGTTTTTGTTTGCTATAGGAAAAGTCAACGCGGAGACATCTGTCTTGGGAGTAAATGGTAAATTTAGCTTTCGTAAGAACATGATTTGACTGAGTTAAGTACAGTTCTCTTGTTTAGGCTTTTTGGTTAAGCGTTTCCATTGTGACAAAACGAACAATTCTATTCAGGTTTTACAACATCGATCTAGAGAAGAGCTCTCATTACATGAGGAATTTTTTATTTGTGGTAACTAAAAACATTAGAATTGCTCAAACATTGGTTGTTGATCTATAGAGGAGGCAACCATGTGATTATAACCGGGCTACGAACTTTATGTGTCGTGCTCTTCCACACAAGACCACCAAACTCAGGCCTCTTCATCCGCATTCTTGTCGTGAAAGTAACCGTGTAGGATAGCTTCTGGTGTTTCGAAGTGAAGCTGAGTGTTTTAGGCTGGACAGTGACGGATGCGCCTTTGAAAGGCGAGACAGAAACCTTGTAGCTTGCAATGTGAGGACCAACGTTGGTCACAGTTCTTCTAAGTGTGATGGATTTAACACGTGTGTTCTCCGGGAACAAAGCTGAGATCGCCGGGTAGTTCAAGTTTCCAGGGTTCTTGGCAAGAGTATGTTTGCAGGATCTGTTTGAATGTTTTGTGAACACCTTAAGCTGTGAAGGACTTAAATCTTGAGTGCAGAGGAACTCAAAGTAATCTTGAGGTCCAATGTCGTAGACCAAACCAGGATCTATAGCTTTTAAAGGATCTATATGTCCTGCACCGTGATCATAAGGCGATGAAGGAGCTGCTCCTGATGCATCCGTAAGTGGCTTAAGTGTGTTGTCGTGAACATAAGCAGTTGTCATGAGANCGTAAGAACATGATTTGACTGAGTTAAGTACAGTTCTCTTGTTTAGGCTTTTTGGTTAAGCGTTTCCATTGTGACAAAACGAACAATTCTATTCAGGTTTTACAACATCGATCTAGAGAAGAGCTCTCATTACATGAGGAATTTTTTATTTGTGGTAACTAAAAACATTAGAATTGCTCAAACATTGGTTGTTGATCTATAGAGGAGGCAACCATGTGATTATAACCGGGCTACGAACTTTATGTGTCGTGCTCTTCCACACAAGACCACCAAACTCAGGCCTCTTCATCCGCATTCTTGTCGTGAAAGTAACCGTGTAGGATAGCTTCTGGTGTTTCGAAGTGAAGCTGAGTGTTTTAGGCTGGACAGTGACGGATGCGCCTTTGAAAGGCGAGACAGAAACCTTGTAGCTTGCAATGTGAGGACCAACGTTGGTCACAGTTCTTCTAAGTGTGATGGATTTAACACGTGTGTTCTCCGGGAACAAAGCTGAGATCGCCGGGTAGTTCAAGTTTCCAGGGTTCTTGGCAAGAGTATGTTTGCAGGATCTGTTTGAATGTTTTGTGAACACCTTAAGCTGTGAAGGACTTAAATCTTGAGTGCAGAGGAACTCAAAGTAATCTTGAGGTCCAATGTCGTAGACCAAACCAGGATCTATAGCTTTTAAAGGATCTATATGTCCTGCACCGTGATCATAAGGCGATGAAGGAGCTGCTCCTGATGCATCCGTAAGTGGCTTAAGTGTGTTGTCGTGAACATAAGCAGTTGTCATGAGAGCTGATTTGATTGCTGCAGGGCTCCAATCTGGATGCCTTGATCTGATCAAAGCAGCTACACCGCTCACATGAGGACATGACATTGAAGTTCCAGAGAGTATATTGAACTTAACCCTCCTTGGATCAGATGATAAACTCGATGGTGCCAAGTCTCCAGTCCAAGCTGCAAGGATGTTCACTCCTGGAGCCAACAAGTCCGGTTTCAAGATCTCTAGGGATAAGAAGTTTGGTCCTCTTGATGAGAATGCTGCTACAACTGGTGAAGGTTTGATCCCAATTCTTGTTCCAAGAACCTCTAGAGTTGCGGTAGCTTNTAGCTTCTGGTGTTTCGAAGTGAAGCTGAGTGTTTTAGGCTGGACAGTGACGGATGCGCCTTTGAAAGGCGAGACAGAAACCTTGTAGCTTGCAATGTGAGGACCAACGTTGGTCACAGTTCTTCTAAGTGTGATGGATTTAACACGTGTGTTCTCCGGGAACAAAGCTGAGATCGCCGGGTAGTTCAAGTTTCCAGGGTTCTTGGCAAGAGTATGTTTGCAGGATCTGTTTGAATGTTTTGTGAACACCTTAAGCTGTGAAGGACTTAAATCTTGAGTGCAGAGGAACTCAAAGTAATCTTGAGGTCCAATGTCGTAGACCAAACCAGGATCTATAGCTTTTAAAGGATCTATATGTCCTGCACCGTGATCATAAGGCGATGAAGGAGCTGCTCCTGATGCATCCGTAAGTGGCTTAAGTGTGTTGTCGTGAACATAAGCAGTTGTCATGAGAGCTGATTTGATTGCTGCAGGGCTCCAATCTGGATGCCTTGATCTGATCAAAGCAGCTACACCGCTCACATGAGGACATGACATTGAAGTTCCAGAGAGTATATTGAACTTAACCCTCCTTGGATCAGATGATAAACTCGATGGTGCCAAGTCTCCAGTCCAAGCTGCAAGGATGTTCACTCCTGGAGCCAACAAGTCCGGTTTCAAGATCTCTAGGGATAAGAAGTTTGGTCCTCTTGATGAGAATGCTGCTACAACTGGTGAAGGTTTGATCCCAATTCTTGTTCCAAGAACCTCTAGAGTCGCGGTAGCTTTTCTACTCGTCATTGCGTACTGTTTGATCAGTTTACCTTCTTTCTCTCCAACTGCAACTGCTGGAAGCAAATGAGAATCTGCAACAAGCTCTTCACCATTTGTTGCAGTGTTGGTCAAAATCATACCAATCCCTCCTGCTCTTTTCACAACCTGACCCTTTTGCACACGTGGACTAACACCGCGGTCGCATATAACGATCTTGCCCGCTACATGACGCCGATCCAGAGCACCGTCTAGACAGAACGAGGTCGGATCAGGGCTACTAGCGTTTCTTCCTAAGTAAACCAGAGGATACTGTTTGTTTTTAGACAAAACTGCTCTGCCTTTGTAGAGTGACACTCCTTTGAATGTTCTCATAGTTCCAAGCTTCACTGTTGCTGGAAAGTCTCTGTCCATAGTACTTGCACCAACTGTTGTGATCCATGGAGAAACGTTAGTGAGACTAATCGGATCAGGACCTCCATTACCAGCTGAACAGGAAACGAAAACTCCCATCTCCATTGCTCCAAACGTTGCTATAGACAAACTGTCTCTGGAATAAGTTGAGATCCCACCCCCTAAGGAGATAGATAGAACTTGGACTCCATCAGCAACAGCTTGATCAACAGCTGACAATATGTCTGAGCTGAAACATCCTCCGACCCAACAGACTTTGTAAGCAGCTACTCTAGCCTTTGGAGACATCCCTCGAGCTGTCCCATAAGCAAATCCAAAAAGATTAGCTCCTTTAACAGGTGAGCCAGCTACAGTAGCTGCAGTGTGTGTCCCATGACCATCTTTATCTCTTGGTGATTTGTATTCAAGCTCTTCATCGATCTTCCCCGTTGCAGCTTCATAGCCTCTATAGAATACTCTAGCACCAACGATCTTTCTATTGCAATTACGTTTCAAGAAACCTTTTCCAGTTTCACAAGTTCCTCTCCAAGTAGAAGGAACAGGGGACATACCCGTGTCGTTGAAGCTCTCACTCTCAGGCCAAATACCAGTGTCTAAAACACCAACTACCACATCATGGTCGGTGACTCTCTCAGCCCAAACTTTCTCGCTCTCTTGTCTCTCTAGGCCAAGAAATGTTGGACTTCTTGTAGTGTGAAGCTCGTATCTTGTCTCAGGTATCACAGCTACAACACCATCTTCTTCCTTGAGCCTCTCTGCTTCTTCTTCAGTAAGCTGAGCAGCTAAACCGTGAAAGGCAGTCTGGTAAGTGTAGAGTATCCTGTCGTTACCTTCTTCTCCTTCTTGAGATTTGCGTTGTGTTACAGANCCCAGTTTCACAAACTCCTCTCCAAGTAGAAGGAACAGGGGACATACCCGTGTCGTTGAAGCTCTCACTCTCAGGCCAAATCCCAGTGTCTAAAACACCAACTACCACATCATGGTCGGTGACTCTCTCAGCCCAAACTTTCTCGCTCTCTTGTCTTTCTAACCCAAGAAACGTTGGACTTCTTGTAGTGTGAAGCTCGTATCTTGTCTCAGGAATCACAGCTACAACACCATCTTCTTCCTCGAGCCTCTCTGCTTCTTCTTCAGTAAGCTGAACAGCTAAACCGTGAAAGGCAGTCTGGTAAGTGTAGAGTATCCTGTCGTTACCTTCTTCTCCTTCTTGAGATTTGCGTTGTGTTACAGAGTTAATCTTGGAAGAGTACCATTGTAGCTGATTAGTGTAAGGTGAAGGCATGGCTGATCTATCCATGTGGATAACATAAGTCTTCTTGTTAGAGATTTGAACAGTTTCTGCTTGAAGAAGGATGAGATTGATGGATAAGATTATGAAAAGAAAGCATTTTTGAAGGGGATTTTTGTTAGCCATTGTTGAAGTGGAGAAGAGATTCTTCTTCTCTCTATCTCACTGGAGAAAAAGATAAAGAGATACAAGTGAGTGTTGTTGTTGTTACTTGGGAGGAAGTAATAAAGGTGAGAAGGCAGAGGTGGTTTTCATACATGTTCTGTGTGCACAATTACTAACCAAGTGGTTGGTAATGGCAGAGAAGAGTAATTAATGACCCCATGGCTTCTTTCTCCTACTTCTATGCAATATTAGTAGTACCGTTAGGTTTGAGAATTTATGACTCATATCGAATTCAATTATTTGTATGCTTCTTTGTTTTGATTTGAGGTTAATTTTAGTATTACTGATGTAAACTATGAAGGCATGAGATTATTAAATAAGTTGAGTTCTTGGAGTCTACGAGCATGTTCTTAATTTATCACTTTCTCTTTTTTCATTTTACGAAGGAAACAAAGTAAGTCACATCAAACTTTGGATTTTTGTGAGCATAGGAATATAAACAAGTGTATTTAAAAAACCACATGTAAATTTTTGAAAAGTAGAAATTTGAGTTGAGACAAAAAATATGTAGGATTCTTCTCTTTGGTAGACTGAATCATTCGTATCTCTTTAAATGAAATCTTCACGCTGTGATACATGCGGTGGATCCGTGTTGCCGTATCTTAAATGGTATAAACCTAAACTCCAATATTGTTACAAACATGATGTGAAAATTTTCATTGTCTGAAGACTAATAACATCATAATAAATCTCACGTTTACTAATAAAAATGCTAACTCTGTTTGACACAAATGTTAATAATAATGCTGTTTTCGTTGGTTAAAAGTTCAATTTTTTTTTTATAAAAAGTACGTGAATAATTTGGGTAAAAAATAAAATACAGTTTCTATCTCTTTCAAAGGAATTGAATTTACTGAGAATAGCAGTGGTCAGCTCAACGGTCTATCACAACATTTATAAACACACATTTAAAGCTCAGAAGCAAAATTGGCCCACTTTTCACTCTCAAGCCAAGCTATTATCCCAAAAGAAGCAAATAAACTTTGATATTTCTGATTTTACTTTATTTTATCAATAGATCAAATAGATAGATATATTCAATTCAGTGTTTGTATGTTCTTTTCCTACTCCCACCATTTGCATTTTCTATCTAAAAAAATGTTCATCCTCACCAAACTATTAAACTATATGTCTCAATCAGAATCACTTTTAATTGCATTAATCAATATAAAGATAAGAACATACTAACATAACATGAAAGCTGGAGGGCACATAATGTACAGACGCAAGCTGAAAGATGAGTAGAGAAAGGCTAAAGAAAGCCTTCTATGCCTTGGCGACCTGATTGGATTTCTCTATAGATCATTAGTGCTTCTTCCATCACATGTGCTTGAGCCAAAAGCTTTGACCTCGTTTTCCCCGAGGGATGTGTTGATAGATAGTCTCCGAGTTTGTCTCCACCGAGCTTTCCCAGCTTCTCATACACTGTGGGAGCTACTCGTGGGTCATATCCCGCAGATGCAAGCAATAACAAACCTATATAATCTGCTTCCATCTCCATCCTGTGATGTATAACACACAAAACACACACAGAAGAAGAATCTGACTGCATCAGAACTTGTTTTCCTTCCTCATACACACACAAATCTTTCATTTTTCTTCTATATTTCTCCTACCATTACCCAAACTACAATAACAGCTGCTTAAAAGTTATAACAATAGTTCTTGGAGCAGAATGTTTCACTAGATGATTAGTTTGTTAAGCATACAACCAATCGATTTCGCAAAAGAATGTGAAATACTAACTCGCAAACCTTTCTTGTTCGCTTTTCCTACTATGCCTAACTACTCCAACACCTTCTAATGTTTAACCGAATGATTAGTTTCATACAATTTATTGACGTTTCAAACTGTTGTTCCTGATCATTTGCTAAAGAACGTGAAAAATGAACCCAAAACCTCCCCAAAAAAGCTAACTTTTCCTCAATGCTACATAGACCTCACGAGTTATTTGAAAACGAAAGAGCTATTGCAGTAAAAAAAAACAAAGGTTTGATAGTAAAAGACAGTAGATAATGTTGATGGGAAGAGAGGTAGAGGAATTACTTTCTGGAGAAAGGAAGCTTCAAGAAAAGGGCAGACATAGTGTTCACAAGATCAGGCATGACAAACTGATAGAGCACCAGTTGAAGGATTGCAAACCATAAGTTCTTCGTTATTCCCTCAGCTATATGTCGAGCCACCGCATGGCCAACCTAATCCCATAAACAGAACAATCAGAAAGAAAAAAAACCATGCTTTAGTTCCAATAGCAACTCTCCGAAGAGAAACAAAGCAGCATTCACAAATGCAAACAATAAAAAAAGGTTTTTAATACCTCATGCCCAATCACAGTGGCAACTTCAGCATCTGACTTGAACTGATTAAGCAGACCAGTAAACACCACAATCTTCCCACCCGGCATACAAAACGCGTTAACATCAGGCTGATTAACCACAAGAACCTCCCAATTAATCCCTTCAAGATGAGAGGTAGCTGAATGAGCATGTGAATCTTTCTTCCTGCTTTGTTGAATCCAACTATCATCAAGAACCTGATCTTCTTTAGACCATTTCATATCAGTCAAAGTCTCTTCTTCACCACCACTCATAGCAATTGCAGTCTCCTTCACTCCCTTATTATCACTAGTCTCCGTAGAAGCATACCCTAAATCAGTCCAAACACGCTCATTACTCAAACCTCTCTGCAACGCATCAATCACCTCTTTAGCTATCAACCTAACCCTAATGCTCTCAGGATGAATCGCAGGTAGGATTTTACCCTTGTACTGTTTTTTAATCTGCTCAAACTGAGCTTCACCGAGACGTTTCTCCATAGGTTTCGACAAGAGGATGAAATGTGTTCTCTTTGTGTAAGGAACCGTTTCTAAATTCCCGAAATACAAAGTGATTAGAGAGGCGGAACCAACGAGGGTCACCGTCAATACTGCTCTAGGGTTTTGAAACCATCTCCTTGGTCCTCGTGGCTTAAAGTGACGAACTTGGTATCGATCAACGTAGTAATGTCTCTTGGGTAGACTCAGAAACGGGTTGTACGCGATTCTGTTCGTGTTTTGGCCGAGTGATGATGTGTATGATCTTAACCCTAGCGAAGGAATTGAAGAGAACCCAGAGAAATTAGAGGTTGGATTAGAAGAAGACCCAGTTGGATTGGTTTTCGAAGGAACATGATTACGAGATCGAGGTAGAATCTTCGGATTTATGTTACGGCGTAAGGTGTCGAACACGAGTTTTGTTCTTCTGTACCATGACATTGTTGCTGAAGAGGAAAATGGGAAGATTGGTGTAAGAAATTTTCGGATCAAAAGCTGAAAGATTTGGCGAAGAAGTTTCGAGAAAAAAGGGCACAATTCTTCTTCTTCTTTCTCGAAACTTCTTCGCCAAATCTTTCAGCTTTTGATCCGAAAATTTCTTAAGGGGGAGGGTTTATTTCGGTTATTTCCGGTATAATTTTCTGAATAACCGGAACAAACCGGCCGATTTTTTTTTTTGGCTTTTATCCAACTAATCCAACTCTCCTCTTCTTCTGGAATACTCTAGTCTATAGCCCTCGGCATTCGGGTTAGCGAACCCGATCGGATTTGGGTTTTCAATGTTTCGGGTTTAGACATATAGAACCCATTCGGATCTTTTTAGCCAAGGTGGTGAGAAACGGTCCGATTTTTTTGCTCATTGAAATTAAAGAACAAAACCGAAAGGAGATAAAAGCGGAAAATGCAAACGAAACATGTTAGACATTACAATTCATAACATACAAAGGATAATATTTGATTCCATTGACATTATCAAAAAGAGTGTTCAATTAGAGTTTCTTACTCTTCAAATTCCAACCAAAACCTTAACTAGAAGGTTACAAAAAAAAAAAAAAAAAAGGTGATAGAGAAAAGGTTGAACCATATCCTGAACTATCTCTCTTCTACTAACTCATCGTTTTTGTCGTAGACGAAGCGAGTCTTCTTGCTCTTCGGTTTCATGGATGGGTCAACATGGTTCTTTTTCATCTCCACCTTTGCAGCCTTTCTAGCCTTTCTCAGTTGTAAAGATTCAACAGTAAGCTTCCTTCCCTTTATGAGAGTTTGATCAAGAATTTGCACTATCTGAGGATCATCAGTCATATTGATATAAGCACCTCTGATCAAACCTTCCTTGTCTCTTCGAAAGTAAAGACCTTTCACATCTGTATTTGGGATAAAATGCTCAATCAACTGCACCTTAATCTCATGCTCTCGAAGACTCGTGTCAAATCCTTTAACATAAATCGTGTACAAACTGTTGGGAGAACAACGAAGATACTAGAGGCGACCAAAACATTGTTTACCTTTTAACTTCAGGCCCTTTGTTGCTTGTTCATCAGACTCAAACCAAATGGTCGCCTCTTTGCCATGCGTATGCTCTGTCGTATCAATTTCAACTTCAACTTGACCAACTACTGCGAAGAAGTGCTTAATAGCAGATTCTTTAATTGAGGGATGCATACCAGAGGCAATCAAGGTGTCTCGCTGGTAGTATTCATCTGTTGATGAATCATCTGAACTTGAAGGACTCCAAGGTGTTTTGGCATAAGGTGGTTTGAGAATCAAATCAACAGATGATTGCAGATAGTTTACCATTGTTTTGAGATTACCGACAGAGTCTACCAATGGTATGAGATTATCCAAATCTTCTCTTATCGAAGCCACATCTTTTTTGATACACTCCACATTTTTTTCCATGGAATGCCAAACTATTTCACTCATTCTTCTTCTTCTTCTTCTTCTTCTTCTTCTTCTTCTTCTTCTTCTTCTTCTTCTTCTTCTTCTTCTTCTTCTTCTTCTTCTTCTTCTTCTTCTTCTTCTTCTTCTTCTTCTTCTTCTTCTTCTTCTTCTTCTTCTTCTCCTTTGGATTAGCCACATCTTCACTGACAGAATCCACAATTGCTTCCATGGAACGCGCACTCTTGTGCTTCTTTTTCTCTTTTGGGATAATAATTTTGAGATATTTGTTATTTTATTTGCTTTATTTATTTAAAAATTATTATATTCAGTTGGAATTTAATTAATCAAAATTCTTTTATTTTAGAATTTAATCAATCAAAATTAGTTGTTGTGAAAGTTAACATCTGTTAATATGTATAATACTTTGTAGTTTATATAATATTATTTAAATTTTATCTACCAATTTGAAATTAGTTAGTTTCTCCTAGAACCTCTTAGCTATTAAAAAAAAATAAAAAATAGTTAGTTTTGTATGAGTGTGAGGGTTAGTGTTGGTTTTAACTCTTTTTATATAAAATTAAGTTTTAAGATATTTTGTTTGTGCTTTTAGACCAATCCGCAAAAATATATAAGTGTACTAATATTATTCTAATTCTCATCACATACTTGTGATTTTTTTCAGAGATCCATGGATAAATAAATTTTTTCCATAAAGTATTGTTGCTTATTTAGTATTGTGCGTATGTTAAATTGCTAAAATCGGTGTTTACACAGATTTTAGTTTATTATCAAAAAGTTAGAACCATTGTTGATATTACTACTAAAATTTGATGTACTCAGTATTTAAATTATGTAACAGGACATATATTTGTATTTGACATCATAACTCTTATAAATGACACATTTTTTTTAGTAAAAAAAACATACGTCAATTGTGGAGGTTAAAACAAAATACATATAAAATATGTACATTGTTAGTTTATTTGTCTGTTTTTAATCCATGACATTAATGGCTCAATCCATTTTAAACAACTTATAAAAACAAAACATGTATGATGGAAAATCATTGTATTTTGTAAAATCTTTGGAAATAAATTTGCCAATCAAATTATGGAAAATCGACATTGAAAAAGATAAGAAACTATAGTTTCTTTTTCATTAAAATATTTAAAATTTGTAATTAAAAAGAAATAGAAATTGATTTTGTTCAGATATGTATACTCGATTTTTGCTTAATTACTTTGATTATTATTTTTAATTTTTAATTATAATGGCATAAGATGTAAATATTTTTCAACTCCAAGCCTTCTTTTGCCAAATCGGTGCAAAAATGTTAATCTAGATTTGTTTACGAATTATGTTTTTTTTTTGTTTACTATCATCAGGTTTAATCGAACTCACAATGGCTGAATTGGCCGTCAAACCGGCCGGTTATTTGTGAAATTGGACCGTTTCCGAACCGAATTTTAAAGACGACTCTTTTCTTCTCCTTCTCCTCCTCTCTCACATAACAAAATCTTCTTCACCCCAAATCATCCCGTTGCTCCTTCAAACTCCGGTCCGAGCAATGTCATGGTACCGAAGAAACCAAACCTCGATTACAAAAGCCAATCGAAGAGTTCATCTGAGATCTTCTTCCTCCATTTTTTTCCTCGCACAGTTTCAGTGACCGATGGATCAAACTTTCAGGTAATTTGAGATTTGAAATTTGTTGCTTCGCAATGTCAAAATCAAAATCAATCTGCTTCGAATTAGCTGCTAGTTTTGAGATTGACGACATGGTTAGGGTTTCTTCTTCTTTTTCTGTATTACATGTTAAAGCATTTCGAAATGGCAAGTATTCAAAAAGATCCGTAGAGTTAAGAGTCTCTTTTTTTTTCTTTACCTCTCAATTTTTCTGTGTAAAGTCTTTACAAGATCTTGTTTGTATTGTTTTGTGGATTAGATTATTTGGGATAAAGTTGGAGAAACAGAAATTGATAGGGATTGCTTGAGCTTGAGCGTGAATGTTTTGGAAGTATATAGCACAAAAGTTGACCAAGCTAAGGCAAGCAATAGCTGATGTTGAATCATGGGGGAACGTCTTGTGCATATTAGCAGGTGAGTTATCATTATGAATGGTATGATAATGATTTGCTATAGTCTATGGTTATGTATTTTTCAACTGTAACCTTCTTTTGTACGTGTCAGTCTGATCAAAGCGTTGGGAGCTTGGGACGATTCTTCTGAACTGGAATAGATGCAAAAGAGGTAAATTGATAGAAGGAACCAGTTCACTGTTGTCCTGGAGGAAGCAAATAGTATTGCTAATGATATCAAAGGTGAAGGAGAACATGTTCAGTCTAAGCCACTTCTCGATGATACTGACTTGTCTATGAGAAAGCTTGAAGACCAGCTGCAAGCACTTGAGAAGGAAAAGGTGAAATTTGATTTGAATTTGCGTGATTGGCTTCTTTGTTTTCCTTTGGTTATTCCAACCATTAGATATGTAATATACTCCTTTTGTGGTGTTGTTTCCCTTAGAGTGATCGTGTGGAGACGATTCGGAAGCACTTGTTTACTTTTGTATTCGATAGCAGGAAGATTGATTTTCAGTTTCTTGCTAACATTCTGAAGTTGCTACCGTGATCGTGCATGAGGTACAAAACCTTTAATCCTCTCGACATGTGGAATCTGACATGTTGGTACTGTGCTGTTTGATCATTTTCTGGTAGTAGATTCTGAAGTTGCTACTGTCATCTGACATGAGGTACGTAGTCGTACACAACCTCTAATCTTCTGGATGTATCAAAAATAAGAAAAATGGCGTTTGATAGTTTCCATTTCGAAAATGTACTATGTTAATGTAGAGGCTGCTCGTTAATCCGAAATTGATTAAGGCAGTTGCTGGGGTTGAATTCTTACTTTTAGTGCTTTTATTCGATCCTGCTTTTACTTTATTTTTTTGGCTCTTTGGAGGGGTTCCGTCTCTGGTTTCACTGAAGCAGTTTCTCAAATACCTCTTGTTCTTCTCAGTGGCAGCTTTTTCCTAAGCATATACGGCATTTAGATCCTAGTTTCCGTCTATTCCCATCGTATAGCCAGATTCTCTCTTTCTCTCTGATTGCTTGCTAAGTCTCATTGAGTTTATGTGCTTAAAACGCCTTGTGCCCAGATTTGTTTGATAGAAACTGGTATAATTTATCGGTTTGTGTTAGAATCGTAGATGTTTTCTCTCCATTAAAGATTGTATAATTCCCATTAATCCCTAGATTTATACCTGACATTGTTCTCCGTGTGTATCAATAGTTACCTGGGACTAGTGGTCGTTGCTGACTTATTGAATAGATTTCATTCTATTAAAATATTATTGTTAGACCAAAACTTATGATGACTTTATTATGCCTTTATTATTCATTAGACTACATTGTATTTTACCATGTTCGCGAGGAAGATTTTGTTGTAGGATGTTATAACTTAACTCATTTATATATACATCTAAGCGTATTCCGTCTCTCTGTGTAAAGTCTTTACAAGATCTTGTTTGTATCGTTTTGTACATTAGTTTATAAAGTTGGAGAAACAGATACTGATAGGGATGATACGATGTTGCTTGAGCTTGAGCGTGAATGTTTTGGAAGTATAAAGAAGAAAAGTTGACCAAGCTGATCGATGTAGCGCTCAGCTAAGAGAAGCAACAGCTGATAGCTGATGCTGAAGCAGAGCTAGCTACAATCCTTATTTTACTTCTTATTAACAACGCTTTTGTTACTTTTTATGGCTTTTATGCGTTTGCGTTTAAAATAAATGGTCTCTCTATCTCTATGCATAATTAATTGTCTATGCTAATATATACTTCTCTCTGTCTGTCTCTCTCTCTCTCATTCATAATTTACACAAATTGATCTTTTAATTGACAAGACTTGAGGGAGAAAGAAAGAAGGATACGTGGAAGATGATGACCAAATCTGGAGAGAGACCAAAACAAAGACAGAGGAAAGGGTTATGGTCACCTGAAGAAGACCAGAAGCTCAAGAACTTCATCATCTCTCATGGCCATGCTTGCTGGACCACTGTTCCCATCCTATCTATATATCAAAACCCATATTTATATTAGGATTGAAGATCTCTCATCAGGATCTATATATGCAAGAAACCCATATATATATATATATAAATTAGGATCGAAGATCTCTGATCAGGATCTATATATCAAAAGCTTGCATTTTTTTCCTACGTACAAAGGTGATCCTTATTAGGGTAAAGTAGCCAACCAAATAGTGAAAATGGGTAAAGTAACAAACCATATAGTGAAAATACATAACGCAGTTTTATAACATTAAAATTTAGGCCAGTATTCTTACATAAATAAAAACAGAAATAGTATTATCCAAATATTTATATGTGGCTGGTCGAGAAACAAGTCGCACCAACAGTAGCTATCTGCAGCTGGTCTCTATTACTTGTTGATCTTGCTAGAAGGGACAATGCCATACACAGGAGGAGGTTCTCTAAAGAGAAACATAAAAAATCACAAATTAATGACAAGTCACGTTTTTATGAGGAGACAAAGAATCAATCATCAAGAACAAAATTTATGTACTTACTTCGATCCAGACGCTCATGACGACGAGAGTTCGGGGGGGG
>NC_025702.1:11655232-11662500 GCF_000633955.1 Camelina sativa | reverse complement strand
AGATCGCAAGTCATATAGAATTCGTCTCTCTGTTTAGCATCATGAACTTCAAGTTTAAATCCTCCCAGGTCACTTCCATTAAGTTTTAAAGCGGCCTCTGTGCCTTGTAACATTTCAAGGAAAACATGTCTGTCAAAAGAAAAGGTAAAAAATATTAGCACAACTTTAACTTTAATTACTTGTCACAAAAATTGGAGTAATTAAGAAAGTAGTCACAGAGAGACCTTAAGATAGGTGTGGTTCCATTTGTTTGAAAATAAATTCTTCGGATCATTCCACATGGACTGAAATGCTCAAGCATTGCTTCCGTGATATCATTCTCAGAAAGCGAAGAATCATATCCCTTTACGAAAAGGATGCCACGATCAATGCTGAATTTACAATGCACCAGTGTCATCATCAGTGCAATTAATGATTTGCAGGAGAGAACATAATCAACACAAAAAGAACACATGTCTCCAAAACATGGAAATTCAAAATTTACCTCCCCCCAGGTTGCATTTTGAATTCGACTATCTCGCCTACCTGAGCATTCTTTTCAAGAGGATGAGCATCCACATAGACAGGAAACGGACGAGTAATGCTCTCTTTTTTACGAGTATTATTGGTATCTGATTTAGCCTGTATATATATATAAAAAAAAAAACAGAGTACGATTTTCGTTAATTGGCACTTACATTTTTTTAAAAATATATATATATATATATATATATATTTATATAAAATTGAAAAACCATAGAGAAGATTTAACTATTGCTTACCTTTTTCTTGGCAGGCTCTTCACCTTCATCACTTTTCTGCCAAAAAGAAAAACATAAATTTGAGTCAAATAAGTAACTAAAAAGACTCAGAAACAGTATCTACAAGAAGTATAGTCAATTCGGGGGTATTTGAGAAAGAAATGTACAAACAAAACGAAAATACAACAGCTAGCTCTAAAAGGCACGCGCTACATAAGCAAAATAATTGAAACAGGAGACATAACAAGACTGAGGTACAAGTAACTTGAGCAACTGGAATGAGTAAGACTGTGCCATCATCATCAGGAGGTTAACTAATGCTTACCTCTTTCTTGGCAGGCTCTTCACCTTCACCACGTTTCTGCCAAAATCAACCAAAAAAGACATAGTTTGAGTCAAAGAATCGAATAGACTCAGAAACAGTATCGACAAGAAGTATATCGTCAATGCGGTTGGATGAAGATCTTAAATAAAAGTAAAAAAAAAAAAAAAAGCAAATACAAGAAGAGCTAGCTCGAGTCCTAAAAGGTACACTACACAATTAAAAATAGGAGACATGACAAGACTGAGGTATAAAGTATCTTAATCACCTTCTTGTGATGATACTTAGAGGATGAAGTAACTTGAGCAACTGAAGCAGGTATCTTTGCCAGTTTCTTTGCAAGTTCCTAATAGTTATATTTTCCCATCACAAATAAGTAAGTGTGGTATGTTAGTTGAAATTTTTTATCTCTACTAGAAGAGAAATCAAAGCGCAAAAGTCGTGATTTATATATATATATACTTGGAATGAGGTAACCATGGCAAGTAACTCCTCCTTAGACGGCATCAAATCAAGTGTTGATTTCACAGTTGCAGTGAGAGAAGCCACATCTACTCTCAGGGAATCCAAATCTTGTTCGATGGAACTCACATCTACACAGACCGATTTTAAGTGTAAATAAAAACAAACAACACCCATATTAAAAAAAAAAATAATAATAAAAATAAAAAGCAAGCTATAGACATTAGAGAAATCCCAATCTCTGTCGGAATCGTTCGTTATTAACTGAAATCTCTGTCGGAATACTAGGTTGTCCGAAACCGCAATTCTCTTACCTGGAGAAGAAGAACCTTCATCCTGAAAAATCCCAAACAAAAAAAAAAAAGAAAAACAGCAATTTTGTGTATGTTGATTTTGTGAAAAAGAAGAACACCATTAACAAGTGAGACTGAGTCAGAGAAACATACAAAAAAAAAAAAAAGAAGAAAAATAAGAGAGAAGAAGATTACTTCGCTGGAGGAACTCTTGCTAGATTTTCCCATTGGGACAATTTGAAAGAAAAGGAAGAGAGCGAGACGACTGCTAGTGCTAGGGTATTCGAATCTCAGCCGGACCAACAAAATCCCAAAGCCTGTAATCCAAAACTTGGGACCGAACCGAACCGAAAATAACCGAAATATAATTATATACTTATGTCATATTTCTATTTTTAATAATAACTCAAATACTCCAAATTTTAATTATAAATCCTTTTTTTTTTGTTCCAAGTACTTTGGTTAGACTCGGATGATATATATGTGTGTATTGTATACAGTCTTTTTTTAGTGTATTTCATATACATTCCATATAAATGGAATAATACATACTTGATCCAAACAACACAACATGCATGCGATCTGGTGTCAAAGATACGAGATGAATTCAATTTTTCTATATGGGATATATTTGTAAACTTTAAAGTTGGGCATTAAGTTTTAAATTTTGAATTTACGACTTTGTTACTTTTAATACGTTACTAATTTATACCTTAATGTTCTACTTTTGATGTAACGTTATTATGATGTTACTAATATTTCTTATACATTTTTCAAACAGTGTTCATATATTTGACATATTTTTCTAAAAAAATAATTTTATTTATTATAGATATTTTATTACAATTTAATTAGAACTACGAAATGAATAACACATGAGTTAGTCAAACAATATTTCTTGGATTAAGACCAACTTATAAGAACAATGTAATTTTTGTAATTTTAAGAAGCCAACAAGAAAGTCTGTGATTCAAATTTCTCTAGAGACTCATCGTATTCTAGAAGCATCCTCTCAACATGTTGTACGTGTATGTTGTAAAATTAGTTTTTAGACTGCATCTAATTAAAAATACCACCACAAAGACTTCTCCATTTTCATGAGTTTTTGGAGATAGAACACGAGTATTCGTTTTTCCAAGAATCTTGGACCAACCTGCAAGGAAAAATTGTACTACTCTTTGAAACTTGCATAATGGAAAGCAACACTTTATAGTACTTTCATCATCCAAATGAGTCACTAACCAGATTAATGCAAACATAATGAAGAAAGTACATAAAATTCAAGGGTTGGAATCCATAACCAATAACAAGCTAAGGAGTATGTCCCATGCGATTAAGATATCCATTGTTGATAATATGATATCCCACTCTCTTTCTCTAACCTGTTAAAAAGATTCTACAAATGAAAAAGTCTAGAGAGTGTTCTTGTCGTCCAAAACTTAACACTACTCTTATTAACAAAGAACTGTTTATATTTTTGTTTTTAAACAAAATTTGTTAAATCTATATGAACAAATATTATAGTGTATTTTGTTTTGGTTTGTCAACAAATTTATAGAGAATCACGTTATAAGAGTATAATCAAAGTTTTCTCAAATTCTATCTCAATGTATTGTGAATAAGTTGTAAATAGATTTACAAAATAATTAATTTCAGAAAATTCTAAGTATATCTTCATATGTAGCATTTTCCACTATATTAATAGTACCCACATGTTACTACCAAAAAAAAATATTACCCACATGTTTGCTATATTAATATTACTCACTCGATGCGTAGGACATACATATATAGTCAGACCCCGGCTCAATTATTTTTTGGACCCTGAACTAAAAAAAAATTGGGTCCTATTTTTTCATGCTAAAAAAGGATTAAAAAAAAAAATTGGACCTTAAAATCAAAAGAAAAAAAACCCAAAAATTAAATGGATCTTGTGCATTTACACTCCGTGCAGATGTATAGAGCCGGGCCTGTATATAATATAAAATACCAAAAGAGGGTGAGAAAAAGCGACTAGCCAAACATTTTTTGAAATCTGAATTGATAAAAGCGGATAAAAGCCTTCATCTTAGCCTTGTTTCACTAGATACTAATCTGTTTTATTCAATTAGACGCGAGTATCATCAATACATCACCCAACAAAACGAGAAACAAAAACAAAAAGAACTACTGTTTCTTGAGAAGAAGAGGACCAACATTATCTCCATTAGCTTTGTTGTGCTTCACATGACTCCCATCACACAATGGAAACGTCCCGGACCTCCAACACCTAACGTCAAATCAAATCCATCACCATGTTTTCCTATACATGCACACAAATAGAGATCCATACATTTGTTCTTTTGTAAAAATATAATAAGAAAAGTCTCACGAAAGAAGCTTTTAAAAAAACATATATGGATTAGTAAAAATAAATTAATGTAATTCATTAATTAGATGCATGATTTTAACAAATACATGATTCAAATAGTAGATTACTATATATCTATGTGAAACCTGCAATAGGGAGTTATGTTCTTGGAAAGCTCGGTGACGACAACAGAGTCTACGACCTTCTCTTCGTTCTTTCTGATCTCCGGATTGATTCCTCCTCCTCCTCCTCCGCTGCCTTCTGCTCTCACCACCGCCATCCTCTGCTGCTTACGTCCCACCTCTCCGGCGGTGACTCGCCTAAACGGAAGCTGTCCGGCGTAACTTACCCCCATGCCGAACGTGTTTGCGAGTATAGCCATTGGAAACTCTCTTTTCTCACCTACTTCTGCACTCTCTCTATGTGGTAGTGATTTGTTTATGAAGTAAGAAGAAGATATTAGATATGTGAAGTGTGTAAAGCTTGTGGCCATCACGCTCTCTCTACTAAACGATGTCGTAAAGTGTGTGTTTTGTGGCCATTAATGATTTGGATTTGTTCTTGAACTAACCACCTTTGGTTTAGAAAAAAAATGCCAAATTATACTAAATTATCGTATTTTATTGGTATAGTGCGAAAAGGACTAGTTCTTGTCACGAGACTTTAATTATCAAGAACCGAACCAAACCAAACCAAACCAATCGTAATCGCATTCGCACGTACCCTTCACAGACTAATTGACAATTAACAAATATATTCAACACAAATTTTTTTTTTTCCATTGATTCAATTTCAAAATTTTTTTGGATCTAAAAAGACTAAAACAAAAAGAAGGAATAATAAATCTGAAATTTCTCAGAAGCAAATTGGATTCGCGGCGATATCCCAAATTCGTGGGATCGAACAATGGCGAGATTCGCAGTGATTGGATTAACGTTCCTCCTTCTACTTGGTACGTCTTTATCAGCGAGATCTGATGAAGAAACGCGGGAGCGGTTTTACGGAAACCTTGTGAACTCGACGGCTCCGGGTAACGGTGAAGGAAGTATCGCTAAAATGTTCGATCGGGTTCTCGAGAAAGAGTTTTCCGAAAACGATTCCCCTGAAGGTTTTGTTTCTTCTTCTTCTTCTTCTTCGATCTCCTCTGGTTTCAATGTGCAAACAAAAAAAGAGTAAACGGAACATAAAATAATTTTGTGTTTGTGATTGTGATTTGTATTTGGTTTGCTGGATGATGAAGATTGAAGAAGCTTAAACATACTTCTTTTGGTTTTTCCTTAGGATCTGATGGAGCTAGCTTTAACAGCAGTGTTGCTGATCAACAAGTAGGTTTTTAGTTACTTGTTTGCGTGTGAGTTTTTAATAATGTTCTTGAGCTCTGTATTGATTATCATGGTCTTTGGCAGGCTGAAATAGAGACTGTTGCTAAAGTAACGCATGAGAAGGGTAAAAGGAATGATACACAAGAGAATAAGTAAGTATGCAGAACCTTGTTGTAATTGTCGAATATAGCCATATTTTGATTAGTGGTTCAATGTGGGGTTTATGACTTGTTTCTTCGAATTTATCCAGTGGTACCAGACCATTCCAGCTTCAAGATGTTTTTTCCCTGGAAAATGAAGATTCTGATGATATGACTCTTATAGACAAAAAGGTTTGAGAAGAAGACTAAGCAAGATTTGTTATACTGATCTTACCATTTATTTATAGCTGCAGCTAATGTTCTTCTTATGCTACTCTGCAGAATAATGTTTTTGTCATGTCTAACAAGAAATCTAAGTATCCCATACTTCAAGTAGATTTGAGGTTGGTCTCTCTCAGATTTCTTCTGTATTTGGAGCATTTTGGTACACGCACTGTTTCAGACTTGTGATGTATAGGTTCTTGACATTTCTTTCAGACTGATATCAGATTTGGTGGTCATTATTGTTTTTGCTGCGATTGGTGGGATCGTCTTCTCTTGTCTTGGACAACCGGTATGCTAGCAACCTTACTTAATAACATGAAATACATTGAGATTATGTTCCTAGTATCTCGAGCTACACACTGTGGCCAAATACCATTCTGATGGTATGTTATACTATCTTTATATGCTTTAGGTCATTGTTGGATATCTTCTTGCGGGGTCAATCATTGGGCCAGGAGGACTGAAATTCATCAGTGAAATGGTTCAGGTATGATAATAGGCATGCAAATATTTTAAGAGGACATTTATGGGGATGTTGTCATATGTATTCATTTCCTGATCTTCTTATTGAAATTTAACAATAAGGTTAATTAGAATAGAATTCATCTACTGTATTGTAAGCAATCAGAAATTAGGATAAACTTTTTGCTTCTTGGCTGAGCATGTTAAAGGTGGCTTTACAATTATCATTTGTTCTTGTTGTGTGAGTTTAAGTCATCAGTACTGTTATACATAAAAGTAGGACGTGGAACCACACATTCATATGGATAAAGTATTCTGGTATTCATATGTTCTGTATTTCTTCTTCCGGTGGTATGGCAGGTTGAAACCGTAGCACAGTTTGGCGTTGTTTTCCTTCTTTTTGCTTTGGGCTTGGAATTCTCAATGACTAAGGTAGACGTCCATTTACTATTGAATGCAACTTCATGTGGATTTTGTAATCTTAATCTAAAAATCATATGTTCCTGTGTGAATGCTGCAGCTGAAAGTTGTTGGCCCGGTTGCTGTCCTTGGAGGGCTTCTTCAGATTGTCTTACTTATGTTTTTATGTGGTGTAACTGCCTTGGTATGGGAAAATAGAGCATTTTTTTTCCAGTGCATATATAGGCAATTTGGACATAACTTTTAAAATTGATATCTGTTGTCATTGCAGTTGTGTGGAGCAAGGTTGTCAGAGGGTATTTTTGTTGGTGCCTTTTTATCTATGTCATCAACTGCAGTGGTACTTTTTTCTTGTCTTTTGTCTTCTCAAGTTTAATACAAAAGCTACTCTTTTCCCCGCTTCATCTCAGAGTTTCTGTTTATTATCCACATGTCAATTTGAACAGGTAGTAAAGTTTTTGGTAGAACGGAACAGCACAAGTTCTCTTCATGGTCAAGTTACAATAGGGATACTTATCTTTCAGGTTTCACT
>NC_025702.1:11638574-11654382 GCF_000633955.1 Camelina sativa | reverse complement strand
TTTTCCCCGCTTCATCTCAGAGTTTCTGTTTATTATCCACATGTCAATTTGAACAGGTAGTAAAGTTTTTGGTAGAACGGAACAGCACAAGTTCTCTTCATGGTCAAGTTACAATAGGGATACTTATCTTTCAGGTTTCACTCATAATACTATATTTACAAATTGAATATTTCGTTATATGAAGATTTTGTTTCTTTAGCTATTTTCTTCCTTCATCTTAAATTTTCAGGACTGTGTTGTTGGTTTACTATTCGCCCTGCTTCCAGTTTTGGGTGGTAACAGTGGTTTACTACAAGGGATTATATCAATGGGAAAGCTGTAAGTGGTTCTGTAGTAAGAAATATGTCCAGGAACCTCTTATATATCCTCATTACCCTATTTGACATAAAACATTTTCTTGTTGTAATTTTAGGCTACTGATATTGTCCATATATCTCACTGTGGCATCTCTATTAACCTGGTCATTTGTACCCCGCTTTCTGAAGCTAATGATTCAATTATCATCTCAAGTAAGTCTTACACGACATATCTTTTCAGACATTACTTTGACATCTTCTTTTCTTTCTTCAAGTGGGATCCGAATTATTTCCAATGTCTCTCATTATATAATGCAGACAAATGAACTTTACCAATTAGCTGCTGTGGCATTCTGCTTACTATCTGCATGGGTAAGTCCAATTCTATCATTTCTTTGCATACCGGTGCTTGCTTAGCTTTCTGATCCCTTTTGGTGTATTATAACATTCTGAGTAAATAGTTACCTGAGCTTACATCTTACTAATAGACTACAGAAGAAAACAATGATGAGTACGATAGACACTGAAGTAGTTAAGTAAAATAGCATTTCGATGACTTGAGTGTTGGTTCTTTGCAAAACGTTTTCAGTGCAGTGACAAGCTGGGTCTTAGTCTTGAGTTGGGATCATTTGTGGCTGGTGTTATGTTGTCTACGACCGAATTTGCTCAACATACACTAGAGCAGGTACTGATTTTTGAACTCATGTTGTTTTTACCCCTTGGTACAGAAGTGAAGTCTAATGGTCAGGTTATTGACATTTCTGAAATCTCACTTACTTTTTGATGTAGGTGGAACCAATTCGTAATTTGTTTGCCGCTCTCTTTCTATCCAGTATCGGGATGCTCATTAATGTTCACTTTCTCTGGAACCACGTGGATATTCTTTTGGCTTCGGTGATTCTAGTGATAGTTATTAAGACAGCAATTGCAGCAGTAGTTGTTAAGGCTTTTAGATACAACATGAAGATATCTTTCCACGTGAGTTTTGCCCCTCCTGCTAAAGATTCTATGAGTTCCTTCATATTGAATCCCATTATCCACCAATCACGTTAATCTGTTGTCACAAATGTAACAGGTCGGGGTATTACTTGCTCAGATTGGAGAGTTCGCCTTTGTTCTCCTAAGCCGAGCGTCAAACCTACACGTTATCGAGGTAACACTTTTTTTGCTTTTGTAATTGAACACACCCTTTACCATTTTATTCTTAATTAACTTTGGGTTAAACGAATGACAATATAGGGGAAAATGTATCTCCTCCTTTTGGGCACAACAGCTCTAAGTCTTGTAAGTTACCTCAACGTGCAAACAACCTTTTTCGCATTCCAAGAGAACATACTTGAAATAGTGTATTATAGTTCAAAGCTTATTTACACCTGACAATGCGAACTGTTACAGGTAACTACTCCATTGCTGTTCAAGTTAATACCGAGTGCAATGAACCTCGGTGTCCTCCTTCGATGGTTTCCTTCTGAGAACAGTTCCCAGAACGAGGTTATCCCCTTCTCTTTTCTAGAGCTATATAAATGGAAATAGATGTATTGATAAATTGCAATGAGTAATCTTATGGGAAAGAGTAATGATGACTTGTGACTGAGAGTTTTGTTTATAGAATTTGCAGGAGAAAGCATCATTGATAGAAGTACATAACAGAACCAAGTGATCTCTCTTTTGTACATTGACTGAAGATTTAAGAAGGAAAACAAATTTTGATCCGAAACTAGACCAGGAAGCCAGAAAAAAAACATTTAAAACTGACCAAATCAGATCCATGACTTGCTTTTTCTAGTTTCTTGAATCGTATTATGTAATATGGTATATATTATATATTTAGTATTCATAACCTCCTTGTGTAGTTCAAGCGACTTGTAGCTTGTTTATTTGGTGTAAGTTGTAATGATATTAGCTTCGTATGCTTTTAAATACATCTCTCTTTGTATTACATATTTTTCAAAAGCTCACTCTGTTAATTTGGTTTGGAATTCTTTTGAAAGTTTTTATCTGAAAACGAAATCATTTAGATCGTCTTTTATTTTAAGTTTGACAGTTTTGTCACTAATTCTTTAGCTGTTTGAATAAATAAATCATTTTTTTTTATGAAACAATGTAAAAATTTTAAATTTAGGCTTACATCTATTATAGAAAGTAAGTTGTTTCAACAGCTAGTCCTGCCATTTTCCATCTATTATTCGCGGATAATAGTTTTTTTTTTTCTGTCGGGCCACGAGGGAACAGTGCGAAGTGGTTTTAGGGATTCTTCGGAAGTATGAGCGGGCTTCAAGCCAACAAATTAATTTTCAGAAATCTTCTGTCCAATTTGGCCACACGGTGGATAATACTCTTTGTGTAGAGCTACAGGGAGTTCTGGGTATTACTAATTTGGGAGGTATGAGTTCTTATTTGGGTATTCCGGAAAGCTTGGGTGGGGCTAAGACGAAAATTTTCTCCTTTGTTCAGGATCAATTGCAGTCACGGGTATGTGGGTGGACAACAAGACTTTTATCGAAAGGAGATAAGGAGGTAATGATAAAGTCTGTTGTTGCGGCTGTCCCAACCTTTGTGATGTCATGTTTTCGGATACCAAAGACGGTTACGAGGAAGTAGACTAGTGCAATTTCTAATTTTTGGTGGAGCTCATCTGGACTATCTAGTGGGTTACACTGGATGGCATGGGATAAGTTATGTTGTGGGAAAGATGCAGGAGGTTTGGGTTTTCGGTGTCTAGATGATTATAATACAGTCTTGCTGGCGAAACAGCTCTGGCGTTTGATAACCGTCCCAGATTCTTTATTTGCGCGTGTGTTTAAGGGCCGATATTATAGGCATTCGGATCCTCTGGATCCAATTAAATCGTACTCCCCATCTTATGGGTGGCGGAGTATAGTTTCTGCTCGCTCTCTGGTTAATAAAGGACTCATTAAACGAGTAGGATCTGGTGTTTCTATCTCCGTATGGAATGACCCTTGGATCCCTGCTCAACCCCCAAGACCAGCAATAGGCATAGGGTTGCCTTCTGACCCTTTGCTTCGAGTTCATAATCTTATTGAAAGAACTTCTAACTCCTCGGATTTGGCCCAGCTTATGGCTACGTTTGTACTGGAGGATGTGGCTATCATTTCTGCCTTACCTTTGCGACAGCCGGATAAACCGGATTTGTTGGGGTGGCATTTTACCAAGTCTGGTAATTATTCGGTAAAATCTGGGTATCATATACTTCGGTCCAATTTTTCTGAGTCGGTGGCACTGCCATTTGGCCTGGATTTGGTCCATTTGCAGAAGCATGTGTGGCAGATTCCGTGTCCCCCGAAGCTACGCCATTTTATGTGGCAGGTCCTTTCGGGTTGTGTGGCGGTTACAGCTAGGCTACGAAAACGGGGGCTGAGTTGTGATGCTACGTGCGGTCTCTGCGGCTATCTGGAAGAGACGATTAATCATACTCTTTTCAAGTGTCCACCAGCTAGGCAGGTTTGGGCTTTGTCCCAGTTCCCGACGGCCATGGGACTTTTCCCGGCGGAGTCGGTTTTCACGAATATGGATTTTCTTTTTTGGCGGTGTTCCGCTGTACCTTCACAGGAGTTGTTCCCATGGATTCTATGGTATACTTGGAAGACCCATAATGATAAACTATTTAGTAATTTGGATTCGAATCCCCTTGCGATCCTGAGTATAGCGGAGGATGAGGCCAAGGCCTAGCTTCTGGCTCAAGGTGAGGATAGGCCATCCGATATGGTTCCTGGCCCTTCGAAAGTTTCTGCGGGTCGAATTGGGGCCCCTAATTCTGGGCAGTGTTTTCTTTGTTATGTTGATGGTTCTTGAAAGCGACGGATCACTATGTTGGCCGAGGATGGTTCTGCATCCCACCTTCAGGAGAAGGCCCTTCTATGGGAGCATCGAATCTTCGCCGCAACTTATCACAACTTCATGCTGAGCTTGAAGCTCTTATTTGGGCAATGCGTTGTATGATTGGGACGGATAACCAATCTGTCGTTTTTCTTACCGACTGCTCTGATTTGGTGAAGATGGTGTCTTCGCCTGCTGAGTGGCCAGCTTTTACGCATTATTTGGAAGACATACATTTGGACAAGGAGCAGTTTGCTTCATTCTCATTGATACATGTTCCTCGCTCTCAGAATGGTAAAGCGGATAATTTAGCGCGATGAGTTTGTTCAGTACCGCATTTAGTTACCTATTAAACAATATTCCTGCGCATTGGCTTGTTTGAGTCAATCTTGTATGGTGTTGTCAAAAAAAAAAGTAAGTTGTTTCTAGCTTCAGCTCTCCCTTATGTTGTATAGGAGGGGTTTGCATTCGGATATCGAGTAGTTTTCTATTATCTTTTAGACTTCGGGTCAAGTTTGGATAAACATTAAATAATGGTTAGATATAGGTTCTGTTTTAAAATGTGGCCGTCAAGGCTGCTAATGCGCCGGTTAA
Source organism: Camelina sativa (assembly GCF_000633955.1). Taxonomy (NCBI): domain Eukaryota; kingdom Viridiplantae; phylum Streptophyta; class Magnoliopsida; order Brassicales; family Brassicaceae; genus Camelina; species Camelina sativa. Next base: position 11,649,655 of record NC_025702.1, on the reverse strand, counting down.
TCGTTTGGCAGCGATGCACCGCCGGGATTTTACCCCAATCGGTTGTAAAATCGGAAAAATGTAAAAAGTTGAAGATGTAAACATATGTTATAGTCGCTGTCCTAGGTGCAAGTAAGACACAAAGTAATACAAGCAAAACATTGAAGAACCAAAATATGGAAATAAATCATGGTGGATAATGTATGAATCGATAAAGAGGATCACAAGAGCTGGAAGCTTGGAGAAAAGTCTAGAAGCTTAAAGTTTGTAAAGGAACAAAGAGTGCTTGGAAAAAGGAAATTTAGAAAAGATAGTCAATTTCTTTTTTCTCAATTAACAAGAAAATTGTAAAATCCTGTTAGCATTAGAATATGAAAAAAGAATGTTGTATTGCACACCTTGTATTATATAAATAGGGGACCTTGGCCTTATAACAACCCATCCCGTGGACCCCACTAGCCTCCCGCTAGCCGCCCCAACGGACCCCTAGCTAACCCTACAGGGCATCGATCTGAATCCTTCACCGTGGACAAGAACTATTCATCCAAATCCACGAGTAGGTTATTGGTGCGCCAGACGTTCCTTGAACTCTGGTTTCACCCTTTAACAACTTTCCCACAAGACAAACTATCACCAATTGATCTGCAGGACAAGATTCCAAAACTATATTAAAGGTCCAAAAACCGAAAAAGGCCCAAACTCAATAGAGATCTCACTGGACTTAGCAGGCCCGTTATCAAAAACTCCAATCTCTGGCCCCAAAACCAGGAGAGTTGGTTAAGGCCCAACTGAATTAGGGTTTCTACATCTCTCTCTCTTGCCAAAGATCGTTGGTATCAGACGATACAGTCCGACGGTTAACCAGAAAGGCGACCAAGACCGCCGGAGAAGTAACTCGGGATAGTTAAACAGATCGCCCTCTCGACTGAAAAAGTAATTCTCTGACGGCTTGCAGATTCGACAATTCCAGAAGAGCGACCAAGATAACTGATGGGGACAAAGGTTCAGTGGCGGAACCACTGAAATTTCTCGATGACAGCACGTACTCTCGTCGGAAAGAGACACCAGACTCCCCAAGCAGATCTGAATTTTGGCCAACAACGACCTCCTTCGATTTTTGACGACTCACTGCGGAGGAAAATTCTTTGGGGAAAGAACCGAAGAAGGATCGAGACAACCAAAGGTTTGTAACCAGAGACTTTTTGGCTTTGGGAGCATCAAATCTGTGTCTCGACATCAGATAAATGATACACCGGAAAGGTAGAGCCTCTACCGGGAGAATCATCTCATTAGCAAGAGTAGCATTAGAAGGATCGTGAGAACATGGCTTCACACCGGCGATGCAGATTGTAGCAACTGATCTAAAGGCTCCCAGAAGAAGCTTAGATCCATGGGAGCACTTTGTCTTCAATTTTCTCTCAAATGGCCTATTCAGGAGGAGGAACACTCAAACGTTACCTCTCAAGGTAAGGATATGAGCCCAAAGGGTCTCTCTTTCCTCCAAGAGAAAGTTAAAATCTAATCTCTCCCAAGGGAGGAAGCCGGTGGGTCAGAATAAGGCACTTCCTAAGCCTTCTGTCCAGCCGTTGCCTTTGAGCTGAGATATTCAATCTCACCATCCGGCAACATAGACACGAAGCGAAGAGCAGAACAAGAGAAACCAGACACCACACATAGTCAACACCACCGGTGGAGGTCGAACCTTTGGCAGGCCATCATTAATAGAACGGAGAATGCAACCTAAGGCAACTCTTAGCAGAACGGGGTTCTTTGGGAATAGATCCCAAGATAGACGAATGTAGCGCAATGGAGAAATCAAAGGAAGATCTCGGCAGCAGAAAGACAGAACGCCGGAGTGAGAGATGTGCTTCAAGATGTTCGACAAAGCAAAAGCATGTTTGAGAGCTGTCACTACGGGAGTGCTTGCCTAGGATACAAAGATGCCAGATCTGGGTAACCACAACATCACAATGGATGAGAGAGTGGCAAAGGCACCGGGAGAGAGAAGATATCACCAATGACGAGGTCAAACGGTGGAAGAGACTGCTCTGAAAGAGCGAGAGAAAAAGAAAAGCGTTACGAGAGAAAGAAGCCGTCTGACGCCGGCGAGCAAAAGCTCCACCGGCGCTGAAGAAGTTTGAGAACTTGTTTGTCTCGAGAATAGTGTCTATACGTACGTAAATCATTTCTAGCTTCATCTCTTGCTCTATTTGTCATAGTGGAGGGGTTTGTATTCGGATATGAGTAGTTTTATATATTTTTTTTAGATTTTAGGTCGGATTTGGATATACATTAAACACTCTTTACTGTTATTTAGTTTGGATAAAAGTTTTTTTCCAACAGTGAAAAAATTCATAGATTAGATAGATATTCTTAGTCTCCTTATATCAAAAACTTAAATTTATATGCCTAATTGAGAGTATCAAACCTGATTCAACAACCAATTTTGAAGGCTTTCTTGGAGTAAATTTATATGATGGTTGAGTGAATTAACTTGATCTACAATGAATCTATCCAAGTTGATCATCGTAAGCGCTTTTTTTTAACTAGAATAGTTGAAGAGGAACATTAACATAAACATATTCAAAACATTTACAAGACATGAGCGTCTATGTAGCAAACTTTTTAACCATAGTTCCAAAGACCTGAAACATTTTCTCAACCTCGTCTGAGAGTACTGATTTGTTTGTCATTTTAAACGACTTCTTTATGTCAATGTAACTCATTGTGCCAGGTTTAGAAAATCAGAGTTTTTGGATAATAGTGTAACCACCACTTTTTAGTGGACCCATGTCCATTTCTAGTCCACCTGCCCATCTTCTTTAATAGGCTTCACATCATCTCACTAGGCCTATGAGGTTATCCATATCCGACGGCAGGTTTGGTAAGTCCGAGAAGTTTTAAAGACTTGTTACCGTCCCTACAAATCACCATATGATATTTCTATGGATTTTTGACCGAAAACATAAGTACACTTTGATGACACAAGTGGTCAAATCAGTTCTTTTAAACCTCTGCGCAAGTCTATGAAATTGAGGCGTCATAATTCACCCCCACTAACAGATCGCAACGTCCTTGTTGCGCACCAAGACATTCACCCCCGATGGTGTGAATCCACTCGACTCTACACGCGTCTGGATTCAGCTCTGATACCACTTGTAACGCTCCGACCGCCACCTCTTAATGAACCCCATGTCCAATCCCAGTCTATGGCCCCATCTCTTTTAATGGACCTCAGGTTCTCTCAATAGACTTGTGTGTCCATCATATCCGACGGCTGGTTTGTTACGTCTGAGAGGTTTTAATGACTTGTTACCGTCTCTACAAATCACCATATGATCTTTCCTTGTGTTTTGTCTTCACTCGCACACGACAATCATTTCCTGAAAGGTCATCCATCCTGAGACTATTCCAGCTCAAGCACGCTTAACTCTAGAGTTCTGAGGACCTTTGACCGAAAAGATAAGTGCACTTTGGTGACATAGGTGGCCAAATCAATTATTTTAAACCTTTCCGCAAGTATTTAAAACCGGGGTGTCACCAAAAGTCTTAGCAATGGAAACATTTTTCTCTTAGTTTTAGAAGTATCAAAATGTTTTTAGATAATAAACTCATTTCAGACATATCTTATAGTTATTTATAATCAACTTGATATATTATGTTCGTATGACAAGCAAAAAATACCGTAGGCTTGGTTATCCAAAAATAAATGTAAATGTATAATGAAAAATTAATTAATAAGAAAAAAATTATTTCATATTGTATTGTCTTTTAATAATTTATACAGCATAATATTTCATATAAGTCTGCATAATTGTTTAAAATAATTCATGTTAGAACTTTTCTTCTTCTTTTTTTAATGTTGTTAGTTATGATTTAATTTAATCCATCCTGAGATGTAAATTGAAAATAATAACATGGAGCAGTATATAGCTAGATTCTAATGTTTTCAATTAGGTTCAGTTGCATACTTTTAGAGACAACAAATTACAAGTACCTGGCTTCCCAACGGTTCACACAAATATTAAGTCAACCAAAAGTTTAAACCACTTACAAAATTAAGTAAATTACAAAAATATAATAATTATATATAATTATTATAAGATTTATATAATTAATTTTATAGGGATTATGGATGATTCAGAAGATTGTAAATACAAAGGACCATGTTACAAGAGGGAAGATTGTTTCCAAAGATGTGGACTAAAAGCACCTTCTCATGGTGCTTTGTGTGTGCCTTCAGGAAACAACCTGGAACGTCTATGTTGGTGTCTATTAATATGCAACTGGATATGATTGACAATGTTCAATATGGTTTAAATATGATATTATATCATCTCTGCATATATTTTTTCATATTGTTATTTTTTCAATTTACAAGTCTCAATATAGGTTAAAATATATTTCAACCATAACTAACTCAAAGAATAGGAGATCTAACATGAGTTATACTAAACAATAGGTGAAAAAATATGAATATATGTGTTTTTACTTATACATTTTTTTTTCTTTTGTAATTTCATGTTTAGTTTAAAATAAACAATTGTATGATATTTTTTTGTGTGCATACGAACCCAATATATGAAAATCAAAATAAGACTTAATAAATGTCTAGCATTTATATAGTGTTTGTAAAAATTGACAGCCATAAACGTCTGTTCACAATTCAACAGAAAAAAAAAAGTTTATGAAAAGAAGATAATATATTTAGTACATTACTTTGATTTTGTACTTCTAAATTCCTTACCCACTAGCCACCTAACCACAATCACACAACGACGGATAATATAAACGATACTGTTAACCAAATAATTTACTAATAACCAAATATCCAATATTCATTCCATAACATTTAAGCCAATAAACCAAAACAATCATAAATCAAAGAACCACCAATCCTGAACAACATTCTAAGTATTCAACTCTAACAACCTAACCGAAACCAAACAACAACCAATCGAGCCACTAGAACATCCTTCTTTTCATTGACTTGATTCCACGATCACACTTTGCCTTTACCTACACCAAAAACACAAATTGAGATGAATGAGTATTTTATTAAAACTTAGTGAGGCAGTTCTCCCATCTACTGGGCTATACACACAAGAAACTGCGATTCCAATGTCAAACAATCAACAAAAAATCACATAAACCAGGGAAAACAAGTACCATCTGCTCGCTAGAAGGGATGTGTCGACTGACACCAGCCAAGTGTCGACCAACACAGGCTATTGGTGTCACTTAAACCAAACCGATCCAAATCGACAAATTAAATCAATCGGGCAATCCCCAAAACCAATAATCTGGTTTGCGGATGTTACACTCGCACAGTTATGACAATCACTTCCCGGAAGGTCACCTATCCTGAAACTACTCTAGCTCAAGCACGCTCAACTTTGGTGTTCTCTCAGGACATTTGACAGAAAATATAAGTGCACTTTGATGACATAGGTGGCTAAATCAATTCTTTTAAACCTTTACGCAAGTGTATAAAACGGGGGTGTCACCAAAAGTTTTAGCAATATAAACATTTTGCTTTTAGTTTTAGAAGCATCAAAATATTTGTAGATAATAAACTTATTCAGACATATTTTTTTTTATCTTATATTTATTTATAATCAACTTTAATATATTATGTTCGTATGAAAAGCAAAAAAATACCGTAGGCTTGGTTATCTAAAACTAAATGTAAATGTACAATGAGAAATTAATTAATAAGAAAATATATATTTCATATTGTATTGACTTTTATATAATTTATACAACATATACCATATCGAATAAATATTTCATATAAGTCTGCACCTATTGTTTAACATAATTCATGTTAGAACTTCTCTTTTTTTTTTTGTTAGTTATGATTTTATTTAATCCATCTTGAGATGTAAATTGAAAAGAAAAACATGGATCAATATATAACTAGATTCTAATGTTTTATTTAAACCGTATTAAACACATGTTTTCAATTAGGTTCAGTTGCATACGTTTAGAGACAACAAATTACAAGTACCTGGCTTCCCAACGGTTCACACAAATATTGAGTCAAACAAAAGTTTCAACCACTTACAAAATTAAGGAAATATTATCAAATTTTGTAAAACTGTAGTTAACCTAAGATTTTGTCAAAGATTTTTGTTGAAAAAATCAATGTAATTAACGTTAAAAAATAGTATCTTAAGTCAAACAAAATTTTATGGTATATATTAATTAGATTTGATGCAAAGTTTATATGGTATTATTAACATTTGAAACTCATCTACATAAGAACAATCAATTCTCTTTTTACTCACTAAGTGGTTTTATAAAGTATTTCATAGTAATTCTTTTGTAAACATTTTTGTAGAAAGATGATGCCTCCAAAATCTCATTTTGTTGCTCTTTTCTTCATCATTTCTCTCACTGTTAATGTTCAATCTGCTCATAAGATTTTGTATTCGTATAGTAAAAATACGAAATAAATTCATTATACATATAATTATCATCATTTTTATAAGGGTGTAATGCGTTTTTGAAATTCTAAAGCCGGCGGAAAACAAATATATCCCCGGAAACTTAAACCCGATACACGGGGAACATGTAAAAAACTAAAGCCAAAAAAAAACTCTCAAAATCATCGGAGAAGTCGGAAGAGAATATTAGTCGCGGGATTAAGTACTCAAGAGTCAATGTTGAAAGGACCTGCAAACGCATATGGAAGAGACCCAAGGATAGAGGCCACCGCGAAGAATTAGCTCAACTAAAAACGATTACCTCGAACACAATAAGCAAGATACGCAAATGTAATTCCTAACCACCTAATATTATACCGAGAATCTACATCTAGGACTTCCATAAGTGGTCATTTGCCACAAGACGTTAGCCTTACAAGAACAAACAAACCACGAAAAATACCTAATTATTTTTTGGACTAATGGCGGTGGTAGGAGACTTGGTTTAAAGATTCAACGAACAATTAAGAGGTACCCGAAAGCTATCATAACCCAGACAAAAGACCCGGCCGTAACTTCCTCGAGATCGAAAGCTAGACTAGATGACCTAACAAACCAGTAAAATAACCAAGAAACAACATCTAAATTCAACATCAAACAAGCCGGGGGTAAACCAAAATAGCTTTATTTGATGAGATTGAGCTGGATTACCAAACAGAAGAATCGACCGCACCACCCAACTGAAGAGACGTCTCCAACGAACACCATCGACCAACTCGTTGGACCAGATCTGTTTCTACCAGGAAGAGCGAGACTCAGAGAACATGGCAAAACGAGGACGAATAACTGGCAAAACAAAGCCGAAACACAGGTAGATTGAGCAAGACATCATCATCTTCAAAGTCATCAACAGATCTACACCTGAAAACCAGAGTAGATCTGCTTCCGATCTCGTCGGGAGAAGCCAAACAGCTCAAAAGAACTACACAACCGACATGTATACCACACCAGAAGGAAGTATACTCTATAATAGAGTTAGATTTCTTCTATATATAGAGAAAAAATAGCAATATTTATTATAGAGGTAAAAATAGAGATGGATTGGAGCAAAATTACTCTATAATAAAGTTTATAGGCAAAAATATAGGACTATTGGAGATGCTCTTAGGTTCATTGGTTGCTCGAGCAAGCCACTTTTAGATTGCTAAAAGACGTGAACATGTTCTCTCCAGTGGATACCCGAATGCCCAGGACTACTCTTCACACATGAGAAGGGCAGAGCCGAGGTTCTCTCTATGGTAGAGGAGGTTGGACGCAAGGTTTCCTCTCCAATAGAGGAAGGTGGAGTGAAGGTTCTCTCCATGGTGGAGGAGGTTGGATGCAAGGTTATCTCTCCAAGAGAGGAAGGCGGAGCGAAAGTTCTCTCAATGGTGGAGGAGGTTGGACGCAAGGTTTTTTCCATTAGGGAGGAGGGAAGAACCGAGGTTCTCTCCATCGTTAGTCATACACTATTGTGATATAATTTATTTTTTATTGAAAATGTTTTTTGAGCCAACAAATTTAGTGATTAAAGAAACTATGCAAAAGTGAAAGTAAAAAACATATAATAGTTGACTTAATTAGTTCATATAGACATTTTCTAGGTACTGGTAAATAATATATTTGTAAGATATAGTATACTTAGATGTAAAAAATACATTTTTAATGGTAGCATACATAAAAGATTTATATATGGATATAAATTAGTGTATTATAGTAAAAAAAATGTACAATAAATTTTAATTTATTTTTATTAAATTTATTTTATTTACAAAACTTTAAACCCGTACATCAGACATAACTTTATTTATTTATTAGGAAAAAAGATGTCTAGCTACACGAAGTATAGGAGAATACATTGTCACACATACCAAGTATACTAATGTATCATTAACTACACAAAGTATATATATTACATGGCAACATGCATGAACTATATGACGTTATGTGGTAGATGTAATATAAAGGTATTTGCAAAATTACTCTTATTCTATACCCTTTTGCAAACATACCCTCGAATCAAATATATTGTTTTGCTAAAATCATTTTTTTTTGTATCTTTATCTTTTATATATTAGAAGTAAATATTGTGATTTAATTTTATTGTTGTTTACATATGTTATTAAGAGTATGTAAATCTTATAGTAAAAGTATCTAAAACTTTCTACAACATTTCATGAAAACTTTAGGGTAAAGAGTCATATACTCAATCTTTTTTTTTCCAACCTAACTTTAATTAAAATGAAACTCCTCTATTGGTTGCCCAAACAGGAGGAAAAGTGTTTACAAAAATTGTATCTGATAATAATAATCTAGAAGAACGAGCTAATCAATCAGCCCTCTCATTGGTCGTCCTTGGGACCTTGGAAAGGAGAAAAGAAAGCAAGGAGGCACTAAGCACCTGGAACTCATCAAGAAGTGTTGAGAAAGTCGGCTACTGCTCTGGAGCTTGCACCATCGAAAGTAACTCTGCAGAATCCATCTCGAACCTCCGGCAATCAATCCCTCTGGAAAGGATACACTCCATCGCCCACAACAATGCTTCTAGCTCTGAATGGAGAGGGGATGCACTGCAACGTTGACATCTGGCGCCTATAACCAAAGTCTGATTCTCACCATCACCACACCACCATCCTAAACCTGAATGTGTTTCTGTAGCTTTCCACGAACCATCAACTTGACAATGAATTATCAACTCCGGATCATGCGAGGAATCCATCATAACGGAATCAATCCTTGGAGCTAATTGGGCTTCCTCCCACCACAATTGTTCACATAAAGCCTGATTAATGATATCTATTGGCTCTGATTGTATCTCTTGGAAAACTTTTTTATTCCTATCCTTCCAATTAGAACCAGACCAGCCACAGTATCGAACTATGAGTAACGCCTAAAGCCATAGGGATTAAACTTTTGCCATATATGAAATCCAAATTTGAATAAATCGAACCAGATAGGAGCTTGTCCGTGTTTGAGTCATCAAAAATCCTCTCCCAAATCTGGCGGGAATGAGAACACTGAAATAAAGTATGATTAATAGACTCTTCCTCTAAGTCACATCATTTATATACCGTATCACAATTAACTCCCCGAGAGGCTAATCACACCATCACCGGAAGAGAGCCCGATGCGATCTGCCAGAAAAAGTGTTTGATTATAGGCGGTACCTGAAGATCCCAAGCCTTTGCCTTCAAGTCATTTAAGTTGGGACCATAATCAATTTCAGTCTTCATAGCTTGAGCTACCTTATAACCTGACTTAACCGAGTATCGACCAGATTATGTATAATGCCACACCAAACGATCTGGTCTAAGAGATTTGCTAATAGGCAAACTCAGAATAACTTGAATATCCTCCGGATCCATACATTTCTGAAGGATAGGTAAATGCCATTCTTTAGTCCGTGGATTAATCAAATGGTTTACCATTAGATTTGGGTGTAGAAGCCGTCCCCTACCATTTGCAGGTCGAGGATGTTGACTAGGGATCCAGGGATCACGCCAAACCGAAATATTGAACCCTGACCCAATTGTCCAACAGGCACCTTTTTCCACTAAACTTTTAGTTGAGTAAATACTTCTCCACCCAAAAGAGGGAGAGTAAGGTTTTTTTGCCATCAACGGGTGTTTATTCCTGAAATATCGTCCTCTAAAAACTTGCATATTATTAGAGGACCATATACTCAATCTTTTGCATATTATTTTCTAATGAAAGTAGTTGAATTTGATTTTATTGATTTTTTTAGTATTTAAATAGTCTGATTATCAAAGATTTATATATATATATATGTATATATAGATATCTTGAAAATAATTATTAATGATTTTTATTTAACCATTAATTTACCTTTAAAAATAAAAATTAACTAATTATAAGAATGAATACATTAGAGATATATAAATATATTTAGATATTGAATTGAATATGTTTTTTAATCATGAAAAATCAAAAATATGTATATATAATATTTTTTAATTTTTATATTTAATAGAAAAAAATTAAAATATATTTTTTTTGTCAACGCTGGAGTTAACGTCTGTCTTCACTTGAATCAGTCTACTGGTACACCGGATTATTTGATTATGGTGTTCACCACATAAAGTCATATAGTTTATATGCATGTGGCCATGTAATACATATACTTTGTGTAGCTAAAGATACAATAGTATATTTGGTATGTGTGACGATGTATTCTCCTATTCTTTGTGTAGCTAGTAATCTTTTTTCCTATTTATTATATAAAATATAGAAAATATAAGATTTTAATGGTTAGAATGGTTGATGGTGAATCATAAAGAAAATTTAGGCTGTGGAGTATAGACAGTAATTCCCCTTTTGTAATTATTACTTTTCATTGATAAAATTTTAAATTAGTTTAGATTAATTTTTTTTTGTTTGGGTAAGGAATTTAGATTAATTACAAACTTTAAATAATTTAGATTAAATTATAAACTTTGATTTTATATAGATTCTACTCCCAAAAAAAATTACTTTCTCACGAATCTGAGAGAATGGAAGAAAGATCGGGAACGAAGAAGCTTCAGTGCCAACGTATTGGCTGCAACGCCATGTTCACCGATGAAGATAATCCTGAAGGTTCTTGTCAATTCCATGCTTCTGTACGTCTTCTCTTTC
>NC_025702.1:11628247-11638274 GCF_000633955.1 Camelina sativa | reverse complement strand
CCCCCCCCCCCCTTCTTATTTATTCAATTCGGATCACTTTGGGTTTTAATCGGAGCGCTGTTTCTGAGAGGAATCTGGAGAATTTTTTAATCATGTGTGAACTTGAGAAGAAGATGAAGTGTTAGATTAGGTTTTGATTAGCTGTAGATTCATATAGGTGTAATTAAGTGAACTGCTTTGATTCTCTAATGTTAAAAACTCACTGCTTGAATTTAGTGAGCCTCGTTGATACAAAGGAAACAAAACAGCTTTTAATGTTCATGTTCTTGTCCTGTCTTTTTCCGGTGTGGCTGTGGTTTCGTCTTTTCATTAACTACCGGGTTTGTGTTCAAGCAGGGAGTAAGTCAAATATATACTCTTCAATTACTGTTTATGATTATGCTTTTTTGTTTCATAATCAAAGGAATTAAAAAGCTATGATGAATGTTCAAAACTCGCAGCCGTTTTTTCATGACGGAATGAAAGAGTGGAGCTGCTGCAAGCAAAGAAGTCATGATTTCAGTTTGTTCTTGGAAATTCCTGGGTACTAATAGTGTATTGCCTTTTTCATCTTCTTATAATAAGCTACGCTATCTCTTTCATGTAATGCAAACAACACCGAAACTTATTATCCAGGTTTTTGCGATGAAGATGTAAAACAGGTAAGCACACAATTGAGAAACCAGTCCTGGCCAAACCAGCTCCAAAACATCCTGTCACGGTTCCTACTTCATCTCCAGTTGCCAATGCTGCATCAAAAAACTCTTGCTCCAGATGCCGGCAAGGCTTCTTCTGCTCAGACCATGGTTGGTATCTTTACTCTCTCTCTCTCTCTCTCTCTGGTTTAAGTTCGCGTTACACATTGGTGAATGCAGGAAAATCTCTATCTTACATTGTATCCTTTATCACTCACACAGTTTCCCAACCCAAAGAACAGACCAAGCAGACCCTGAACACACCAGCACAAGCAGAAGAAGAAAAAATTGAATCCATAGCACCTCCAATTAAAAAAGTTGTTATAGACATTAATCAACCACAAGTCTGCAACAATAAAGGATGTGGCAAAACATTCAAAGAGAGAGACAATCACGAGACTGCATGTAGCTATCATCCAGGTCCTCCTGTCTTCCACGACAGAGTGAAAGGGGTGCGTAAACACCTAATCTTTGATCAGTCAGCTTCTTATGATCCTTTTTTGATTTTGTGTTGAATTACATCAATGTTTTCTTTGTGCAGTGGAAATGCTGCGATGTGCACGTGAATGAGTTTGACGAGTTCATGGAAATACCGCCTTGCGCTAAAGGTTGGCATAGCAGCAGCCCCGGTCAGGCCGTCTGATATTATTTTTTCCCCTGAGATTTTCAATACAAAAGTTTATTACCTTTTAGTTTTGATATAAGAACCTTTCAAGTGACAGATATATATATATAATGATTAAATGCTCATGTACTGTGTTCGTGTTCTGAATGCTTCCATAAAGGTCAAGTTCAGATGAAGTTTTGGATCATGATCAGGGGTTTTGATTGTTATTTTCAAACTCGGAGGATCTTTCAATAATATCACCAATATTAAAAGGGCTATTTAGTTAACTTTTACAAACGTAGAGACAAATTCCTAATATTCAAAAGTAATTTGCCAATTTATCTCAAAACTTTTGTATTTATTCAACACTTTGCCACACATTTTTGTCTTTCTCTCTCTTTCTTTCCACTTCGTTACTCTCAACGAACGGTTCGAATCTCTTCAACGCCGGAGACAACTCAGGCGGAGTAGTTTCCGATGAGGCTGATAGTACCTCTCCGTGGCGTAATCCAAGGCCGTGGCGGTCTCTTCGTCGGCTCTCTCATCCCTTGTTGTCTCTTTTACTTTCTCCAGCTTTACCTTAAAGGACGCCGTCCTCCTCCCTCAGACCCGACGGAGTTACCGAGAACGTCGTCACGGTCAAATCTCTTCTCCCGCGGGAACTCAATCGGACGAGTTCGAGTCTCCTCTCGTGCGCTTCCTGTGGCGAAACCTTCCGATTCGCCTTACTATATTGGATTGGAGAGAGTCAAAACGGATCCGTACGATCGGATTACGAATACAGATGGGATTATTCAGCTTGGATTGGCTGAGAGTACGGTGAGTGTTGTGATTCTCTTTTGATCTTTTGTGATTGTTTAAAGAAACTTATTCATGGAGATTGCTTTTTTTTGTGTGTGTGTGAGTTTTTGTAGCTGTGCTTTGACTTGCTTCAGAGATGGATGTCTGAGAATTTGATGGATTCGATAATGCAATCTGATGCTGGTGAATTCGATATTAGTAATATCGCTATGTATAAACCTTTTGAAGGATTGCTGGAACTCAGAGTGGTAAGTGTAGATATATAACCATTGACTACAGAACTGTATGAGAATCCGTTTGATTGATTTAGTTCTTTGGAATTTGGTTGATTGGTGTGTCCATTGTCACAACACCTGAATTGAATCTCACTGTCTCTTCTATTTTTCTCATGTTTTTAGGCTTTTGCTGATTTCATGTCACGAATAATGGGAGGTAAGGTGTCATTTGACCCTTCAAACATGGTTATAACAGCTGGTGGGACTCCTGCTATAGAAGTGTTGGCCTTTTGCTTGGCTGATCATGGAAATGCTTTTCTGATTCCGACGCCATATTATCCAGGGTAAGTTTAGTTTACACTTCTTAGCTTTTTATGTCTGATGAATGTGTTTTGATTCATCAATCAGTATACTAAGGGGATTGAAATTTGCAGCTTCGAGAGGGATATTAAATTTCGGACAGGAGTGGAGCTTATACCAGTACACTGCCGTAGCTCTGATAATTTTACTGTGACGGTTTCTGCACTGGAACAAGCTTTTAATCAGGCTAGAAAGCGAGGAAGCAAGGTTTCTGGCATCCTATTTTCAAACCCATCAAATCCTGTTGGAAATATACTATCGAGGGAGACGCTTCATGATATTTTGAAATTTGCTCAAGAGAAAAATATCCATGTTATTTCTGATGAAATCTTTGCTGATTCTGTTTACGGGGACAAAGAGTTTGTTAGCATGGCTGAGGTCGCTTACTCTGAGGAATTTGATAAGAGTAGGGTTCATATCATCTATGCCTTATCAAAAGACTTGTCAATTCCTGGTTTTAGAGCTGGAGTCATCTATTCCTTTCATGAAGACGTAGTAAATGCAGCGAAAAAGCTGATGAGGTTTACATCAGTGTCAGTTCCAGTCCGAAGGATACTTATCTCTCTGCTATCGGATGTAAGATTTATTGAGGAATACATGACAGCGCACAGGCAAAGGATCCGGGATAAGCATATTAGATTTGTTGAAGGTTTGAAACAATTAGGGATTCCTTGTGCTGTGAGTGGTGGAGGGTTGTATTGTTGGGTTGACATGAGCAGTTTACTTACATCCTACAGTGAGAAAGGAGAACTCGAGTTATTTGAGAAGCTATTGACTGTTGCCAAAATTAATGCTACTCCAGGAACAGCCTGCTATTGTATAGAACCGGGTTGGTTTAGGTGTTGTTTTACCGCTTTAGCTGATGAAGATATCCCAGTGATTATGGACAGGATCAGACAGCTTTGCTGAATCAATTAGATCTTGAGGTAAATTTTGATTTTTTTGGTTAGTGCGGTATTGTTTTTTTATCGATAGATATTGTTTTGGAAAGTTTGTTAGAGATTTTAGAAGATAAGAAAGAGATAAATGATATGAGTTGCTTGTTCTACATCACAAAAGAGTCTGGCAATCAATCGTCGCCTCAAATTTACTATACTGCATTTACAACTTTCTTGTCTATGAAAAAAAAAATGAAAACAACTTCTGAAATGTTTGCGGATGCAAACTGTGAAGACCTTTGTAAAGAGCTTTCTTCTAAATGAGCTTCAACCTCGGTTGGTATTTTTTCCACTCAAGTCCTTCTATCATTTTGATGCCCGGCACTAAGAGGCAACAGCTATCAGCTCCATTCTTTGTAAATTCCTGCTAGTTTATCCAGGCAAGTGTCAACAATTTAGAATCTTAATCTTTTTATTCGCGATGGCTTTGGAAGAGACTATGAGAAAAGATACTTGAGAGGTTTTACCCTGTAAAGATTCTTCTGCTTTCTCATTTCAACAGCTCTTCTCATATAGCTTCTCCTTCGGCTCATCATTATTAGCTCCCCAAGTGTCTGTGGCGTCCTCACAGGAAAACCAATATTCATGTTGTCAGATTCTGTAGTAGGCTTCACTTCTTCATGCAACGGATGAGTAGAAACCTTAACGTCCTCAGAATCAGCAGCTTTGACCTTTTCTGATGGAAGAAGACGTGGAAAGAGCTTTTCCAAGAACGAAGCTCCCACAAGACTGGAAGCTCCAGTCATGTAACTGCTCGTACTATCATCAGATTCATAAGCTGGCGACGATGGCATTGAGCTCGTCTCTCTATTCAGATTGTCATCAAATTCATCCATTGCCACCACAGTACCGGATATCGAAACCGAGCGGTTTGTTGCTAATAGAGACGGCACTGAGCTGAAAGAATCACTGCTTGCGTCATCAAAAATATCACTGCTGGTTTCAACCTCACCGTACATGGGAGGAGGTGGCAGCGGTTGATCCAACGGCTCAGGTGGATTGAAATCAACAAAAGATACAAAACAAGGGTATGGTTGTCCAGGCGTTTCTTCCCAATCGAACGGAACTGAAGTAACCAGCTTAACCGGAACAGGAACTGGAGGCGGTAATGGAGTTGTCGTAGTGGTTTCCAATGGTGGATGTGGAAGCTGAGGTGTGTCGTTTAAAGAAGCAGGGAGAGGTTTTCCAGGCGTTTCTTCCCAACGGAAAGGAACCGATGTGACCATCTTAACCGGGACTGGGACAGGTGGGGGAAGCAGAGGAGGAGAAGGCACAAAGGTGGCTAACGAAGGTTGCCAATTCTTCTTGGGGTAGCCAGGCCTCTCTTCCCATATGAAAGGAACAGAAGGAGGCTGTCTCAATTGTTTTCGAGGTGGCTCTGTTTCTTTGTGTTCCATTTCAGACATTTGTTCGTCTCTTTTTTACATGGTCTTCTATATTTATAGCTTTTAGAGTTTGATTAGTCAACGAGATGTTGTGTTAATAACTAAAACCACTTTAGTTCAAAGTGTGCGTGTTTAAGGCCAACTATTTTTTGTCATGAAGATTCACCTAAACCATTTTGGTGCCGTGTCACCAAACTAGCAGATCCACTTCATGCTGACTTTATAAACTCTTTTTAGTTTATGTCATCATTGTCTGTTCCACTAAAACCCACAATCTAATTCATTAATCTTATCTTCATAATTTTGTTTCAATTGAAACAACTCTTGTGTCATGTCAACATTTGGAGTTTCTGATATAGAGCATGAACATAATGGTCTTAAGCCCAAACTCAATTTTGATTTCTCATTTGGGAACAATGGCTTCTTATTTTTCTTTTTTAGTTCAATCATAAATCAATCAATTTATAAGCATATATAAGTGTTTCTTTCATACACCAACCCATTAAGGCCACTGTCTACGGGTAAGGCCATTTAAGCTTTATTGGCTTAATGCTGTTACAAATGTTTTTGATTTGTCAACATTCTTGTGTCTCTAAAATTCTATAGGTACATGGTTAATAAGCCTATCTTGTTTTCGATCTTAGAGCAATGTTCATAATAATTTTTGTGTTTACCTCTTCATTTGTCGACCATTATGTGTCTATGAAATTCTAGGTGCACCTACTTAAATTATGCTAATGATGCTCAAATAACAGCTTTTGGTACAAGTGATACAAATTTGGTATGATCTTGAAATGTTCCTGGTCCAAGGAATGCCAACTGGATGCACATCCTCTACCAGTTTACTATTCTTCCCTTCAAATCTTCTTTATAAAGGAAACAACGGAACTGAACGATGGTATATTGGTATGTGTATTTGATGTAGAACGGATCTGATCCAATAAAGTGCTGAACAAAGCTGGATGATGATAAACGGAGTGGTAATAATAGGAGTGAAGTGAAGCCGGTAAACCTAATACAGAAACAAGCGTTAACTTGCTAATCAAGATAACTGCTCTAAGAGTCAAGCTAATGCATGTCTGAAGACACGCAACGGGTCTTATAACCCGTTGATAAAACATGGGTTGGGATCACTATCAAACTTATCCATGATAATGGGAGTCAAATAAGTTTTGTCTTAGATTGTTCGTGACATTTATTAATTAATTGATTTTTTAGGTATTTTTTTCTAGAACATTAGCATAAATGGTGATAAAATGCTAGGAAGAATCTATTACAAAACATGACGAATTTTAAAAGAGACAACAATGTTTTTAAGTTCTTGCAAAATTAAGAGAAAAAAAAACAAATACTGAAAATAAAAAATCATAAGAAAGAAACATACAGTACGTGACAATTACTACAGCATACGTGATTTTGATACACAATACTCTTCCCTGGCAAGAGTGAGGCTCTTTAAGTATGTAAATGATCTCACAAGAAAGCATTGAGAAGCAAATAAGTTATCAGTCAAATGCAACTCACCAAAGAAATGCGGCAAAGTTAGAAACTTAGAACATCACTCATCTGACATTCAGTGGAAGGGTTATGGGAGAGTGAATTGAGGGAGATAACGCCACACCAGTAGCTGGAAATAGTGGCGGATCTAGAGTAAGGAGCAAATGTAGTGAGTATATTTATAACCTGATTTGAAAACCAAATTTCACTTAACTATATATTAGAAACAAAATTTATGGCTGTGCAGCTCAATTTCCCTAAAACTAATCCATCATCAATGTATTATGAAAACACAATACTTAGTTGATTCTTGATCTCTAGCATGAGCTGGACCCATCTAACTATTGATTAGTAGTTTAATAGTGTAAAGTCAAATCAAAAATTTAAAGCATATTAGGTGCACTTAATATATTCGACATCTAATTATATTCTCTAGATTCATTTCATCAATATTCATATTGAACTTTTTCTAAAAATTGTATATTTGTTTTCTAATTTCGGCTCCTCCCAACCAACGGAGTAAAGCATTGATACAACTTTCCTGGAGGAATCTGTAAGTATAAACTACTAAATACACCCACTTAGGGTTCTATATACTATATAGGGACAATTTTTGCATATGAATTTTACTACTATTTTAAAAAAAGCGAAGGTTTCCCAACTTGAATCCACCATAAATTTTTATTGAAAATTATTGGTACAATTAAAATATAATTAAGATAGTTTAAAACATGTGTTTGATTAAATTGATCAATAATTCAATTTGTTCTTATCATCTTCAAATCATACACACACACTTTTGAGTTTGAATCAAGAGACTAATACAAACAACTACGATATAAGCCTTGGTTAAATGGTTTAAACCCTCTCTAAAAATGAAAATCTCATATATATATATATAACATGTTTAGAAAGAAAACAATCACTCAAATTCATTCCAATATATACATTGTTTTACACTCATCACATCATCTTTCTTATATATAGCTTTCTCTCTCGAGTCAAGAAAATTAACCCCACCCAAATCACTTTTTATCATTATCATAATTTGTATTATCAAACTAAACCCCAAGAAAAATAATAAAAACCAACCCACCAAACACAAGACCAAAACAAAAAAGGACAAAACTCTACAGTAAAATTAGCTGTGATTATGAGTAAGAGGAGACTGTAGATTGAACAGAGCTTTTGCAGTCATCTCTCTTTCAAATCTCCAGATGTAGTTCAACCCAACAAGAAGCTCTGTTATGGCTGCTTCTGTCTTAACTTTATCTGCAAACACAAGCGTCTGAACTAACATCACTCTGTTCTGGCTATTTGCTGATGTCGCCATGTGTTGCTGCTCGAAGCTTCTCTCACTCTGCCACCTAATCATATTCTGCGCCAACGGTAACAACCACCGTAAGATCCGACCTAATGCCGCCTTCCACTCCGTCGCTAAACCACCGTCCGTCGCCGTGAAACCAACTCCTTTTAGCCTCGACCTTAGCGACGATCTCACGCTAGCCGGCAACATTGAATACAGATCGTCTCTCGCGTCAAGACCTACAAGCTGAGGTTGCTTTATCATCTTCTCCATCACGACGATCAGATTCGCGTAGTGAAGCGCCACACCAGCTCCGCCGAGAGTTGTCTCCGGTGGTTTCAAAAGTCTTGAGCTTTCTTCAAGAAACGCTGAGGACGACGCCGTTTTGTCTCTCTCCTCGTCGTTTGGGCTCGGGTGAACAAGGTTCATAGAAGAAGAAGAAGAAGAGAGAGAACGAGGGAGAGAAGACACGACCGTCCCACCCATGTAGCTAGTGGCTGCGGCTGACGAGAAGACGGATTTGAGTCTAGCGAGTGCTGTGAATACCGATCTTGCGAGAATCAACACGACCGTGTCGAAGCTTTTGTTCCAGAGAGATCGATCTTTTAGATACTTGACATGTTGTTTCTGTCTCTCAATCTTGTTCTGTAGATCAATCACTTTCATCACATCTTTCTTGTTCTCGTAGTCGTCTTCTTCTTCTGTGAATTCGATCCCAATCTGTAAACTTTGTTTTCTCAGAGAGTTCTCTAATGTCGTCATCTCTTCCATCTCTCTATACAAAGCTGTCGTCACACTCACGTATCTGTTTCCATTAACAACACAAAGAAACAATCTCAATCAATCTCTCTGTTTTTTTGGCTCTGTTTTTGTATGTTTTAGTGCTAAGAGATTTGATTTACCTTTCGATTTTCTTGTTCTTAGCTTCTGTGTCTTTACAACTCATGACCCAGTTATGAGGGTCACGACCTATGTCAGCGAACTCATGGAATAAGCGGTGGAATGAGCGGAGGCTTGAAGTGGTGCAGCGGTGGCTCAGCCTTGAAACAGAGTTAGCTGCGTGGGCGAGACTATCTGCGAGCTCAGCACAAACGAGGCTGAGGTGGAATATTTCATCTCCGGTGACGATTTTGGTGAGACCCTCTAAGGAGAGAGAGTGGTCTCGGAGACTGAGGAGATTAGCGTCGGTGAGAGAGTGAGTGAGGTGAAGGGTTTTGGTCATGACACGTGCCACCTCGAACGATAAAACTCCAACGGAGGAAGTGGTGGTGGTAGTTGTGATCGGAGGAGATGATCGAAGGGGTCGAGACCGAGAAGAGGGTTTGGATGAAATAGCGTTTTTGAGTTTTATTAGGAAAGTTTCGAGAGCCATGTTGTGGTGGTTTTAGGAGCAAAAGCAACTAAGCAATAGGAATGATTGATTTGAAGAAGAAGTAGTAAAATGCAGAGAGTGTGAGATAATGAGAGATTATAATCTATAGTTTCTTTCTTCTAGGGGACTATGATAAAGTTGAAAGTGTGAATGGCTCGTGGGGTGTTCAATCCATCATTACACTTTAGATTTTAAAATTTTTTGGTATCAAGAATATATTATTTATGGAAATAATGCGTTTTGTTATTCGTTTACATTATTTAAATGATTGGGAGGAATGTAATAGAAGATGTGTCTGTCAACTAGAGTCCTCTTCAGCAATTCTTATTCTTTTCATTATCCATATGTACACATACATTTTCTTGTTTGTGAGTCTGACCAATATTTTTATACCAGATTTGTTTCTTTCTACAGAGGTTTGTAAATATTATTTGGTCAAAATTTTATCCAAAAGATAGAATACAAATAGTAACATTGTTTTGTATAAATTCTCCAAAAATCAATATTCTAGAAACAATTTTGACGTGAAAAGAAAACATCAAATTTGTGATCATATACAGTCCTAGCTAGAAAATACTTGACAATTACACTAATGTATCAAGACTATGAGTTAAGGTTTTGGGAGTTCGAAAATGAGGTAGAGCAATACGGCACATGAGGAGCAAATAAAGGCGTAACAAAGGCATGACCATAATCATAATGAGATAGTTTAAAATACTATATTAACGACAATAATAATTAGAATAAGATTGAAGGATGCATGCGAATGCCAACCAATGGTAAGGCAACCATTTGTGAGGAAGACAAGTATTGTCGTTAATTGAAGAGGCACAATCCCATGCCTCCATTCCTTTCTCTCTCTCATGTTTTTT
>NC_025702.1:11591613-11627733 GCF_000633955.1 Camelina sativa | reverse complement strand
TTTTTTTTTTTTTTTTTTTTTTATAAAATCCAAAACTATTCTTGTTGTTATTTTTTTCTTTCTATATACTTTTATTTTTTTATTTTTGTTTCTTCTTGTTCATTTTGGATATTTATGTATATTTCGAACGAAAGAAACCAATCTTTTTGTTTCCAAGAACTTACATTGATAATTTTGGTAAGATCATATATCGAAGCTAATATACTAGAAAATACTAAAACTGAATTTTTGGAACTTGTTGTTGAGTTTTTCTTTTAATTTGTTTTTGTTACGATAATTTACTAGATGTGTTTTTTATGTCCATTTTCATCTTTTCTTCTCTGTAATGTTGATTTCAGCTTCGACAGACAAACTACAAAGCTATATATATAGTATTAAAGATGATATATATTACTCTTCTTACAAGAATATTATGATTCTGAACTCAAAATCTATTATAGAAATTTTGTTTACTATATGTTAAAAAAGAGGGCCCTTAAAAAAAGATGAAACTTACAATAAATTTTCTCATGTTGTGTGAAGATTTTATCTAAAAATTTGCCTATAAACATCGTCATATAAACATGTGTTTGCAGGACAAACTATATGTAGATGCATGCATGTTCATACTTTAATAATTGTCTCAATCAACATTTATGTCTCTTCATGAATCCATATTCTATATATCTTTCAAACCAGAATGCATGCATCATGATCTAAATTAATTAAGAACCATAGACAATTTCATAGTTTCAATTCGTCAGTCTTGTAGTTTACACTACAAGCAGCAAGTTACACTAATGGAACGGAACCACTCGTGAATTAATAATATTTTGTCGGTAATGAAACTTTCATGCAAATATTAGAAAATAAAGGAAAATCTAGAGCAAAAAAAAAAAGAAAACTTTACAAACTAGTCGAACTTTTTGTTTTGGGGGTTGTTTCTAATATTTGTATGAAGTTATTATTAATAACAAAAATGAAATAACATTGTATTAATCCTGCTGATGCACCGGGATTTGTAGTGATTGGAGAAAGAGACATCCCGTCAAATTAGCATGAAAGCCCCCAATACACAAACTACATTTTACATTAAACTGTGTGTATTTATTATAAACATGCATATCTTTAGACATCCCACTTGCTTAATCAATCTTGCAAATGTACATAAATGGTCAACTGAATACTTTCATACTTTGAAATTGCAGTGTTGAATGACAAGGAAGCTTCGTGATAGAGATTGGGTTATGAGATTTGAGGACGCACATCCCTAAACGGTAGCATTTTTGTTTGCTTTTGACCCGATTCACGATTTTATAGTAAAAGCCTTAACCATTCTTTGATCATCTAAAGTAATTTTGTCTGCCATTATATATTATACTATATAACTGTAATTTTACAAGAAGAAAGAAAGAACAATTTGATGTCTTACTTAAAACGTGTTTCATCCAAAACAGTCTTCCCACGCCGCAAATCTTACATACGATATTATGGACCATATAAATAAACATAGATTTCACATGAAAATGAGTCCATTACTCTACACAACGATTTCACAAAATATAATTAAAATTATTTTGTGGCATTGGATAACGCTCTACTCTATACGTACACGCATTCACTTTCTAGTCTTCACATGCATAAAATTTGAATAAATTGAAAAATGTTAGTAATACTATTTTTCTAGTAGAAACTAATAAAGTAATGAATTATATTTGTCTAATTAGGGCTGGGCAAAATAACCGATAACCAAATAACCGACCAAAACCGAACCGAAAAAAACCAAACCGAACCGAACCGAAATTTTTCAAATACCCGAATGGTTAGTAAAAATCTATATCCAAACTAACCGAAACCGAACCGAACCGAACCGACAATTAAATGGTTAACCGAAATATCCGAAAACCTAGAAGATATCAAATATTATATACTTAATATTATGCAAAACTATAAAATAAACTTAAAATATAAATTATTTCTAGATTCAAAACAATTAAATATTTTAAATAATCAATATATGTAAATGTTATTATTTTGAATTTACAAAGTTAAATACTATTTTGTAAAATTGAATCCATATTTTTCCCTTTTTTGTATTTTTGTTATTGTATATTTGGTTAATTTTGGTTATATTCGGTTAGTTTTGGTTATATTTGGTTTATTTGGTTAATGTTAATATAATTTATGTTAGTTATGGTTATTTATTTAAATAACCAAACCGAAACCGAACCGAAAGNTAACCGAAATATCCGAAAACCTAGAAGATATCAAATATTATATACTTAATATTATGCAAAACTATAAAATAAACTTAAAATATAAATTATTTCTAGATTCAAAACAATTAAATATTTTAAATAATCAATATATGTAAATGTTATTATTTTGAATTTACAAAGTTAAATACTATTTTGTAAAATTGAATCAATATTTTTCCCTTTTTTGTATTTTTGTTATTGTATATTTGGTTAATTTTGGTTATATTCGGTTAGTTTTGGTTATATTTGGTTTATTTGGTTAATGTTAATATAATTTATGTTAGTTATGGTTATTTATTTAAATAACCAAACCGAAACCGAACTGAAAGAAACCGAACCGAACTGAACCGAAATTTCAAAAATATCCAAATGGTTACTATATTACTATATCCAAAATAACCGAAACCGAATACAACCGAACCGAAACCGAATGGTTAACCAAATGCCCATGCCTATGTCCAATCATATGCATTAACTCAAAACAATATATATACGTCATTCACATAATAGAATGGGAAGGTCTTCATGATCTCTATATTTTGTGTTTACTTTGTGATATAGCATGAGAAGGCTGGAAAAGCCAGACACAATTTTGCGAGATATGGCTCCAAAAAGGTATATGGGACGTCAAACGGAACTAGTTACGAAATATATCATAACAATCTTTGCTGTGTGGCAATCTCAACAATTCTTCAAACAAAAATTATTAAAATTGTGTCTGCCAATTTGACGGCAGACACAATTTTAAATTTCTAATGGATAAATTTTGAGACGATTTTAAAATTTCTAATGGATGAATTTGGGATGCAAAATCAAACGGAATCCGAGTGCCGAGTCTAAAAAAAATTAGCACTACTTTAGATTTGCCAATAATTACTAAGTCAACGCAAATAGAGAAACATACAAATACAATGTATTTCGTTAGTCAAATATTTTTATACTCAACCAAATTACATATAGTTCTTTTAGTTGAGAATTGTTTATGGTTCAACGCCATATTAAATGGATTCTTTTATGTATATATATGGATCTTCTATGTTTAACCTAATATGCTATATTCCTTATTTTAAAAATAGATTTACGCATTACCACAACAATAATTGTTTCTTATTGATTTAGTCGTGTTTCTTGTAACATATAGAAATACAATAAAGGTTTGCACAAAAAAAAAAAATAGAAATACAATAAAGAAAATATATGAGAGAATAAGAAGTAAAATAACGTCAGAAAAAGAAAAGAAAAGAAGAAGTAAGAAAGGTGGATTTGAATCCAATCATAAAAATGATGTAAGAGAAAGGAGGCAAAAGGAGAAAATCGCTGACTTGCAATAGTACTATACGCAGTCACGCTGCTAACCATATCACCAACATTCTCCTTCTCACTCCAATTATATCTTCTTCCTTAACTTTTACTAGTTTTGCATATTTTTAAGTAATTTTTTGTTGTTTATTTCGATATCCTATGAAGAAACGATCAACTTTTATGAGATGAAAATAAATATATACAATTCTAAATTCTAATGCAAAACAAAGATATAGATATCAAAATACCAACTATAGGTTGGCAAAAGATTTTCTATAAACAACTGTTTGGCATTTTGATATCACTATCCAATTTTGGGGTGTGGAGTATCTTAAAACGTGCCGAGTTTACAATATTCCCATCGGTGGCGGTGGAGTAGGCTTTTTAAGGATTGATCCATAATTTCTCCAAATCAAATTTCAACAACCGAATAGAGAGATTCTTGGAAGAGAAAAGGGAGTAGTAAAAAGGAACAAAAAAAGGTTTATGTAAGTAAAATGATGTTACTTTGGTAGACATTCCAAAGTGAAAACAAGATTGGTGGTGGAAAGAGACAACATGTTACTATGATTGTGTTTCGTTTTTATTTTTTTAACTACAACTTTTCTAGGTTACTTTTTTTCTTTTCTTAAGTACCATTTTGAGTGTGGAGTGGTGAGTATGTGTGCACGTGTATGCTCTTTGTGTGATGGACACAATTATCACTCCCTTATCAAGCCTGCCCTTTTGATTTGTACGACATTTTATAGTTAAATTTCATTTTCACTATCCCAATCGCAAGTTATAAATTACCATTCAAATTCCTTTCTTGTTAAAAAAAAAAAGAAAAAATCCATTTGAAAAATTATAAAATACTCAAAATTAAACAAGAGTAGCGTAATTAACTGTCCAGATCTCACGTAAACTGAGTATTCAAAGCAGACATGAAACAAACATTTTAAAGTGGAGAGTATCTGAACATAGTCTAAATGTCACAAAACATCAAAGTTTATGATTGTGTTACAGTTACAGAATTTTTACAACATAAGCAACTCTGCCATTGTTCTTTCTTTGTCGGTCCATGGATGAACAACGTATTACGATCTGCCTTTTGCTTTCATCTTTCACAAGAAGCTGGTTCCGACAGAGAGCTCAACTAAATTGTCTAGAATCAGAGATCGGTTTGTCCCAACCTGCTGAGCAAGTTGAAGCTGTTCCTCCAGTGGAAGAGTCTCGTAACTGCAAAAAAAATTCCGAACCATAAGAATATGCGTCTATGATTGTTCTATGGTGTGATTTTTCGAGTATTATCCTATGTGCTCTCTCTCTCTCTCTCTACTTTGAGGTCCATTTGTCGTACGGCTATTACTACTGGTTGAACATATAGAATGCGAAGAAAACATACTGGCATAGTAACTCGCAGTCGATTATGTTGTCAGGCCCAGATCGTCGAGCCTTCCCACTTGAGCGGAACTGACGGAAAGAGCGTGGGTTTAGACCCGCAACATGAGGAACAGCATCCACGAGCTTTTTCTGGAGAGACTGTAACCTCCGGAATGTGATCTCATCGAGTGGAGCAATGCAACCAAAACTGCCGTCTAGAGTACCAAATAACGAAGCATAGCGATTTGTTTTATCCGCGCCAGAAGAAACCATCTGCAGACGTAGGAACTTTGTCACATGGGCACCAACGTGAAATTCCGCCCTTGAAAGAAGTTTCTGACCCTTCCAGCTCTCGGCCATCTTTGGTGCAAAATAGAATATCTGTAGGGGATCAGTACAAAGTCAATTTACGAGTTGGGTTACTTCACAATATCACATCACGTACATAAGTAAGGCCTGATCTCATCATGTGCACACTAGAGGCGATAAGAGAGATAATAACTTGCTAACCTTGATATCAGGTCGAATATCGAATAGATGTTGGGGATCGGTACATATAAGTAAGGCCTGATACCATCACATACACACTAATAAGAGAGAGAGATGCTAACCTGGACATTCTTTTGTTCATCAGAGACAGCCAGGCTAAGCGTACTTCCATCAATCAAGAACTCTGTAGCAAAACAATCGAGGGATCCAAAATCTTTGGCTAGTAAGGTAAGTTGGGAACCTTGTTCCTTCCAGCTAAGAAAGTATATGCTTTGGTGAACATCACCAAGAAGGATGAAATTCTTTACCTGCAAGTAAAAGAAAATTACCAAACTCAGATTACACAGAAGAAAACTGATCCTCAGAGCCAAGTCAGGTCAGTTTAGTGAAGTAAGCTCAAAAAGGCAACACAGCACTAGGCCAACTGGCCAAGGAAGTAAAACGTACAACATTCATGCTGACTACGTAGAGCGGCGGAGCATCATAGAAGGCAACACTATTTAAGTCGGTGCCATTCCATTTGTGCAAGTTGATTTTAGGACCAGATGATATTAGAAGATGACCCTGAATGGAGGCTACAGCTGATATAGCACCTTTTAGCTCCTTTGAGTAGACTTCGGTAACCTACAGAAAAGTGGCTTCACAATAAATCCAACATCCAAGATGAAAATGAAAGCAAATAAAAAGATTCACCAGATTGTAGGCCCAACATAACATACCACGTTTTGGGAATTATCGCCATTTTTCCCAAAAGAGAAAAGAAGCACACGTCCCCTTGCAGCAACATCCTCCCCTTGGACATAGGCAGTTCCAACAGCAAGAAGTGTTTCATTCTCCCCTGTGCTTGCATTCTGAAACACCGCATGGAGTAGGAGAATGTGGCTCAGTTATTACAATTAAAACAAAGAGATTTGATAGATTTGATCCCTAGATCTGATCACAGCAATATTCTTTTGATTATCATGTCATAAAGATAGAGAAGCTCAACATTCTTCATGGAGGCAGAGAATAATTATATGACATTAGGCGGGTTAGTAGCTAACTCACAAGAAGTGTGACAACTCGAACAGTCAGTGCATGTTCTGAGCTCTGCATTGGGATAGTGGCTTTAGTTTCCCAGGGGCCACCAGATCTTTCTGGTTCCAAAATTCGGATTTCAAATTCCTCCACGGTGTATGTCCGTTGGAGATCATCTGAACTGAGATTGTGGTTGTCAATCTGCTGACCAGCTTCTTGATCAACTAGTGAAGAAAGAACTTGATTTAATGGCTTGCTGACCTTCAAAAAGGAGAGAGAAATGACATTGCTTGTGTTAATAAGATAGAAAAATTAATATCAAACAATGCTGGTCAAATAAATAGACGGGCAATACATAATTGGCACACAACTTGCTTTTTTCTCAACAAAAAGAAAAGTATGATCTACTAATATTACTGCAGCCAAGAAAGTCAACCAATTTCTTTGATATTCACGAAGGAAATTCAGAGAGGCATCCAGTTATTTAATTTTCAAAGGGTAAATTTCAAAATATGAATAAAGAAAAAATCAAGATAGCTTAAAAAGGAAAAACGGGGAGCTGGAACAGCCATCTCAACCACAAAAGAGTTCCAAATTCATTGAAGGAAACCAAAGAGACGCGGATCAGGTAAAACAATTTAGAATATATTATCATGCTAACACGCTCACCAGATATGATACTATCAGCGGGTACAAGTTCTTCTCCGCGTAGTAGGTAACTTGGTGAGGCGTGGCCTTCAGAGGAATCTAGACAACAAAAAATATCAGGCAATCAATGTGATCAGTCCTTATACACTTATTATTTCCCATCTAATCAACATGCAACAACGGTATGCAAAGATGATTTTTTAAAAACTAGAATTTACCTTCTGCACTGGCCAATAATTATCGTAGATTGACACTGACGGTAATTGGCAAATCTTCAAAACTCCCTGATACAAGTGAATATGAATTATCTTATCAAAGGAATTGATAGTCTAGATGCCACAATAATAAGAATAGAAATGTGGTGTAGACACATTATTAAACCTGTGATGTGACATATATGAACCCGTGATTGCAATTCACATTGTGAAGAACAGTAAAGGCCGCAATTGATCCATCGCACAGCTGAAAAATTTATAGCATGAAATGAGGAACTTGATTCAGAAAAACCAAAAAAAATTAACAGATTAAAATGATAGTAATCATTGCTTCAGTTCTTGAAGACACAAGAATACAAAAATCCTCTCTAGGTGAGAGTATCATACCTGTGAATGAAACCGAAGTCGCTCTCGGAACAACATACACCACCCTGGCCTTGAGCCAGAAAGAAAAAAACCCTGGTGACCACTAATATTACTGAACATGGTAATTCTTTTGGATGCAACTCCATCGGAAGTCTCCTCTCTTGTAGACGTGTCCAAGGGGATGCGTAGAAATTTAAGATTCCTAAGCTTAGAACTACCAGAGGAATTTAAAGCAGCAGGATTTTCCGAAGATAAACTATTCTCTGCTTTGATACTATCAACACCCTCAAATAGGTACGCATGGTAACAAAGAATTGTGCCATCAGCCAATACTGCAAAGAGAAATGGGCGTGTATGATGCCCAGACCATCTTTGCATAGCTAACTCAACGACCTTTGTATCCTTTATCTCTTCATTCCTTGACGAAGCATTATTCTCGGAGCTTTTGTTGAGTTCATACTCTAACTCATGAATAGGCATATCAGAGAGGTGGCGTCTTCCAGACGCAAATTTATCAACTGAGAACACACAATTAAAACTAGGCACATCAAATATCTCAAGGGAACCACTTTCGTAACAGAGAACACAGTATATGTCACCCTGATCTTGAGGTCCACCATCAGCACTATCAACCTCTCCAACGCCTGACGAAAGCCATGCATCAGTGCTAGCTTTCCTTAGCCATGGTTCTGGTCCTTTATCATGGTACAAAGTACAGGCTGATATCTTCCGTTTAGAGCCTTCAAGTACAGATGGACTACTTATGGAAACTGTGCAAGTCGAAGGATCTGTAATTTAAAGTTTCATAATAGACTGCTTGAGTAAAATGTTTCAAGATACTCAAGTTAATACACGATCATCAATTGCAATACGATATTCATCTTTCCATAACATACCTCCAACAAGCAGACGAATACTGTCATCTGTCATTCTAAGTAAAACATATGGGTCAGCGATTGAAACAGATGACACAGTGGAACTTTCAGAACCGGAATTTGATTCTGAATTGGGAGCTCCAAAGCTTAATTCTTGATTCATAAAAGAACCATCCAGGATACGGGCACCATGCTCAAACACCTGGATTACTCGACGTCTGAAAAAGAAAGATGGAAATTAATATTACACTATTTAGTATCTCTTACAGCTGCATAAAGTAAAAACAACTCGATGACTGAAAAGCCATGGATAGAGCTTACTAGACATCGGGAATAATAATAAAAATAGATAATTGTAAAGGAAAAAAAATGCTTCTCTAACAAACATATCGCAAAAGATGCAGCAAAAAACATAATAAGGCAGCTAATTACCTTCCGAATAGATTTCCAGCAGCAATTGTTCTTCCCTGAACATAATAGTCAACACTCTCAGTGACTTCTGTGAGAAGGTCAGCAGTTTCAAGTACCTGAAAAGCCAAACATTGAAGGTATTATTTCTATGGACAATAGACGGATCTAATGAAATACGACCAAAGTACAGAAGCAAAATATACCATCGTGCGAGCCTCCAAACTTATAATCAAATAGGCATGATATTCATCTTCATCAGCAGCCATTTTAGAAGAATCGACATTGTGACCACGGGAGCTCTTATGATAAACTGTCCATATTCCTTTGCAGCCTGGAAGTTCAACCTACCCCACAACAACATGCGGAACAGAGTGCTTAGGATTGAAGAGACTAGGTCACATACAGAGCATTACTAAGTAAGATCGGATACATCCCCATTTTCCTACAGTGAGGTCCCCTAAGTTCTAACTTGTACTTTTCACAAAATAATTTTACTTTTCTTTTCTATATCACTACTAAACAGATAAATACTCCAGCGGTGGATGTAATTGTGAAAAATATAACCCCACGAGACTGTCCTAATAATGCCTTCCCTTCAGAGCTCACTACAAACTAATGCTATTTACATGAAATGGTCTATGCCACAGTAACGGGAGTAAGGGTTTTTAAACTAAAAGATTAACAAATGGAAAATTCCCATTCTTCTCATATACCAGAAACAATTTGAGATATAGGCATACCTCAGTAATCATTTCCGGTCTAATTGACTGCCGAAGAACACATAAAGCACCATTCTTCCCATGACCAGAGCAGCACACCTAAACGCCAAAATACAGATATTTAGCTTGGCGTTTACAGTTCTTAGAGAAACACGAGGCAAGCATGTAAACACTAATAGTTGTGGAATAAAATATTTCATTGTTAAGTAAAAGAATACTTCAAAAATCGATATCACTAAATTACAACCCTAAGCAAGTCATACTTTAAACTAAAACATTTCCAAGGCTAGTATAATATAAGAACTTCTAAACAACCGGCTCACCAATTCATAGTTGCTGTGTTTGGAAACCCCAGTGGCATTCGCATCAGCATTAATCCTTAAGCCATAAGCAAAATCTTTCACTGGACCAACATTAACTAGTGAATCTCTCACTGCAAATGAAAACGATTTCTGCATTTATTGGAAAAGAAAAGATGAGAAACTACATGGAAAGAAGAACATAGGGTATCTAACTCTTATTGATATAATACATGCTGCACAAAGGCAAACTCTTTCTTCAGTAATAAACTACCTAAGTCATTGTCCGTTCAACATGAGATTTTTAGATTGAGTGTTTGCTACTGATAGCACACACAGATATATATTTGGAGACTTCTGCAAAAGAACCCCAATTCATATAGTATTGTCATCTAATGATAGAGAAGAATATGAACCTCAACAGAAAATTCTACAAAACTCTAACCAAGGCAGAACTTGCTACCTGTGCTGAATCGGAGGTATTTGGAGTTGACCCAAACAGTGATAGCTCCTCATTTCCAATTGTATCTTGGAAAGTATCAGAAGATATCCGCAAGCGTTTTGCATGATGACCCTCACCTTCAATGTCTTCATCCTGCATAAATTAAGGAAATTTTCAGGTTCTGATTGAACATTAGAAAAAAGAAGTTACTTTGACGAGCCTACGAAAGATTGAACTATCACCTCATCTCTCAACCCAGGTAATGATGCTGCAGGCCCAGATCTACAGGAAAATTGCACCAGTAAACTGTCTCCCAACCGGCTACCTAAAAAGAAAAGGGAATTTCCAACACTAGTAATGTCCTGCAAGAAATTTCGTATATTATCGTAGGGAATCTCTAATCGAACTGAATCCCAAACTGAAGCACAAATATGCTAAAAGAACATATTGACTAACCGAAGCAAGCACAGAGGCTTTTGATTTGGAAAGTTCAAGTCTCTGTACAGCACTTCAAGAAATAAAGTAGTAGTCAGTTTCACAAATTATGAACAAAATAAGTTGCAGCAAAATTTACAAGCGTCAGCAGAGTTATTTAAAGAAGATCAAAATATTACCGCCCATCATATATAAGAGTCAGCAGTAACAATTCCCCAGATTTTGTTGACAATAGGGCCACATCGTTTGAAATCCAGGTTCCATGGGCAGCATCGAGTTCCACACTGAAATTCGATGTAGGCAGTTCTTGACTGAAAGAAATCAGACACACAAAGAGAAAGAAATATGGTTAACAGTATAAACAGATCTTTACAATTGTTAAAAGTTGATTCTAAGCTATTGAATTCTAAACTAAGATTGAGGTACCAAGATTATATCAATAAGAAAAACATGTTTTGGAAGAGTGGAGAGTGTGCGATAAAACTGTACCTGCTATCAGCTGAGGAGGCATAATTGTTCAGTGCCAGAGCACAGGAGTCTGACTACAAAAAAAAAAACAAATGGTATCTCAGATGTGTAAGTAATATAGAACTTTATCTTCAATAAAAGAAATATCAAACGTGGTGGAGTTGCTGGAATTTGTTGAATTTCAAACAATAAACAACCAAAAGCTAAGAAATATAGACCTACCTGACTATGATAATGGATTGTATTTGCGCACAACACAAGAACACCTCCAATCGGAGATGGTACTGCAAGTAGTTTGTAGGCATCATGGGGCAAATTCTGGAAAATACCAAAAGAATAGGAATAAGCATGATCAGGTACTAAAGTCTGCCGAAGGGCTTTTTCAGAAGGATCATCTTTCCAGTATGCATAAAATAGCTTGTTATTTCCTAACGAAAGATTAGCCAACCCTTTGAGAATTCTAAACAAAGAACAGAGAAGAAAAGACAGCTGATTGCACAGCCTAGTCATGTAACAACATTGAATATACGATAACCTTTAATATGACTTTCATTTGAATTCTTGGGAAGAAATTTATTTTGAGATAAAAAGAGGAAGCTAAGAACGTACAATAGCTGACCAGATGACTGGGTGTTGTTTTAATGTTGTGTTGATACTAAGGGCAGAAAGCATGCAAGTATGGTGCTTCCATGAAACTCGCCCAGCCCAAGTATGCTCTTCTTCCTGAAGGATGACAATTACAGGCTCAATATAACCTGAACAAAAAACAAGATGCAAAAACACATAATTATAAGAGGAAGCACCGTTTTTTTTGTCACATAATACATACTGGGAAAACCTTGCTTGCTAAACCTACCATGTAGAAAAACAAAATCTTTGACGTGTTTCATTTCCAGATCACGCAAGTTGATTATGTAAGATGACTCAACTCGAGCAGAGACTGTCCCTCCAGAACTGAACGCATCATCATCTCCAACTAGTCCAGAGCCAACCTGAAACACAAGGCATAAAGCTAATAAAAGAAGAGATAGAAGGTTGGAAACTTGTAGCAGATGAA
The DNA here is from genome assembly GCF_000633955.1 of Camelina sativa. Taxonomy (NCBI): domain Eukaryota; kingdom Viridiplantae; phylum Streptophyta; class Magnoliopsida; order Brassicales; family Brassicaceae; genus Camelina; species Camelina sativa. Next base: position 11,615,391 of record NC_025702.1, on the reverse strand, counting down.
GTAAAAAATTAAACTGAAGCTGATCAAGGATGCCAAAAAAATAAACCTGAGAAGCCTTGAGTATGATCATCTGCAAACCATAAACAAGAACGCCACCACACCTGCCTTGGGGATCTACTTTTACCAAGGGGCCTCTTGGAAAAGACTCTCTACCTCTTTTAAGATGAAGCCAATCTGGACCCTCAAAACAATGCATCGAACTGAAAAGGAACCACAGATTCATTAGTATTTGTTAAAGTCAAGTATGGGAGGCAAATCTACATAACTTTGATAACTAGAAGAAACAATCAGACAAAGACAATAAGAATGCTTCAGTATATGAGTCGANAATTCTAAACAAAGAACAGAGAAGAAAAGACAGCTGATTGCACAGCCTAGTCATGTAACAACATTGAATATACGATAACCTTTAATATGACTTTCATTTGAATTCTTGGGAAGAAATTTATTTTGAGATAAAAAGAGGAAGCTAAGAACGTACAATAGCTGACCAGATGACTGGGTGTTGTTTTAATGTTGTGTTGATACTAAGGGCAGAAAGCATGCAAGTATGGTGCTTCCATGAAACTCGCCCAGCCCAAGTATGCTCTTCTTCCTGAAGGATGACAATTACAGGCTCAATATAACCTGAACAAAAAACAAGATGCAAAAACACATAATTATAAGAGGAAGCACCGTTTTTTTTGTCACATAATACATACTGGGAAAACCTTGCTTGCTAAACCTACCATGTAGAAAAACAAAATCTTTGACGTGTTTCATTTCCAGATCACGCAAGTTGATTATGTAAGATGACTCAACTCGAGCAGAGACTGTCCCTCCAGAACTGAACGCATCATCATCTCCAACTAGTCCAGAGCCAACCTGAAACACAAGGCATAAAGCTAATAAAAGAAGAGATAGAAGGTTGGAAACTTGTAGCAGATGAAGTAAAAAATTAAACTGAAGCTGATCAAGGATGCCAAAAAAATAAACCTGAGAAGCCTTGAGTATGATCATCTGCAAACCATAAACAAGAACGCCACCACACCTGCCTTGGGGATCTACTTTTACCAAGGGGCCTCTTGGAAAAGACTCTCTACCTCTTTTAAGATGAAGCCAATCTGGACCCTCAAAACAATGCATCGAACTGAAAAGGAACCACAGATTCATTAGTATTTGTTAAAGTCAAGTATGGGAGGCAATGCTACATAACTTGGATAACTAGAAGAAACAATCAGACAAAGACAATAAGAATGCTTCAGTATATGAGTCGACATAACTTGCATAACTTGAAACAATAACCATGCTTCAGTATAAGACCAAAATTTGAGAATTATCCACAACAGTTGGACACAGAACATCTAGTATATAGGTCAAAAGAAAACAGTCCGGATGCAATCAAGCAAGCAAAAGCAATTGAGAGGAGACAGAGCTGAAAATAAAGCTGAATTCATTTGGTTATCGACCAAAACCAGCGAAAGAAGAACACACTTACGTCATTCTAAGGCTGTGAATTGAATCATCAAACTCAAGAACCGAGATTTTGGCATCACGAAATGTCAATACAATCGAATCTCTCCCTTTATAAGAACTCCCACCTCCCATAGGTAGAACCGCAATTGACTCAACATTACCGTGCAACCTATACAATCCAATACAGACCGCATCGTCACTTTGAACTTAAAAGTCCCAGATTGAAGTAACTTAGAATGTCATATTTGTCTATAAACGCGTACCTATAATGGCACACAAGCTCGAGAGAAACACCAGCGAGACCATCCATAACTCCACCACGCTTAACAACAAGCTTCGGGTTCCTCAGCTCCTGAGTATTTCCTTCCTCTTGAGCCCTAACCACGTACACCTCGAGGATATTTGCGGCGGTTATAATGACGTTGGGCAATGGAGCGATACCTCGCTTAGGATTAGACCACTCGGCTTCGAGATCATCATCGCCGGAAACAATCGGAATCTGTAGCGTTGAATCGGAGAGAGAGTGGGTGATATAGCCGGAAGCACAGTTCTCGACGCCGGTCGGCCAATGCATCATCTTGTAGGCCGCGAAACTCATCTTCTCTACCGGATTCACAGATGAGAGAATTCGAATTGAATTTGAACTAGAGAGAGAGAGAGAGAGAGACTGAGCAATTAGGTTTTTTTGGATTTTAATTTTATGAACATTACATTAAAGTTCAATCCTTAAACCCACGGGTTTTAATTTTAGGATTTTTTTTTTTTTTTTTTTAAGAAATTGGGAAACAGTTTTTAATTTTATTGTGTTTTAATATATTTTAGCTTTGTATTGTGTTTTCAATCTTTATTGTATTATGTTTTTTTTTTCGATCTTTAGCTTTTTCGTATTGTATTATTTTATTTTAGCTTTGTATTGTGTTTTTATTAATGGTGTTAAATTTAAAATTACTTATGAAAATAAATTGGTTGGTGTTGATTTTTATTTGTGATAATTTTAATAGTCCATCACACTAGTGATTTTGTTTTGGTTTTTATTTTTGTTTTCTTACATTGAAAATTTTGTATAATATTTTTTTATTAGTCCGCATTAGTATTTTAAACAAAATATGATAAAATATGGAACAATACTTATTTTCTTAACATTTAAAATGGCCAATATATGTGTTGTATACAAATAATTTTCTTATAATAATATTTATCTACCTTTTTCAAAAAAAAAAAGGGCAATTGTAATAATATCAATGTATACTAACTTTTTTTTAGATTTATTTTAAGTATAATTTTGGAAACTAATTTAAACTATGACTTAAATTAACTTTTTACCTTGGTTAATCCTCCAAAACTCAAATAAGGTTTAGGAAACTGAACTGATAATGTCACGTAAACCACATCTTAGGTTTTTTGTCGATCGATTTGATGTTTTCAATATACATGTTGACTTCGACATTAGTCGTTAGAGAGGTTTATTTAAGTCACTCATCGTTTCAACAAAATTAGACGAAGCCATCCACCACCCCAATACTTACTATTGTATAAGGAAGGCTATATAAACTTTAAAGGCCAAAATAACTATTTTTTATTTATGAAACAAAATAATGGAACAAACTATATATTGATGAGAAAAAAAAACAGAAAACGAAACTATATACATAGATTACATTATGTTTATTAGAAAACAATAAAAAGTATCTTAGATAGACATTGTCAAATTAACGTATATATAATCACCAATTATGAAGGAGCAGGATCGGCCTCTTTGTTTCTTGTCAAATACAAGTAAATCACAACGACGGCAAAGCACAAAAAGGAAATAAGAAAAAAAAAAAAGAAGGCTATAAACACCAATCACATTATTTAATTTTTTCGGTAAAAGTAAAAAAATCATTTTAATATTAGACTTATAAAATATTTTAAATAATTATTAATTTCCAAAAACATCTTATTTTCTCTCTCTAATTAATTATGAACCAAGATTGCTAATTAGTTTCAAAAAATTGTAAACCAATCAGAATTTTTAAAAGTAAGATTTTATATCTAAGTATCAACAATATGATTAATTTTATTAACTATGTTTGAAAGATTTTGTTAAGATTTTAAATTATGATTCTCCTATCATCTTTCTTTTATTTCATTTACAAATTGTTTTGAATTATCATATAATACATATGATAAATAAATATGTAGAATTGTTTCTACATATGTTGTGATTTTTTTTTTTTTTAAACGAAGATACATTACTCAATCTATGAAGAAAAAAATGTGTGTTTTAATGTTTCGCATAGCGGATTGGTAAAACTGAATTTATGTGGTTGATACAATGATAATTTTTATTTGCTCACAATTACAATATTATAGTTACTATTTAAAATATTTTCACAAAATAATGATACAAATACAACAAACAAACAATATAAAACTGTAATTTACTTCAAACAAATTAAATATTGTATTCTTCTGAAATAATTAGTTTTCAAAAAGATAATAAAATTCTTTATGAATGGAGTTATCATCATCAATTCAATCCCCCCCAAACTAGGGTTTTGTACCATCTCTCTTTGTTGAGAAACTAACACATGCAATGAAGTATGAACAAACAAAATATTCATAACTCACACCCTTATTCATGGGGTCAACTCGTCTTTTTAATTGGTTTTTAATCATCACTGACCAATAAATATATATATGAAACTAAAATTGTAGAAGCAAATTATATTTTAAGAATTATTCTCCTTATTAATTTCAAAAGAACTTGCTTCTTCTACTAACTACTCGCCTTTAAGCATTTAAATTTTTTTATTAACAATGTATTTACATCAAGATTTCTCTTTCAATGATGATATTTTTGAGTAATTTTGCAGTTCATTTTTTTTTTTTTTTATAGAATTTCAATTGATCATTTGCAAAGGTTAATTTTTGTAGCAAATAAAAGCAACATATAAGAAAACAACACTATGTATCTTACTTGTCACAAAGATTTTATTGAACCAATTATCTTGGAATTGTCATGCGGTTATGCATATAGTGTTGGATATCTCATTAGATGGTTTGAAACAAATCATATGTCTATGGTACCTTATAGAGTTACTTTTTAAGTTAAATAATTCTAAAATATCTTAAAAAATTATAGTCTTATGTATTGTAGTTACAATAAACTTCAATAGATATGAATATATATTGAATTCATATACTTTAATCATAAAATAAATTAATAATTCATTATCATGGGAGGAACTTGTGCGTATGTAGTTCAGTGTTCACGAGAACAATAGCATTTGTGCAAATATTATAATAAACACTCTTGTGATTGTGGTTATGCAAAAATGCATAACTAAAGAAGCCAAATTAATATATTTTTTGAGGATTAGAAAAGTGCAATTAATAAAAATCAATGAACAAGATTTTTTGATATCTTAATTTATTTTTTCTATGTTGCAACACAATGATAATGGATGCAATTTCCGATTTCAAAGTGATTTGTTTAAATAATTAATCTTAATGATTTCAGGTTGTAACAAATAAAAATTAACCGACCCGTTTTTGATGATGACATAATTAACCTTAATGATTTTAGATTAATATTGTTTAAGACAATAATATTGTTTAAATAAATAAACATAGATTGTACATTAAAATGAGTCCATTATTCTACATAACGATTTCAAAAAATATCAAAATTCTTATAGCTTTAGCATTGACGAATCTTTAGATAAGGCTTGCAGCTTTTTAATTGTTATAATCGATTTTTTTTACCATATGTTAGGTTGATGACATAATTCAAGTCAATTTATTCAATGTAGCCGATTTTGTTTTGAAAATTTTATGGAGAGATGAAAAAATATATTTGTTTAGCTCGATCATCGATGAATACTTAACATTGTAGAGGCAAATGTTATTTTCATATTTATTATCTTTATTAATTGCGAAAGAACTTGCTTGTTCTACTAACTACTCGTCTTTAAGCATTTTGAAAGTTTTATTAACAATGTATTTACATCAAAATTTCTCTTTGAGTGATGATAGTTTTGAGTAATTAAACAATTCATAGTCTTTTCAGTTATGGAATTTCAACTGATCATTTGCAAAGCTTAATTTTTGTAGTAAATAAAAGTAACATATAAGAAAACAACATGATGTGTCTTATTTGTCACAAAGATTTCGCTATTGAATCAATTCTCTTGGAATTATCATGCGGTTATGTGTATAGTGTTGGATGTCTATTAGATGATTTGAAATAAATCATATGTCTAGGTTACTTTTTAGAGTTATTTTCTTAAGTAAATTAGATAAGTTAAATAATTATAATTCTAAAATATCTTAGAAATTGTAACATACAATTTATATTATTGTAGTTACAAGAAACTTCAGTATATATGAATAGATTGAATTCATTGTTTTAATCATAAAATAAAATAATAATTTATTATTATTGGAGGAACTTGTGCCTATGTTGTTCTGTAACGTCCGCGAACCAAAACACCGTGTTTTGGGGTGGGTGTCAATCGACACTCATGGGGTATGTTATTTTTCTCTTATATTCAACCAAATTAGTTTTTTAGTTGAGAATTGTTTATATCCATTAGGTTCAACTCCCATATTTTCTATGTTTAACCTAATATGCTATATTTCTTATTCTTACTGTATATGTAAGCATTAACACAAAAATAGTTTAGTTTCTTTCTAATTGATGTAGTCGTGTTTCTTGTAGCATATATATAAATACAATAATGAAAACATATGAGAAAAGAAGAAGAAGTGAAAAAGATTGAATCCAATCATAAAAATGATGTAAGAGAAAGGACGCAAAAGGAGAAATCGCTGACTTTGCAACAGTATGAGACGCAGTCACGCTGCTAACCATATCACCAACGTTCTCTTTGTGACTCCAATTATTCCTTAACTTCCGATAAAATTATATGACATTAGGCGGGTTAAAATGTTGGCCTGAAAAACAGCCATCTCATGTTTTTTGTTTTTTTGGTCAACAGCCATCTCATGTTGTTTAGGCGAATTAATTCGTTGATGGCCATGGAGTATTAGAAGGGTCCTCAAGCAGTTACACAACCTAGCCTAAATCCTCTTATAAGTCAAGTTTGGAGAACAAAGGCGAGTCCTAAGGTCCAACATTTCCTTTGGAGGTGTCTCTCTAATTGTCTCTCTGTGGCAAAAAACTTATCTCATCGTCATCTCTCTAGAGATAATTCATGTGTGAGATGTCCTCATGAAGCAGAATCGACGAACCACCTTTTGTTTCAATGCACCTATGCAAGGCAGGTATGGGCACTATCCCCCATTCCGGCACCCTCTGGAAGCGAGTGGTCTAATTCTCTCTATGCAAATATGTTCTTCGTCCTGAATGTTGCTTGGATAAGGATGTTCCTTGGATACTTTGGAGGCTCTGGAAGTCTCGTAATGAACTTATCTTCAAAGGAAAGGACTTTAATCCCCAAAATACAGTAGAGAAGGCATTAGAGGATGCTGAGGAATGGGATCAAAGGAAAAGGAATGAGCATGAGAAATTGACTAGTGGGCACCCTGTACCAAAGAGGACTAAGGATGCAAAGTGGAAGCTACCTCCAAGAGAATGGGTCAAATGCAATACTGATGGAGCTTGGAGGGGAGAAGATACATTGAGTGGTACGGGGTGGGTACTTCGTAATGACACAGGGGATGTTCTTTGGATGGGAGCGCAAGCCATTCGATGTGCATATTCGGCGATGGAAGTAGAGCTAGAAGCAATGTGGGGGGCAATACACTCAATGCTCCGTTTGAACTATACAAGGGTTATATTTGAATCAGATTCTTTGGGCCTGGTTAATTTGCTAAATAGTGAGGAGATTTGGCCTGCATTTGCTCCTTTGCTCTATGACATAAAAGGTTTGCTCTCTTCCTTCCAAGACTTCAAGATTGTGTATACCCCAAGAATTTGTAATAGTGTGGCCGATCGAGTAGCAAGAGAATCTCTTTCTTTTGAGAACTATGATCCCAAATTATACTCGATGATGCCTTCATGAATTAAGCATTTTGTAGTGAAAGATAAACAGAGTGTATTATGATTGGTGAATGAAAGTTGATGTTGAGCCAAAAAAAAAAAAATACAAATGTTACCATACTATATAATAGCTAGCGCGGCTAGGGGCCCATCCTTCGGGTTAAGAAAATATGAATCTTTTGGGTAATGGCATACGCGGTAAAATTTGGAATTGGGTAATTTACGGTATATATGGAAAGAATATATATCTCGACTTGACAGGCAAGTAAATTAATCTTTTATGAGAATCGAGTCGTTATTATCACCGACTAGCTAGGGTTTTTATTTTTTTGTGAGTACCAACTACCATGTGTGTTTATGAATGGGGTCGTCCATAAACACAAGAAAAGGACGAGTAGCTCATAATAGAAAGATACGTTTCCAAGATCTGAAGTTGAACTTGGTGAGCAAGGCAATTATTCACCTTTATTAATTAATAAATAATAGTGGAGGCATTATTACCAAATTTTTCAATTACTTACGGTTAGTATTATTCATCTGCCTTTTACTAAGAACACTATGCGGTCTCTGCTTCACCTCAGCCGACTCTGTCTGAAGAAACCACCTGCGATCGTATTTGTAAGCTTCTCTTCTCTTCTCTTCTCTTCTCTTCTCTCTCTGTAATTGTTATAGTAATATTTCTGCTTCTGATATAGGGGATTACTCCGCAGAGACATATCGGTGGCGTCCGGTGGCTGTCGAAAACCCCTCTCTGTCAAATCGTCTGCGCTGTACCTACTTTGGAGGATGAGGATGAGGATATCGGTAACCTTATGATTTTCGATTATATTGCTGATCCTCGTGGTGGGAGAAAGCTTCTGGAGAAGAGGGTGCCTATGGAACTGTTGAAAGAAACGGGAACAATAGGAGCATCTCATGGCTGGGTAGCTACTTTGAAAGACGGTGTAGTGCGTCTCCAAGATGACCTCAACCCTAGTGCTTCAGATACAGACCCGAAGCGGATATCACTGCCCCCACTCGTAACTCTGCCTCATTGCCAAACGCAATTGGTTACCAATGTGGCCATGTCCTCCTCTTCTCCTGAGGACGACGACTGCATCGTGGCCGTCAAGTTCTTGGGTCCTCAGCTAAGCTTATGTAGGCCTGCTCTCAAAGAAAAGGCCGAGTGGGTCAACATCAGTATCCCCGACCCTAGCTTCTTCGTCTCGTCCCGAGTCATGTATTCCGAGACAGACAAGATGTTCTCCATGCCGGCTTGTGGAGGCACACACACGGGATCTTGGGATCTTGAAAAACACAGGAACAAACCCAAGATGCAGACATGGAGCTTTGAGGGCCTTCCTGAGTTGGTGCAGTCATGCTTGCAACGACTAGATTCGTGTTGTACTACAGAACACTTGGTGGAGTCACGACCGACGGGAGAAATGTTTATGGTTAAGTGGTTCAGAAAGAGAAACAACGACGAGGGAGGGAGAATAGAAGGGAGGCATATAATGGTGTTCAAGCTAGACGGGGATGGAAATGCTTTGTACACTGATGACATTGGAGATCTCTGCATTTTCCTGTCCAAATCTGAACCTTTCTGTGTCAAGGCTAGCTTGTATGGCCTTCATAAAAACTGCGTCTATTTCGTAGACAACAACGAACGGGGATTAGTCTTTCTGGCTATGAATAATGAAGCTCGTATATTTAGTACTTACCCGGCCCCTTACTACATTCATCCCCAATCCTAATTAATTATTATTAAGGGGTTGCTTCTGAATTTGATTTGCTCTCTATGTATTAATATATTATCCCTAAAGGTGGTTTAGGGGTTGCTTCTAAATTTGATTTGCTCTTATGTATTAATATATTCTCCCTAAAGGTGGTTTATTCTATCAGCCAGCTTTTGCTCTATTTGTTTCATTTTTCCTTAAGGAGGATCTCTCACTCTCACTCTCTCTCTCTCTCTCTCTCTCTCTCTCTCTCTCTCTCTCTCTCTCTCTCTCTCTCTCTCTCTCTCTCTCTTTGCTTTGCATTTACAGTAGAAAATGTAACAAGTTCTAAAGTCGTCCTGTTGTTACTCGTACTTGTCCTTCAAACAGACGAGACCTTTACTTCAGTGATCTGCTTTGTAACAGGGCATTTCTTCTCTGTTTATTTACTTCTTACTTTTCACCCAAGAAAAAGTTATTGAAACAGAGCATGCTCTGCCACTTGTACATTTTATAATTGCTGAAAATACAAATGAGATAGGCTATATTATTATTGCTCGACTTAAAGCAGCAGAATTTTCTGAAGACGAACTATGATCTGCTTTTGGTAATTGGTACCATCAACACCCTCAAAAAGGGTAAGCATATATATATGGTAATATCTATATCGTTACTAAACAGATAATAATATACTCCAGTGGTGGACAGTAATTCCGAAAGATATAACCCCGCAAGAGCACTTGTCCTAATACTGCCTTCTGTCTCAGAGCTCATTACAAACTAATGCATTTTATATGAGATCATGCATGGTTCATGCCACAGTAACGAGAGAGTACGTAAAACTAAAAGATCAACAAAAGGACAATTCCCATCCTTCTCATACATATATATATACCAGGAACACAAGAAGAAAGTAGTTGGGCTTTGGACAATTCCCATTCTTCTCTTACATATACCAGGAACACAAGAAGAAAGTAGTTGGGCTTTGTGCTTTTGGACAATTCTCATTCTTCTCATTGACCACAACACAAGTAGAATGTAGTTGGGCTTTGTGTTTTTGTAGTAAGGGTTAATGGGCTGGAGAGACTAGTAGCAGATGACAGTTAGGAAAATGAGGATCCACAAATGCCCTAGCAAACACGTAGCTGTTCTAAATCTAATTAGTGGGCACACACGAGCTCGGGAGAAACACCAGAGACTCCTACCATTACACCACCGCGCTTAGCAAGCTTCGGAATCGGAGACCAGGCCACTCGGCCTCAAGGTCATCGCCGGAGACAGTCGTCAATCTATCTATTTAGCGTTGAATTGAATCTATCAAAATTGGTTCACAATAAAATAGCAAATTGTTTTTCTTTTTAGCCGGTTTACATCGGTTCAATATCATTAAAGCTTAACCGGTACAATGTCCGTCGTCCGTGGTTCTCCCGAGGGATATAAGTAAGTTCTATGCTATCAATCAAAATTGGTTCATAATAAAATTCAACCGATATCAAAATTTTTTTTTAGCCGGTTTATATCGGTTCAATTTTATTAAGTTTTCCATTTGAATTTTCTTACAAAACCGAGTGTGTGTATTTTAACTTTTCTTTGAGTTCTGTTAAAATATATACAGTACTATTAGAGATACTCTAAGGTAGATAGTGAAACTGAAAGGAGAAAATGCTGATGCTTAAAAGTTTAGCACATCAGAATTAAGGCTAAAATTAGGAATTTAGTGTGTTTTATTTGTAGTACTCATCTGTTTTGTTTGGTTTCTTCTTTTCTTGCACAAATCATTTTCACTGCTGATAATTTTTGTTTAGCTATACAAATATAACTTTACAGAACATATATCTAGTTACCTTTTTTTTTTTTTTGTGAAATTAATATCATCAAATTTTTTATGTTTTGTGAAAGAAATATCATCTATTAAATCCTTTTGTACTTGCATGTGTATGTACATATATCAGGCATATATAATTACATATTTGAAGAGATGCCATCAGCATATATCACTAGTCAAATGAGTGTTGATAATGTCTTCTATCATATGTAGTACTTGATATGAACCCCTAAATTTACCTCTAACTCAAAACTCGATTTCGTGTTAGTTCATTCCAGTAAATATTACTTCGTGTCAATCTAAATGCCCATCAGCCCATGTATGACTCTAGCCTGTTTTAGAATCTAGATATTCCAGTAAATGATTTTTTTTTTTCCAAATATTCGTCGTAATTAACTTCTTTGATTCTTTCACATATATCCGTACGTAATACAATTTTAAAATTCTCTTCTTGAAATATTGTTATATTCCTATGTGAGATAATAAAAATAATAATCAACCAGCCAAATATATAATATTCTCAATCAAAATACTTTTGAGTGATTTATACAACTCAACAACAAAGTAGATATTGGCGGTAATATCTCATGACAAGGTTTTTTTTTTTTTTTTTTTTGGTTTAAGATATATCTCATGACAAGGTTATTCGAATATGGTGGATATATAACTTCTTTATATTCTGTGGGTTTCTTGAAACTGCAAAGATATTATTATTGGTTATTCTTTTAGCTAGTAACCAGGGACGATTATAAAAGATAATTCAAATCCAAATTAATTAGATATGAAAATAATAATAATAATAATAGTAATAATAATAATAATAATAATAATAATAATAATAATAATAATAATAATAATAATAATAATAATAATAATAATAATAATAATAATATAGGTTTGAATTTGGTGGGATGAAAAGTTAGTGGAAGTGGTACATACATTCCTATATAAAATGGAATATGTGTGTTATACATACAAAATTTAATTTACTAACCACCAACTCAACTGCGCGGTAGATTTATTACATATGAGATAAAGGCAGTAAAAATATATATGGAATTTTAACAAAATTAATTGTAGTGAATTTGAACGAAGAGATCGAATCAGTGAGATTGGTTTGAGATAAAAGGCAGTAAAAACAAATATGGGAATGATAAAACCAAAACAAAAAAATTAAAGAACAAGAATATTATCATCCAGCTCACACACACACATATATATATATATATACATTTTTCTGTTAAATATGTTTAGTTATCACCTTAGAGGATAATACCATACTATAATTTAGTTATATATATACTGCAAAATGATTAATATTCAAGCTATCACATTGAGTGTATACTACTTCTACATGATGTAGGCTACATCCAAGCTTTCAAGTTCAAGCTACTTTTAATTTTCATTTCCCTAGGAAAAAAGGACAACAGAAAGGAAGTCAATTTCCTTAGGCTGGACTGGATGAGTTCATTTGTACATACATTTAGTTGGAAAAATTAATGTCAATATGTTTCATTATATACATATATATATATATATATAATTTGTTTCTAATATTTTTGTAAACTCAAAGCATCTAAAAAATAATTTGAAAAGAATCATAAACACACACTACTATTCATGTGTGATGCATGCATGTTCTCGACATTTCAAAAACTATAAACCATCTCGGTTTCATTCATCTAAAAGTATGCTTCAATTATCTACCATATATATTAAGTGTGTTACTTTTTATATTAGTAGAAAAACATAGATAGATGGAGAAAAAAAACTATTAGAAATTCGAAAAGCTCCACACACATCCACAATTATTAAGGCCATTGATGTACAATTAAAGTATACTTGTCAGATCCATGATTTATTTCGTAATATTGTATATTACTACACGAGCAATATTGTTATTATAGCTAAACCAACGTGATTTATGTAGATATCATTCCTATATTAGTAAAAGAGAAGTACAAACTTTTTTTTCGTACGAAAATGCTCTCGACGTCATTTACCAGAAAACAATTTTATTAAGGTTAAATGGGACATTTACGGTTAATGGTTCGGGTTCTATTTCAAAAATTACCCGAAATTCTTAAATTGGATCCGGATAGAAAAAGATCCGCGTCTTTTAATACGGGTTAATCGGTTATGTGCTTTTTTCCAGTTTTTTTTCAATGAACGTAATTTTGGAATCTCATATGTGATATGTGGGATGGAAATATTCAAGTTCTCTCCCTCACGACCCTTTGCTGGAGAAAGACCGACGACCGTGAAAGCGTTTGATGGTGGTGAATGGTGATTCACGGGTTATGACATGTTTGAGCAAAAAAATGAGATTTGTAGATAAAATTGTTTTTGTTTTTAATTAATAAACCAATTGTTAATTGATGGATCTAACATAGTTCTTTATATTATTAGATAAAACAAGAAAAATGATGAAAATCGTGGAAAAAAATTAAGTGATGGGATGATTTTGCCAAAAGCAGATCTGAAGGAAGAAGATGAGTGTAGTTTTGTAAATTTTCTTAACTATTGAAAAAAATATCGAGGGTTCGAATCTAGGACACTACAGTACAGAAGACCACGACTCATACCACTAGACTAAGCCAAATTATACAAGCAAAGTTAATCACAAATATTAATATCTCATTCTTACAATTGATTAAAATCTAAATAAAACTATCATTAATTCCCCCAAATAAATGTCTTCTCCTAAAATTTTGGAAAGTTATAAACGTAAGTAGTTATTATAGATTAATAGTATAAAGTTCACATTTATTTAAAAGATAATAATAAAATTTAATCAAATAATCATTAAATGCAAGATCAAAATCAACAAAAAATATTCCATAAAGATCGGATATTAATTGATTTTTCAAATATAGATAGAGATACTAATAAGAAATATACCCAAGGAATATACACTCAGTTTATCTAATCTAATAAATTTCAGAAATTTCAAAACCAAAATTAAAAGTCTTACCGTAATCATAGGGATCTTAAATATTTTATATTTAATGTGTAAATTAAATAAATCAATAGTAAACCAAATTTATGGGAATGTTGTTAATTTGTTATATATTATTTATGGGAATTTTGTTAATTTGTTATATTTAAAGCATTTTAATTTGGGTATTATCTATGTAAATGATAAAGATACTAATCAAATGTGATATTAACAAAAAATGTGTAATCTTTAGAGGATATTTTTCAAAACCCTAATAAAACTTATATAGCCAACTCTAAACTATAAATACTACTTCTAGGTTGTGGCATTATCAATCTCATTTTCCCTCAAAACTTTATTTGCAAAATTGTATCAAAAATTATAGTTCTTATTCTCGCTTTCTAATATGTTACTAATATAGAGATTATGTTTTTTATTTATTTTGTTTTAATCTAATATGATCCTTTCATATATATATTTATAGGCTTTGGAAAATATCATATTTCAAAGGTAAATAATCTACTTAATCCATAACGTCATTATATTTGCATTTTTTTTTTTGTATTTTATTAGAAATTGTTTATACTCAAAATTTTGTTTTTATATTATTGCAGATGTAAATTGGTTGCAAATGGATAATTAATTATCTATGAAGGGGAAGCTCAAAAAACTGTATTTGAATCGATCAGTTGGTCACAATTTTTAAATAGAGTAGTTTTCATTATATTTATTAAAGTATTCGTTTATGCTGTGTTATACAATTTTTAAATCAGAATTTTTTTTATTATAGTAGTTTTACCATTTTTATACTATTACATATTTAAAATTGTACAAATAAATTATCTTTGTTTTTAAATTAATGAACTATGTACCATGTTATACAAAACAAAATTATGTGCTAATAACCTTTATGCATACTGAAAATATATGATTTGTTAATTATTACATTTTATTCTTTGAATGAAATTTTTATACAAAAATATTTAAAAATTAAAAAATATAGTTTATGTTACACACAATAATTACGCAGTGTACAAACAATTACAAATAATATTTCTGAGATTATATATGCTTTCATTTTGGCAACTAAATTGATCATTACCTTATACAGATAACTGATTACAAAATTCTAAAAATTAATTACTTACACCATATTTTCATGTATTTATTTTAAACATTAAAGCTGTTTACTTATTATATTATTCAAATTCATGATAATTTGATATATTATCTCTTTTATAAGATTTTATTATACTAATACTCATAACATTACCATTTACTCAGCTTTTTTTTCATCTACTATTTTATCCCAATTTATTACAAAAATATATTATTCACTGTAAAGAAATAAAAATGTAATATATTATAATCCGTTATGAATTGTATGTATTTGTAAATATTCCTCTGCGTTGTAGCGTGGGTCCGGTCCTAATATCCTAAAAAACCAAAACAAGAAGAACTCTCTTACCATGTGTAGCCATTATTAACAAAATGATATCCACATAAATAATGTTATTTTAGATATTCTAATCCTTGTATCAAACCAACGAGATAGTTAGTTTACATATAATGAACGAGATGGTCAAAATATTTGTAGTAGTTACTAGTAATACGGAGTATTAATTAATTATAGAATATATATATAACCTAATAAATAATTAAGTCAAGATTTCAAACTATCACACCTTTTTCGTTTTTTGTTTCTTTTTTTCTCCCTTGTCATCCACATAAAATGAGAAAGGGAAAAAAATAAAAATTAATACAGATTGTTGCATATATTTTTGTGAAAGTGACCTTGTAAAAGCAGTAACGGGCAAGTTCAACAAAATAACAACAGAAGGGAGAAGAAAAAAAAGGTGAAAATGACAGAAACGAGAGTGGGGATCCTTATTAAAAATCTGCTTCGGGATACAAAGAGAACCAAAACCGAATAGTCCCTTACTTCAAAGTAATACGAACCACACGATTGCTTTTCCTGCTCTACAACTATTAATCTGAACCGTTGTTTTTTTTTCCTCCTAATTGGTCTCTAAACAGGGAAGAGAAGAAGATTCTCTCTGCAGCTTCGATTCCCTTTCTCTCTCTCTCTTTCATCTCATCATCACAAAACTTTAGTTTGAGTGGGGCTTTCTCTGATTTGGGACAGATATAGATAGACATATATAAGTATATCCTTTTGACCAAATAATTGTTTTTGTTATGTTCCATTACTAATTTTTACAATTTGTCTATCAATGAAATAGTATTGTCATCTAGTCAACAAGTATTCAAATAGTAAAACTAATTTTTTTTTTCTAATATTTTTCTTGACGACCAAATGAAAGTAGTAGTAGATTTCACAAAATAACAATTCGGTAGGTCTGGTCAAAAAAACTGGATCCGAAAACCCGAACTGGAGCTGACCCGAAAATATGGATCCGAATTTGAACCCGGATCTGGTAGAATACCCTATTGGGTCCTAATCTACTAAACACGAAGAACCGGAACCAAACCTAAAACCGAACTGAAAACCGAATGGATACCCGACATACCTGAAATAAAATCATTTATAGAGAATATTAGTTGCATATGGAGCCATCCTCAACTCCAAGGATGGCCAAGCTGCAGACAGGTTCTGCACCTCCATTTTTGATGAAGAGATGAACCTCTTGTGGAAGAAGAAGAAGAAGAATGAAGAAGTCAACAAACAAATCAAAAACATTCTCGAAGCTTGGATCAGACTAGGCATGAAGAAGAATGGGGATGACTTGAAGAATCTCGATGTGGATCCAGCCAAGATGGCCCAGACTTTCATGGACATCGTCCAAGAAGAAAATGATCAGCAGAGGAAGGAGAGAGAGACAAGAAAAGCTGAGAAGAAGAAGAAGAAGTAGGGCAAAGATGCAAAAGAAAAGAAGTTGGGTTGTTTCTAATGGTAGTAGTTGTTTATGTTTCTGCAGTAGTTTGATTAGTACTTTTGTTTCTGTAGTAGTAGTAGTAGTAGTAGTTGTTGTTGTTTGATTAGTACTTTTGTTTTTGTAGTAGTAGTAGTAGTTGTTTGATTAGTACTTTTTTTCTGTAGTAGTAGTAGTTGTTTGATTAGTACTTTGTAGTAGTTTGAGTAGTAGTAGTGTTGCTATGTAATCCGATGAATGAATTGAGTTTTTCAATTGTCTTTGTTGGTTTCTCACATTCAAAAATTTCAGACAGCTTAGCTATTACAAAAAAAAAAATCAAATAAAAAGAACACATTTGCTTTTTTGGATGTATATAACTAACTTGGTATATCCATTCAAGTAAACAAGAACTGGAATGCAAATGTATCCACTCTTGCTCTTTTAAGATGACGCCAATCTGGACCCTCAAAACAATGCATCGAACTGAAAAGGAACCACAAAGCAAGGTTCAGGCTACGGAATCTCACTCTATTCATTGTCAAGAAGAGTTACAATATACATATACATCCATACAAGATCTTGTTACTAACTAGATAAACAACATATCTACAAGAGAATATCAACCACTTTGAGATAGGTGCAGATCATAAATGTAGTTCAATGTGATCCTAAAATAGATCTCCAAGCGCCTTAGTAAACATATGTGCGAGCTGCTCCTTTGTATGAACCTTCTGCATTCGAATATCTCCAGCTTGTACAGCATCACCAACATTGTGACAATCAATCTCCACTCCTTTAGTTCTTTCATGAAACACTCACTGGGTTGGCTGCAATGTACAGAGCGGCCTGATTATCACAATGTAGATCTGTTGGTTCATGTTGAGACACCCCAAAATCAGCCATTAAGTGTCGTAGCCACTCCAGCTCCTTAACAGTCAACGCCATACACCGATACTCTGCTTCTCCAGAAGAACGAGCTGCAACCTTCTGTTTTTTAGTCTTCTGATACACAAAGTTTTAAACCATATTTTCCTACTGCAAGTGCACAGCAAAGAAGTAATACTTAAGGGTCGAATCCCACGAAGACCAAGTTTTACTTTATGGTTCTATTGGTTCAATTTCAAGCTAAGACAATTCAAAGTTGGGTTTGTTTGGTAACAGTAACGCGATTAAAACGGTATAAAAAGGCAATAAGCAAAACACTAGATCATGGGTAATTCTCGGGAATTTCAGAGATAGCAACTAAACAACTATTCAGGGCATAGATTAAGTACCAGTCTAGAACTCAAACATAAATATAAACTGATCCACTGTCGTGGTATCAATAACTCTATCTGATCGATTCTGTGCGGAAACGCGGAGCACATGCTCAGACATCCGGAGCACATGCTCGGCGGTCCATAAACCCTAAACTGTCGTTTGAGCCCAGAATCGCAGACAAGCATTAAAGAACAGGAATGATAAGTTCACAAATCACCTACACATCAACTTTCGCAGGTCTAGGATAATTTGCCCACTAATGTCTTTTCTAGCAACCTATTACACTTTTGATGAATAGATAAACCTAGAATCATAGATTGGGTGATCAAATCAACCTAAGCATTAAGTCTAACAATAGTGAAGACAATCGATTATATAAAGCCCTATTTGTGTTCTGTTGCTAACCCATGAAACCCCTTTTGAAACCCCTAATCTAGCAAAGAAAACTACTCAGACATAGAGAAATGAATCATAGCAAAAGATGAGAAATTCAATGACATAAAAATAAAAAGGGTTCAGAGAATGCTTCACAAGGTAGCCGCTCTTCTCCCTCTCACAAAAACGTCGCTCAAAAACAAAAGAAAAAGGTATATCCCTCTCTCCTAAAAACCCTAGGTTAAATAGCATACAAGTAGAGAAAAATAAGGAAAGATTCCAAATTCAAATCTCCCTATTAAAAAGCGATCTCAGCCCTCTTTCTCTCACAAAGGATCGCCTAAAATAAGGGGAATTAGGCAGGGAATCGGCGCCTAGATGCTTGCCACGTGTCGTCATGAAACCGTAGAGTTGGGAGCATGTGCTCGGAAATCGGGAGCATGTGCTCCTGGGTCTAAAATCAGCTTTTCTGCTCCAATTCAACTCCTTTCTGCTCCGATTGCTCCTGCTGTTCCAATCCTTGCTTTTAGCTTCCTAGCCTCTTATTATAACCTGAAAAGGACTCAAACAACTACAAAACTATCAAATAAACGGGGTCAAAGTGAGTCAAAACCGTAACATATCAACTCCCCCAGACTTAGATCTTTGTTTGTCCTCAAACAAACTCAAACCAAGGGCCAAGAGAGCCAAGGTGGGAACTCGCAATAATCTCAGAAACCGTGAGTAGACCATGACCTGCAGACCACATGTGTTAGAACAAGCTATACCGATAAAATTCTCCAGCAAACATCTCCAAAACCAGAACCATAATTGGCAATCAAACCCAGAAAAAGATCACTTTCCAGACAAAGACTCTTTACATTCAATTAAAATTGGTGTGAGCTTCTCATTAAGGGCATTAAGCTAGTGAAATCGAGGCTTGGTAGATAAAAGGCTNGTCCTAGGCTCTCTCTCTACTCAAAATAACTCGCGGACTCGGATTTATATAATTTCGGAGCAGGTGCTTGCTGGGTTGGAGCGCGTGCTCTGTCCGTCCGGCTTTTTCCTCTTTGGTTCTCCAGCAAGAGCGAGTTAGAGATTGTGTCAGTCCTGCTCTCCCCGACCGTTTTGCACATAGCTGCACAGAATGAGAAAACAAAAATACAAGTGCAAGTGGTTTGAAAGGAGGTTAGGCTCGGGGTGGGTACTAACTTAAAATGAGCTAGCTATTCAGGATCAGCAAGATTGGCAAAATGAATAAGAAGTCCTGAATATGTGACACGTTCCCTATCCTAATGCCCAAAACGAGAAGAATTTAAATCCGGTTAGGTTCCAATAAAGTAGAGTCTAAGTCTTTCCGGTGAAACCTTAATGGGATGAAGCTTTTCTGGCCAGGAGAAGGGTCCGAATGTGAAGAGGTATTAGCTCGTCTCTGTACTCTTAGTTCTGCAACAATGGTCACTAGGAAAAACGGTCAAACCCACAAATGGTTAAAAACATCACAGATTTCGGTCCTAATTCCCACAAGTTTTGGTTCGACTCACATGACAAACTGACTCAATAAAAATAAAAATAAAGGAAACAAATGTCATAGGTGACCCTCCCCCGGACTTACTTCACACCGTCTCTGGTGTGAAAATAAGCCAAAGAGTGATCTAGACAAGAAGAAGAAGGAGAAGAATAAGAGAGGAGGGTTTTGCGAGTTGGTAGGCTAGTGGGCTTGGTGGGCCTGAGCCAAAGAATTGCATTGAACTTACCTGGCCCAATTGCTCCACTCTTTTTTTTTTCTTTTATTCTCAGTTCGCCGAGCATGTGCATCGGGTTGCTCGCGTCTTGCGAGCATGTGCTCCGCGTCTTCTTCCAACATTCCTGAAACCGAAAAGAGAAGAAACAAATCCTAAAAAGAAAAAGAAAAACTCAGCAATATATACCTGGTGGGTTGCCTCCCACCCAGCGCTTGTTTTAAGTCATTAGCTTGACTCGAAAGCTCCTTAGGCAATAGGAGGGTCGCCTAGGGCGAAGGTTTCACCCCTTTCGTGCTCAGAGGCGGCAAGATATGGCTTCAGCCTCTGTCCATTCACCACAAATTCTCCTCCTTTTGTGTCCAGCAACACAACAGCCCCATATGGTGTAATCTCCTTGATGGTGAAGGGTCCGGACCATCGTGATCTTAGCTTTCCGGGAAACAGTTTCAGCCTAGAGTTGAACAACAAGACTTGATCATTAGGAGCAAAGGTCCTAGTGAGGATCCGCTTGTCATGGTAGGCTTTGGTACGCTCCTTGTAGAGTTTTGAGTTTTCATAGGCGAGGTGCCTAATCTCCTCTAGCTCATGCAGTTGCATCTTCCTCCTTTCATGGGCGCTCTTAGTGTCAAAGTTCAGCATTTTCACTGCCCAAGCAGCCTTGTACTCTAGCTCAACAGGAAGGTGACACGCCTTACCATACACCAAGTGAAACGGTGTAGTCCCCAGGGGTGTTTTGTAGGCGGTTCTATAAGCCCATAGAGCCTCATCTAGCTTCAGAGACCAATCCTTCCTTGTTGTGTTCACTGTTTTTTGCAAAATGCTCTTAATCTCCCGGTTAGAGATCTCAACTTGGCCGCTTGTTTGTGGGTGGTAGGGGGTGGCGACCTTGTGCCTCACTCCATTCTTCTTGAGAAGACTCTCAAAGACCTTGTTAATGAAATGCGATCCACCATCGCTAATGACTACCCGTGGGACACCAAACCGTGGGAAAATAACCGACTTGAACATCTTGAGCACGGTCTTTGCATCATTATTGGGGCTGGCCAAAGCTTCTACCCACTTGGACACGTAATCGACAGCCACCAATATGTACTCATTGCCGAATGAGTTCGGGAAAGGTCCCATGAAGTCAATTCCCCAAACATCAAATACCTCAACCTCCAAGATGAAATTCTGAGGCATTTCATTCCTCCTGCTGATGTTCCCTTGTCTCTGACATGTGTCGCAAGTAGACACGAACCGCTGCGCATCTCTGAACATGGTAGGCCACCAATAACCCGCTTGAAGAGCTTTGGACACGGTTTTTAAAGTAACAAAGTGTCCAACATAGGGTGAGCTTTGATAATGAAACAAGACTCCAGGAACCTCCTCCTCAGTCACACACCTCCTGAAAACACCATCCTAGCAATGCCTATAGAGGTAAGGCTCATCCCAAAAATACCGCCTTATGTCTTTTAGGAACTTCTTCTTCTTTTTCCCCACAAACTCAGTAGGTTCTTTCTCTGCTGCTAGGTAGTTTGCATACTCTCCAAACCAAGGAAAACTCGGCTGTTTGTTGGTATCGATTGCCTTGCACGGGGTAGGCGGAGCATGTGCTCCCAGGCGGAGCATGTGCTCGGCGGGATCAAAGATGCCGATCGAGTAAACATGTTCTTCAGGAAGGCTATCATCCAAGGGTAGCTCTTCTTCTATCCTCATTCTTGACAAGTGATCTGCAACTCCGTTCTCAATACCCTTCTTGTCTTTAATCTCCAAGTCAAACTCTTGAAGCAACAAAATCCAACGGAGTAGCCTTGGTTTTGCATCCTTCTTGGTCAGTAGATACCTCAATGCTGCATGATCAGTGTGAACAACCACTTTGGAACCAACAAGGTATGATCGGAACTTCTCAAAAGCAAACACAACCGCTAAAAGTTCTTTCTCGGTTGTAGCGTACTTGCACTGAGCCTCATCCAAGGTGCGGCTGGCATAGTATATCACGTGCAGCTTCTTGTCTTTTCTCTGTCCCAGAACTGCTCCCACGGCATAGTCACTCGCATCAGTCATGACCTCAAAGGGAAGGTCCCAATCTGGCGGTTGTACAATCGGAGCGCTAACCAAGGCTCCCTTGATCGTGTGAAACGCTTCCAAGCAAGCAGAATCGAAATCAAACTTCACTTCCTTACACAACAGCTGGGTAAGTGGTCTTGCTATCTTGGAGAAATCCTTAATGAACCGTCTGTAGAAACCGGCGTGGCCAAGGAAACTGCGGATCCCTTTTACCGAATTAGGCGGTTGTAAACTCATCATCACCTCAACCTTGGCTTTGTCAACCTCAATCCCCTTTTCAGAAATCTTGTGTCCCAGCACTATCCCATCTCTGACCATGAAGTGGCATTTCTCCCAATTCAGCACCAGATGTTTGTCTTCACACCGCTGCAACACCCTGCACAAATTAGACAAACAAACGGAAAAGGAGCTCCCATAGACGGAGAAATCGTCCATGAAAACTTCCATTATATCCTCAATCAGGTCAGTGAAAATGGACATCATGCATCGTTGGAAGGTCGCTGGTGCATTGCACAAGCCAAACGGCATTCTGCGGTAAGCAAAGGTGCCGTAAGGACATGTGAATGTGGTCTTCTCTTGATCGTCGGGATGGATTGGGATCTGAAAGAAACCTGAATAGCCATCTAAGAAACAGTAGTAAGGATGGTTAGCCAATCTCTCAAGCATTTGATCAATAAACGGCAAAGGAAAATGATCCTTACGGGTCGCAGCATTAAGTTTTCTATAGTCTATGCACATGCGATGTCCCGTAACTGTCCTAGTAGGAATCAACTCATCCTTATCATTCTTAACCACTGTAATTCCACCTTTCTTAGGGACTACATGAACTGGACTAATCCAGGAACTATCAGAAATAGCATAAATTACACCCGCATCTAGAAGTTTCATTATCTCTTTCTTAACAACATCCTTTAGATTCGGGTTCAACCTCCTCTGATGTTCTACCGAAGTCATTGATTCATCTTCTAGATGTATCCTATGCATGCAAAGATCTGGTGAGATTCCTGGGATGTCATCTAGTGAATACCCTAGAGCATTTCTATACTTCCTAAGTTCACAAAGGAGCAAAGCGGTCTCTACATTGTTTAGTTCAGAGTTCACTATCACGGGGTATGTAGAGTTAGGACCTAGGAACGCGTACCTTAGCCCGGCTGGAAGTGGTTTTAGCTCTAGCTTTGGAGCTCTTAACTCGCTCCAAGGACCGTCCGCTGACTTCACCGGAGCATGTGCTCCGGAATCCGGAGCAGGTGCTCCCTCGGCGGATTCCTCCCCTGATTGGTTCTCATCGTCTAGGCTGGCGTAAGCTACCAGTTGTTGGAACCGTGTACCTGCATCCAAAATGCGTGTAAAACCATCAGCTTCCTCATTCAAGAATCCATACTTACCCTCTGCCTTTGTCAAGGCAACCTCCAACGGGTCGAGAGTGAGAACTTCATCGGTAACCTCATGTGCAACCTCTGAACCATCATCAACCACAAAAGTCTGACCATCTATCATAGGTTTCTTGAGCAGCTTATTCATCTCAAACCTTGCGATCATATCCCCCAGCTGGAGATCGATCGCTCCCCCTTGCACATCTATAATCGCACCAGC
>NC_025702.1:11582654-11590294 GCF_000633955.1 Camelina sativa | reverse complement strand
GTTCTCTTCCTCTGACACTCTCCCAGAAACTAACCCTTTCACATATCTCTTCAAAGCAGATATCATCTGAACAGCATCAGCTAGGGGTAGTTTTACCGTCAATTCTGTCAACATCTCCTTGCACTTTGCATCCTCCAAATCCTTGCGAGATTTCTTAGGAGGAACAGGGTAAGGAACCCTAGGGGTGTACACGCGTGCAGGAGGTACCTCAGTAGGAACGGTCTGATTGGGACTCAGGAGCACGTGCTCGCTCGATGGGAGCACATGCTCGTCGGATGCTTCGGCTTCTTTTTGACTCAACGGTGGAGTCTCAGCAGCATGTTGAGGAAGGTATTCTTCAGCAATACCCTTGCCCTTGTCAAGCCTAGCGGATGGTGCTTCTCTAGGGGGTAACTTCTTTCCTCCCCTTAGCTCAATCGCATTGACATACTCGTTCCACGGGTTTGCTTCCCCTTTTCCGGGCAGAGTCCCAGGAGTTCTTTTCACGGCTTCAGCAGTCTGTGCAACCTGAACATCAAGCTTCTTCACATGTGACATTACTGCCTCATACTTCCCATTAAGGTCATTGTACATGGTATCGACCTTAGCGTTGATTTCCACTGAAGCTTTTTGTTGATTCACCAAGAGTTGTTGCATCATGTTTTTCAGCTCATCCTGAGAGCTGCTAGCAGGTGAAGATCCCAACTGCTGGTTGGTGAAAGGCAGTGCTTGCTGAGCGCTTGTATATGCCTGCTGGTTCCCCCCTTGGAAACGGTTTTGAGTGGGCACAAACTGTTTGCCTTGGAAGTTGTTTGAGAAGGTTTTCTGATAACCCATCTGATTCTGAGCTCCTTGCTGCGGATACACCTGATCCTGAGGGTTCTCCACGTTGGTGCTTCTATAGGACAAATTCGGATGGCTTCTGTAGTTCGGGTTGAAACCCCTGTTCTGCACAAAACCTTGCCCAATCACATAATTAACCTCCATCGATTCATCCTCTCCATCACAAATCTCCTGAGCTAGCGGCATGTCTCCGGTCTCATCGACAAAATGGACAGTTTTCTGGCTCCCCTTCAGAAGAAGGTTCACCTTGGCTGTCAACTCGTCAATCTTTTGCGTATCGACACTGTTGATCTTCACGGACCTGTCATACTCAGGAGCCTTGTTGCTGGAGCTTGCAACTAGGTTCTCAATCAACTGATATGCTCCTTCCTTAGACTTTGTCATAAAATCCCCATTGCTGGCCGAGTTGAGAGCGTTTCTGTAGTCCCAGTTAACTCCATCATAGAAAATGCCCAGAATCTGTTCATCACTGAATCCATGGTGCGGACACTCTCTACGGTACTCTTTGTACCTCTCCCAAGCCTCGCAGAAGGCTTCTCCAGTGTGCTGTTGGAACGATGAAATCTTGTTCCTCAGGGCAGCGGTCTTAGCCTTGGTGTAGAAATGGTCCAGAAACGCAGACCTACACTGTTCCCATGATGTCAGAGACCCAGGTGGCAATGACTTCAGCCAACGTGAAGCTCTATCCGCAAGAGAGAAGGGAAAGAGCTTGCACTTCAGAAAGTCTGGCGGTATCCCATTTGAACCAGTGGTGCTACATATCTCCTCAAAATTCTCGATGTGGTCCATCGGAATCTCAGCTGGGAGACCGTGAAATAGGTGCTGCTTCACTAGAGAGATCATCTGTGGCTTGATCTCAAAATCTTGTCTCGGGATGGCGGGAGGAACAATCGCCGCTCGGTTGGTGTAGAACACATGCGGGTTGTCCTTGTCCCCAATGGACGGTTGTGGCGGCGCGGCTCTTTCGTGTTGAGCACGGAGCAACTACCCCAACTGTTGTCGAAGTTGCTGCAACTCAGCAGCCATATCCTCATTGTTTCTGTTGTCACCCATGTTGACGGATTGAAACTTTCTGTTCTTGCGGTTTGTTCTTTCTGCCAAAGAGAGCTTTGCGGCTGACAAAGCAATTAGTTCTTCGGTGTTGTTTCTTCTTGTAGATCTTCTTGACATGCACCTGAAACACACACAAAGAAGAAGCAGAAAGACAAATCAGTAAGGTCTTAGTCTAGTAATTTCGCCGAAAACCAAAGGTAAAAATTTGGTCCCCGGCAACGGCGCCAAAAACCTGATACACAGAGTTTTAAACCCTATTTTCCTACTGCAAGTGCACAGCAAAGAAGTAGTACTTAGGGGTCGAATCCCACGAAGACCAAGTTTTACTCTATGGTTCTATTGGTTCAATTTCAAGCTAAGACAATTCAAAGTTGGGTTTGTTTGGTAACAGTAACGCGATTAAAACGGTATAAAAAGGCAATAAGCAAAACACTAGATCAGGGGTAATTCTCGGGAATTTCAGAGATAGCAACTAAACAACTATTCAGGGCATAGATTAAGTACCAGTCTAGAACTCAAACATAAATATAAACTGATCCACTGTCGTGGTATCAATAACTCTATCTGATCGATTCTGTGCGGAAACGCGGAGCACGTGCTCAGACATCCGGAGCACATGCTCGGCGGTCCATAAACCCTAAACTGTCGTTTGAGCCCAGAATCGCAGACAAGCATTAAAGAACAGGAATGATAAGTTCACAAATCACCTACACATCAACTTTCGCAGGTCTAGGATAATTTGCCCACTAATGTCTTTTCTAGCAACCTATTACACTTTTGATGAATAGATAAACCTAGAATCATAGATTGGGTGATCAAATCAACCTAAGCATTAAGTCTAACAATAGTGAAGACAATCGATTATATAAAGCCCTATTTGTGTTCTGTTGCTAACCCATGAAACCCCTTTTGAAACCCCTAATCTAGCAAAGAAAACTACTCAGACATAGAGAAATGAATCATAGCAAAAGATGAGAAATTCAATGACATAAATATAAAAAGGGTTCAGAGAATGCTTCACAAGGTAGCCGCTCTTCTCCCTCTCACAAAAACGTCCCTCAAAACCAAAAGAAAAGAGTATATTATCTCTCCTAAAAACCCTAGGTTAAATAGCATACAAGTAGAGAAAAATAAGGAAAGATTCCAAATTCAAATCTCCCTATTAAAAAGCGATCTCATCCCTCTTTCTCTCACAAAGGATCGCCTAAAATAAGGGGAATTAGGCAGGGAATCGGCGCCTAGATGCTTGCCACGTGTCGTCATGAAACCGTAGAGTTGGGAGCATGTGCTCGGAAATCGGGAGCATGTGCTCCTGGGTCTAAAATCAGCTTTTCTGCTCCAATTCAACTCCTTTCTGCTCCGATTGCTCCTGCTGTTCCAATCCTTGCTTTTAGCTTTCTAGCCTCTTATTATAACCTGAAAAGGACTCAAACAACTACAAAACTATCAAATAAACGGGGTCAAAGTGAGTCAAAACCGTAACATATCATCTTCCAACAATACCCATTAGTATCTTTGTTGGAGTCGAGTATGGGAGGCAATTATATGCTACATAACTTGGATAACTCAGAAGAAACAATCAAACAAAGAAAATAATAAGCTAGAATGCTTCGGTATAGGAGCCTACGTAACTTGCATTGCTAGAAACAATGACAAATGCTTCAGTATAAGACCAAAATTTTGAGAAGTATCCACAACAGTTGGACGCAGAACATCTAAAATGCAAAGGGATTGTACCTGTAGAGAAGACCTAGCATGTTGAGTGTGCCCATCACATTTGGTCTTGAGAGTGTCTTCACGGGATTGGTACGTGTAGAGAAGATGGGAGAAGCAGGACAAACAAGATGGTAAATGTGATCAAAAGAGGCTCTGTGACATCTGTAACACCCAAGGCCAAATATAAATGGGGAGAACAAAAGGTAGTAACAAGCCAGAGAGAGAGAGAGAGAGAGAGAGAGAGAGAGTGGTGAGACCGTACCGTGACGGTCGGATAAGCTCAAGTCTCACTTCTTAAGGTTATCCGTTGAACCGGTAAAAAATAGTTATCAGCAACAATCAGCAGGGGAAACATCAGTAACTGATCCAGTGATGGATAAATAATGATGCATAGGACTAAGTCAGCTCAGCTGCATCCAAATCTCATTCTTTTCACTTTCCATCAGGTGAGGGCCAATGAATCTATCCAGCTCCACCTCCTCCTGAAATCAAGATCCTCATATTGTCCTGAACAAATGTGAAAATCAATCACTAAAAAAAAAAGACCAAATAACGAATACAAGTTCATCACAAAAACGACTTAAACAAAACAAACTACATCATAGCCAACCAGATGCAGAACATAACCTATAGATAGTCATCTAATCTAATGAGACCTAATTGCATATCATCAAAACCTATAGATAGTCATCTAATCTAATCGAGACCTAATTGCATATCATCTGCTCAAGATAAATAAATTCAAATTCGCAATTACAGATCATAAAATACACAATTCCTCAGAGATTCTTCACAATAAGGAGGACTACGAAAAGAGGGAAAGAAAGACGCACTGAAGCATGAAGGACCGTATGGGATGTCGTCACGGGCGTTGCAGACATGACTCCACCGCACTTAGAAAGCTTCTGAATCGGAGATCAGGCCACTCAGCCTCAAGTCACAGAGACGGAGTTCGATTCATCAGAGAGAGAGAGAGAGAGAGTGAGAAGATTTTCAAAATTTCAACGATCTGGTTTACTTCAATTTGAAAAAACTTAACCGAGACTAAATTGTTTCTCGAACCGGTTCGGTTCAATTATATGCTTCATCGTTTTTCATTTTCTAACCGATGATATTTTCTGAGTTAATTTCACCCATTTAATTTTTAATCTTTTAGAGGTAATTTGAAGATACAAACTTTTGATTATACTGTTGATTAGGTTGTCAATTTGAAGATACAAACTTTTGATTATACTATTGTTATATAGACGTAACTTTGCAAAAATACATTGTTTAAAGTATTCTAAATATATAAGATATTTTATGAAGAATTATGGTAAAGAGCTAGAATTTAAAAAATCATAATAACAAAGTGATCTTAACTAAGAATATTAAACTAATGGTTGTAATGAGTAAATGTAATATTTATTAAATAATTATAATTAAAATGTATTTAATAATGAGTGAAACTATATCAAATAAAAATTGAAATTAAAATACACAACTTTTAACATAATAAAATACAAAACATAATGATTGAACATTCTAAATCAACATTAAACCCCAAAAAAATAAATAAAACACTATAACTAATGTTAATCACCACACCAATGATAAATTAAACTACTAATGATGCATCACATCAACCAATCGTTTTTTTTGTCTTTTTATTATTATCATCACATTAAATTTCTAAAATTGGTATTGAAAAAAAGTTATTTCATTTTGTTTTAATTGTAAAATTTAAACCATAATCATCTCATCTGTAAACCCAAACCGACATATAATTTCGTTCTAATTGTAAAATCTAAACTCTAATTCTCATTTCTGAACCCAAATCGATATATAACCTCTTTTAGTTGTATAATCTAAACCAAACCAATATTTAACTTTATTTAATTAAAATTATACAGAATTTGTTTTGCTTTTAAATTTAATTTTGATTTATTTTTTAAAGAAATATCAAATACAAGATTCTAATTAGTTGAGAGGGGAGGAGGTGACTACAAGTCTACATGTTTGTTTTGTTCTAACAAAATTTTAACTGCTTTTTTTTTCATATTCGAACTTCTAAATCTCTGTTGTTGTTTTTTTGGGGGTATTATTCTTGTTACTAGGACTCAGACCCCCCGCGATGTCGCGGGAAAAATATTTTAGAAAAAAGTAAATAAATTTAAAATTTAAAATTATATATTATTAAATCATTTAAATATAATAGAATAGTTTGAATACATAAAAATTAAACATAAACTGTCAACCATCAAAATACAAACTTATAAACAAAAAAATATTATGTAGAATAGACGTAACTTTGCAAAAATACATTGTTTAAAGTATTCTAAATATATAAGATATTTTATGAAGAATTATGGTAAAGAGCTACAATTTAAAAAATCATAATAACAAAGTGATCTTAACTAAGAATATTAAACTAATGGTTGTAATGAGTAAATGTAATCTTTATTAAATAATGAGTGAAACTATATCAAAGAAAAATTGAAATTAAAATACACAACTTTTAACATAATAAAATACAAAACATAATGATTGAACATTCTAAATCAACATTAAACCCCAAAAAAATAAATAAAACACTATAACTAATGTAAATCACCACACCAATGATAAATTAAACTACTAATGATGCATCACATCAACCAATCTTTTTTTTTTTGTCTTTTTATTATTATCATCACATTAAATTTCTAAAATTGGTATTGAAAAAAAGTTATCTCATTTTGTTTTAATTGTAAAATTTAAACTATAATCACCTCATCTGTAAACCCAAACCGACATATAATTTCGTTCTAATTGTAAAATCTAAACTCTAATTCTCATTTCTGAACTCAAACCGATATATAACCTTTTTTAGTTGTATAATATAAACCAAACCAATACTTAACTTTATTTAATTAAAATTATACAGAATTTGTTTTGTTTTTTAATTGATTTTTTTTTTAATGAAATATTATATACAAGATTGTGATTAGTTGAGAGGGGAGGAGGTGACTACAAGTTTGTTTTGTTCTAACAAAATTTAACTACTTTTTGTTTTCATATTTTCGAACTTCTAAATCTCTGTTGTTGTTATTTTGGGGGTATTATTGTTGTTATTTTAAAGCAAATTCATATAGATACGGACGAACACACATGTTAAAGAAACGACGAGTTCATGCATGAGCCACAACTAAAAAAGTATATGTTGATTTTTGTCTGTTGTACATTATTTTGATCTCTGTCGGCATATATATCATATATACGAATGATCATGTACATGTTTATGTGTCTAACTTTACGGTATTCTGTGCTCCATCACAATATTGGTTTAAAGCAATACCTCTTTTACCAAAGTTCTATGGGAAGAAGTTCTTCCGAAGAACAACAATATATCATCCTGAGCACTTCAATAATTACTTCTTCGGTTTTTGGCTTTTATCAAGAAATGAAAACTTTTTTAAGTTTTTGATTAAATATTTACATTTTTTAAGTTAAAAATGAAAGAAAAAGAATAATTTATGAGATTCGAGTTATAGTTTGCTTCATATATTGTTGAATATACTATAATCTTTTCATTAACATTTTTTGTGCTTTTAAAACAACAATTTTTTTTTTGTGTGCAAGTCATTTCCAGTATAGCCATCACTGAGTTAAAGCAAGCCACCCAAAATATCAAAGAACATATATAAGCCATATCCCCAATAAGCATGTTCGTTACAAGTGACATTTTATTTTTAAAAAAATTTTGGGAGTAATTTTACTATCTTCAAACCAACGATCCATGTTATAAACTTCTTAATTCTTATATATGTTTGTGTTTTTGGAATCGAAGCATTGTTATTTTCTG
Source organism: Camelina sativa (assembly GCF_000633955.1). NCBI lineage: Eukaryota > Viridiplantae > Streptophyta > Magnoliopsida > Brassicales > Brassicaceae > Camelina > Camelina sativa. Next base: position 11,582,880 of record NC_025702.1, on the reverse strand, counting down.
AATGAATAATCGGGATTGAAAAAATGAGAAATGTAAACGTAGAAAGCGTCATATATATATATATATATAATAAGGAAGAATAACGTAAATACTAACTTTAGCACCCGTTCGTTAATCCTAGTTTGATTTAAATGCAAAGCTCTTTCTCTCGCATTCTCGCTGTATCGTGTGAGCTTCCTCATGGGCCACTTTGTCTTTTTTTTTTTTTTTTTTTTTTTTTTTTTTT
>NC_025702.1:11561412-11582337 GCF_000633955.1 Camelina sativa | reverse complement strand
TCTTCTGAATGACATATAGAAAACTAAATAAAAACAAACCGAGAAACGAGAACCACAGTCCCAACACACAGGCAAAGGAAAAAGACTTTTTACTTAATTGGAAAGATAAGTTTCCAAGTAAATCTATGACTTGGTGGGCAAGGAGATTCGTCTTTATTAATGGAGGCATTATTGGCATTAGGGTTTCGTATCATCTGTCTTCCTCACCAACCAAGAACACTATGAGATCTCTGTTTCTCAGCCGGCTTTGCCTTAGGAAGAAGCCTTTTGCGCTCGATGTTGTAAGCTATTCTTAGTCTTGACTCTGTAAATTAATTTGTCTGTGCTTCTTCTTCTTCTCATGATAATGTCTGATCTTCAGAGAAACCTAGGTAGCGTTAGGTTATTGTCGGAAACCCCTCTCTGTCACATCGTCGGGGCTAGACATTGTGGATCTAATTCGAGAGATGGGGATGTAGGTAAGCTCGTGATTCGCAACTTGACTGCTTCTGCGAAGACTTTGGAAAAGACAGTGCCTATGGATTTGATGAAAGAAACGGGTACCATAGGAGCATCTCAGGGTTGGGTAGCTACTTTGAAAGACGGCGTAGTGTGCCTCCAAGATGACCTAAACCCGAGTGCTTCAGATTCAGACCCGAAGCGGATCACACTGCCTCCACTCGTAACTCTGCCTCATTGCCAAACCCAGTTGGTAACCAACGTGGCCATGTCATCCTCTTCTCCCGAGGACAACGACTGCATCGTGGCCGTCAAGTTCCAAGGACCTCAGCTCAGCTTATGTAGGCCTGCTCTCAAAGACAAGTCCGAGTGGGTCAACATAAGAATTGAAGACCCAAGCTTGGTCTCCTCCCAAGTCACGTACTCAAAGAGAGACAAGATGTTCTCCATTCCGGGTTCTGGAGGCACACACACGAGATCTTGGGATCTTGAAAAACACATACTGCGCGAATTTGATAATCTACCCTCTTTCGAGTTTGTGCAGTCAAAGTGGGAGCGGTTGCTTCCAGCTTGCAGGAGCCACCACTTGGTAGAATCTCCCTCAGGTCACACTTTTTTGGTCAAGTGGTACACAAGATGCTACGACACCGGGATGAGGCACACGGAGCATTTTTCGGTGTTCAAGATAATTGGGAACGACGACGTCGCTCATGCAACTGCAGACATTGGAGATCTCTGTATATTTCTCTCCCACAAAGGTGAACCTTTTTGTCTCCAGGCTAGCTTGTATGGCTTATCCCCAAACTTCATCTATTACTTGGGCAGCCATGACTACGGGAAATACAGTCTCCGTTATAATGAAAAGGTTGCTGTTGGATTTGCCAAATTCCCAGCCCCTTACTTCATTCCACCTCAATCCTGAGAATAAACCACTTAATTTTCTCTATATATATGAAACATGTTGGATGTCATTGTTCTATACATATATTTCATCTTTGTATTAATTAGTTATAATGCAAGTTGCATCGCTACAAAATCCATCTAACTTATTTTCTACAAGTTAGTTATACACTATTAGTATCTCTTACAGCTGCGTGTAGTAAAAACAGCTCAAATATGACTCAAAACAAGCCATGGATACAGCTTACTAGACAGCACATGGATATAAATAATCGTTTAAGTGTAAAGGAAAAAAAATGCTTCTGCAACGAACATATCTCAAAACTCAAAAAGATGCAGCAAAAAAACATAATATGGCAGCTACTTATCTTCCAGAAGCTATTGTTCTTCCCTGACCATAATGGTCAACACTCTCAGTGACTTCTGTGAGAAGGTCAGCAGTTTCAAGTACCTGAAAAGCCCAACATTGAAGGTATTATTTCTATGGACAATAGACGGATCTAATGAAATACGACTAAAGTACAGAAGCAAAATATACCATGTGCAGCCATTTTAGAAGAATCAACATTATGACCACGGGCGCTCTTGTGATAAACCGTCCATATTCCTTTGCAGCCTGGAAGTTCAACCTACCCAACAAGAACATGCGGAATAGAGTGCTTAAGGATTGAAGAGACTAGGTCACATACAGTTATATTTTGCATAAAACATTTCCACGGCTAGTATAATATAAGAACTTCTAAACAAATGGCTCACCAATTCATAGTTACTTTGTTTGGAAACCCCAGTGACGTTTGCATCAGCATTAATTTACTGCAAATGAAAACGATTTCTGAAAAGCCAACATGAGAAACTTCAAGGAAAGGAGGACATAAACTATCTAACTCTTATTGGTATAATAATAGGTGCTGCCCAAAGGAAAACTCTTTCTTCGGAAATTAAAATAATTCAGTCATTTTCAATGCAACATGAACTTTTTTAGATTGAATGTTTGCTACTGAAAACACACACAGACAGAGAGATAGATAATGTTCTGCAAAAGAGCCCCTATTCAAATAGCATCTAAATGATAGACAAGAACTGACTTCACTGAAATATTTCAAACAATATGAACCTCTACAAAACTACAAAACTTTGAGCCAAACAACGGAAGCTCCTTATTTCCAATTGTATCTTGAAAAGCATCAGAAGATATCCGCAAACAATTTGCTTGATGACCCTCACCTTCAATGTCTTCATCCTGCATAAATTAAGGGAATTTTCAGGTTTTAAATAATCATTAGATACTATATTGCACCAGTAATGATGCTGCAGGCCCAGATGTACAGTAAAATTGCACCAGTAAACTGTCTCCCAACCGGCTACCTAAAAGGAAAAGGGAATTTCCAACACTAGTAATGCCCTGCAAGAAATTTGGTATATCATCTTAGGGGATTCTCCAGCCGAACTGAGTCCACAATTGAAGAACAAATATGCTGAAATGATATATTGACTAACCGAAGAAAGTACACAGGCTTCTGACTTGGAAAGATCAAGTCTCTGGACAGCACTTCAAGATATAAAGTAGCCACATCGTTTGACATCCAGGTTCCATGGGCAAGCACCGAGTTCCATTAAAAGTTGAATCTAAGCTACAGGATTCTAAAAACTAAGATTGAGGTAACAAGATCATATCCATAAGAAAGCAAGTACAAAGGCTATTCACTTCAAGGAAGAAAGCAGCAGTCAGTTTCACAAGCGAGATTGCAACGTGCCTAGCTCTAATCCTACAATTCAGGTCCCGATGCAATCAGGCAATCAAATGCGATTCAGAGCTGAACATTTAAAGCACAACACTCCAATACCTAATCACTTGGAAATCAAAGTCCAAGATTGGACTAATTTAGGTCTACAAACACGCACATGTTGTAATTAGTGGGCACACACGAGCTCGGGAGAAACACCAGAGACTCCTACCATTACACCACCGCGCTTAGCAAGCTTCGGAATCGGAGACCAGGCCACTCGGCCTCAAGGTCATCGCCGGAGACAGTCGTCAATCTATCTTATTTACCGTTGAATTGAATCTATCAAAATTGGTTCACAATCAAATTTAACAACTTGTCTTTTTTTTTTTAGCCGGTTTATATCGGTTCAATTTCATTAAAGGTTAACCGCTACAATTGTTGGTTCAATACAATACGAAATTAGAGAAGATTTAGCTTTAACTCATCAAGCACGTCCCTTCGAAAGCTAGGGCCTAGGGTAAGGTAAGTTCTACTTCTATCTATCAAAATTGGTTCAACAATAAAATTGAACCGATATCAAATTGTTTATTTTTTTAGCCGGTTTATATCGGTTCCATTTTTCTAAAAGTTTTCCATTTGGATTTTCTTACAAAAACGAGTGTGTATATCTTTTATTTGAGTTCTGTTAAACTTTCCATATTGGATTATGTTTCACTTTGTTTTATTTGTTCTCGTCATTATAAGAATCAAATTTGATTAAGGTTTTCTTTTTATTTTAACTTCTACCATAGTCTTTTGATTTTTAAAATTTATGATATTATTTTAAAATAAAATTTCATTACAAAACATCAATAGAACATAAATGATTCATGCATATCGATTTAAACATCAAAGTTAATAAAACTTACAAAAAATATTAAAAATAACAACAAATAAACTATTAAATTAAGATTTTTATTATTTGTGGATTTAATTTATTATACTAAAATATAGCTAATTAGATAGTGACATGTGTCACTATGTGATGAGCTTTTATGGGTTTCTCAAGATTTCCCATATGAGAAACTTGAGAATCGATTTTCTTATTTCTTTTTGGTTAAAATGTTATTATTTTTTTTTTTTTTTCTAATTGTGAGAAAATTCTCCAAGAAACTATCAATGCACATGGTCGAGCACTTAACTTTAGGATGGACAAAATATTCATTAGATTCGCTTCGATCCGTTATTCAATTCGTTTCAAAAACTCGAATATTCGTAATTTTGTGAAGCAAATAAAATACTAAAAACTAGTATTCAACAAAAATTATATGTCTATAAATAATTACATAAATAAATTATAATTTTACTGTTTTTATATGTGTTTATATATTTCTAATCATCAAATTAATTATTTGAACTACTAATTTTAACAAGTAGTAGATAATTACATATATATATATATATATTTATACGCTTTTTTGTTTTCCATATCTGATTATATGAAAAATGGATGGATATGTACTTTTTATTTATTTATTCGTATAAAGTTAGTTTTTACAAATCACAACTGAAATGCAATACTTTTACATTTCTTATGAAGTTTTGCAGGAAAAGACAATGATGAATCCCACAAAAAAACATGAATGACAAAAAATTAATTGGTCTACCTAAAGGCTAAAACGCAGAAATATCTTATATACCAAAAATAATAATAATTAACTTAAATGTTTTTTTTTTGTGGTCAAAACACTTGTATTTCATTATTCAAAAGAGCGAAGGTTCAAACAAGCATTGCTTAAGTTACAAGTTAAAAGAGCATTTCCCAATGCCAAAAAACAAAAGTACAAAGTAAAGAGTAAAGATAGGATTAATCGGCTATGGGTTCTTGAGAGAGCCAAATTCTTGAGAAAACTTGGTAAATGTGAGGTCAAGATTGTCGACAGGTTCTTCCATGAACAAATCAATGCATGAGGAAATAGCCACTGTCATGAGACTAGTTGGTGTTAGGAAAGGGGTCATAGCTGCACTTCTCACCGGTTTGAGAAGGTCTACAAAAAGTAGTAGCTTGACAATGTTTCGAGCAAGGTTTAATGTGCTATGAAGCTTGGAGATATTTGCTATCTTCGCTGCTGGGTAAAAACTGATCTTGGACAGACCAAAAATGAAGCCAAAGAACGGACAGCTTGACATCGGGAACCATAAGCCATAAATCTTCCAGCAGTAGGGTTCACAAAACAAAACCAAACAAGATACTAAAACCATAATTCTCAAGGAATTAACGCAAAGCCATGGCAACAATGATGAATTACTTCTCAAATGGATTCCATAGAGTACGTAATCTTGATCACATCATTGGCTATAATATGACTTCAGCAAATGGAACAAAGGATCAAATCTAGGCTTACTTGGATTTAGAGTTGAAGCACCAATTAATTGAACGTTGTCCCCGCAGATGGTTGAGTGACCATGACGAAGCTCTGTGATCACGGGGCTCGAATGCAGGGTAATGAGGAAGTGCCAGTAACCGTCGTTCCGTAGATCCGAGGTCATAATGACTTCCTTCCTCATTCCCATGGAGTGGCTATAAACTAGAAACGGGAATCCCAAAAGCTGTGAGCTTTGATGTGAAGAGTTCGTCGAAGGATGTTTTCTAGCCAGGGTTTTCAATTGATAGTGGCTGAACCAAATCAAGGATGTCGCTAGAGGTTGCAGAAGGTGTCGTACACTCTGAAACACAATAACGATGAGGCCTTGATAATAATAGGTTTACCAAAAGTTTAAAGATGTTGGACCTGGATTTAAAGGTTATGGGCTTTGCTTTTGAAAAGCTTAGCGGGCCGACATATAATACAAGGCCCACCAGAAGAAACCATAATTTTTTGGTGGTTGACCAGGTTAGAGTGATTGTGCGGCGGCGGCTATCCGAAGATGGTGAAGCTAGTTGCAGATAATCGAACATCTCCGGAGGACAAGGCTTCAGGAGGAACCAAACATAGGTGCGGTAATAGGCTGAGACGGGAAACCACATGGACAAATCTTCTTTGGAGAGATGGACTGCTGGTCTGAGAAATGAGGCGTCGTGTGCCGTCGACGTCTCCACCATGAGAGTTGCGGCTACGTGTCCAGAAAGGAGCTCGCCGACAAAACTTGGTGCCCAACCAGAAGCTTTCCCAGGTGTGAGCAAACAGTCAGATCAAAAAATATGCATTGCGTCTGTCTGTGGATCCGATAGCCTGGATGATGTATGCAGAGAGAGAGAGGAAAGCGGTTCACCGGAAAGTGCCATTGCTCTATGTCTCTGTCAAAATTTTGTGCGTCGGGATCTGAAGGGTTCAAAAGGGTTCATAACCAAATTGAAAAAGGGGAAAAATTAAAAACAGGAAAGCACAAAGAAGAGCAAAAGTGAGTGTAGAGAGGACAATCCCGATGCCGACAAGCTAAATCTACGCCGGCGTCAGAGGGAGGTGCGCAGATGGGGCCTCGATGTTAGTGCCCAAGAGAAAAGAAAGGTTTTAGTCGTTTTTGGAGATTTTTTTAAATAGGAAAGATAGAGAATATCTCTTAACTTAAATGTTAAATAGGAAAGATAGAGAAATCTCTTATTAATTGCAAAAAAACAAAAAAATTGAATAGGAAAATTAACAAGGTTTCGGCTTCCTTTGCTTCTTACGTATTGTCTTCACCGCATTTGGAAACCTGCAACTTTTATGTGAACCGATCTTGACCTCCAGAGATGAGGATGGCTGCTTTAATTGCTTCAATTCGTTCAACCATCTATAAGTCTTAGCAGAGTTCTTCTTCTTCATCCTCTCTTTCTCTTTTTCTAACAATCATAAGACAAAATGTCAGGAAAAAACAATATTTTCGGTGTCGTTGTAGAAGCCATCCATTATGAGCTACTCTCGTGGACTCCCAAGCCTAGTTTCACTTTCAACCATTTTTGGTCTGCTTTATCAAGAGAGTGAGTTAAACAAGCTGTTCCGGAGAAAAAGAAGGAGAAGAATCACTCTCAAAAGCTTGCCTCTAGCAACTCTGACCACTCCCGTTCGCTCTCTGGGATCTCCTCTGATATCTGCATTCTCTGCACACTTCGAAGTAATGAAGCTATGAGTAGCTCGAGAATCAAACATAACTTGGGGCTCAAACCACCCCACCAACAAGGTCCCTACACAAACCTCATGTGTTAAGAACCTAATATTTTATCACAGGCAACATAATATCTGAACTTACTAAGAATTCACACAAAGTACCAGAAATTATACCCGACACTCTTTCAACCATTCTCTGCAGTCGTGTAAACCCATGGCGCCTGCTCAATCTGTGCCACATGCTACCCACCCGGCCACACCTGCTGCAATGCTGCCATTGCTATCGACTGCAAGGGCCTGATGTGCCGTTGGAGCACTCCTCTTGGGACAACTAGCAACCTTGTGATCCTTCCTCCCACAACTGAAGCAACTCGACCTCTACATAGCCTCCCACCTCCTCTTGGTTCCCTGCACAGGCTAGCCGCTCTTGCTAGGTACCTCCATGATGCTCAACCTTCTTAGCCTGAACTGTTGGACCAACCGCCACTGACTCTGCCCGGATGTCCTCCTCGATCTTTGTCGCAGTCTCAACCAGCTCTATACGCATAGCATTACTCCACCTTCTACAGTGAACCCTCAGATCGTCAAAAATCTCCTTATGTGAGCCTCCTCAGACTCCATATCCCGACACCCATACCTCAGAAGTCGACTGAACTCCAAGTCAAGCTCCCGCACTGACAAGTCCCCTGAGCTAACTGAAGGAACTGCACCTCAACCTATCTAATGCTTCTCTGGGAAAATACTTGCGGTTGAACTCCAAGACGAAGTCAGCCCTAGACATCTCCCTATGCACTCTCCTAGCAGCCATAGAATTCCACCATAACTGAACATCCCCAGTAAAGTTGTGAACCGCTATATCAACCCAAAACTCCTCAGAACATCTTAGAGATTGGTAGTTACGTTCCACTCTCGTCCTCCATGCATCAGCAACAGTAGGATCAGTACCTCCCAAAAACCGCTCGGTACCAATATGGTTCATCTCTCTCTCAGCATGCTGACATAACAATAATAAACCCTTGCATCCGCAGCCACATGCTGCTACACCCCCGCCGCCACCGGCGGCACTACCGGTGCCTGAGCCGGTACCACTCCCAGTAACTGCTCCAAAAATTGTGTCAACAATCCCGCAAGATCGACACCAGGGACTCCACCCGCTGTGACTACCACACCTGGAAAGCTAGCATCACCGACCACTGAATCATCAATACCGCCCCGTCCGACCACACTCATGGAATCCCCCTGGACGCCCTGCGGCTCGCCAACACCCTCAGCTGTCACGCTCGGGTCTGCAGTCTCACTAACCGTTGGGACTCTGCCCCTACCACGACCACGGCCACGTCCGCGTCCTTGACCACGACCAGCAACAACACCCTCTCTAACCAATTGCACTACCATGAACAGAAGCCTAAGCACGCAATTAAACATCACACAAAAACATAAACTCACCGTGGAATCACACTGTAGGCTCGAAGAGGATGTTCTAGGACTCCATGCCACACAAAATTTACTAACTCACATAATCAAGGAAGACATGCAATCCCAAACATGTACAGCACAAAGCCTAGTGAACCCAAACCTAGAACCGTAAGGGCTTTGATACCAAACTGAAACGATCCGACCCGTTTTAAAAAAAAAACAAAAAATAAATAATAATAATAATAATAAATAAATACTCTACAGCTAGTGGTCTCATACCAACTAGCCACCTAACCACAAACACACAACAGCCGATAACATAAACGATAACATTAAACCAATCATTATCCAATAATTAAATAACCAATAACCAAAGCATAACAATTCCAATAACCAAACATCAGGAAACATAGAACCAGCAACCTAACAATGTTCTAATGACCCAAATCTAGCAACTTAGCAATGCCAAACAACAACCTATCGAGTCCCTAGAACACCCTCCTCTTCATTGCCTTGATTCCACGATCACACTTTGCCTTTACCTGCACCACAAACACAAATTGAGATGCATGAGTATTTAATAAACACTCAATGAGGCAATCCTCCATCTATTGGGCTATACACACAAGCAACTATAATACCAATGTTCCAAACAATCAACAAACAGAGCATACAAACCAGGAAAACAAACATCATCTCGCTGGAAGGGAGGTGTCGACTGACACCAGCCAAGTGTCGACCGACACTGGCTCTTGGTGTCGATCGACACTACCCCACAGTGTCGATCGATGCTGCTTCACTGGTGTCAATCGACACTACCTCTACAACCGCGATCCGCACGAAGCCGAGAGTCAAATCTCGCTTCCAAACTCCACCAAATCGCCCAATACTCAAAACTCAATCCATATACGTCCGTAGGAACCTGTGGCAATCAATCCCAGAAAGAAAAACACACAAAAACAGCAACAAACAAGCAAAAACAAGGAATCACAGGCTTAGATCAGTCATGGTCATGCACTCACCTCTTTGCAGGAAGTTTCTGACCAACAATGACGAATCCAACCTCCCTAGCACGCTTCTACAACCTCTCTAACCCTGGATCTTCACTCCCACAGAAATATCTCACCAAAAACGCCTTCAAATCTCACAAACTCTCACCCAAAACCTTAAGAACTGTTTTCTTTCCTTTTCTCTCTGTTAAGCGGCCAAAACAACAAAACTGCACGACCTAGGTCGACTTGCCACTTAAATAATCTGGTTTTATGGTTTTTCTTAAACCAAACTGACCAAAATCGACAATTAAATCAATCTGGCCAAACCAGCAAATGTTGGTGTCGACCGACACCCCCTTGGTTTCGATCGACACCCATCCCCAAAATAGATATTTTGGTTCGCGGATGTTACAGTAGGGGTGGTGGTAGAGGGTGATGGTGTTTGTGGTGGTAGGGGTAAAATATGTAATTAATATATAAAATATTGAGTATATAAAAATTATATGGTTAGTATGGTTAGTTGATGAATTATAATTTTTTTTTTGAGTTATACACTACAGTTCCTCTAGTTTTAACTATGCAATATTTTTTATTAAGTAAGTTACAAACATTCGAATATTTATATAAAAATTTGTTGTAGAAAATAAAGTTGCAAAAGTGTTACTTAAAATGTTGCAAAATATAGTTACATATTCACTAATGTTTAATTTTTTTTATAATATTGTAAGAAAATTTATTTTTATCGTAAAAAGTTTGCAAAATGGTGACGATAATTTGCTACAAAAAAATATGTTGTCACTTAGCAATGAATTTCTAATAAAATTGTGATGTATATCTATCATTGCAAAAAAATTGCAAATTTTTTAACGAAAATGGAAGTTGCCAAAATTTTGTTACAAAAACACTATTTTCTTGTAGTGTGAAGCAGTAGCATTTCGAGCAGCCTCTGGGGTAGTAGTATCTGGGGTAGTAGCATATGGAGCAGCATTTAAAGTGGTAGCTTCTGGAGTGCTCTTCCCCTTTCTCCATTTTCCTTTCTTCTCTTGCTTCTGCTATCTCTTCAAGTCGTTATGTTTCTGCTCATTCTCCCTCATCACTTTCTCAATGAGCTCATCCTCCTTTTTCTTCAGCTATTTCATAACCACCTTCTCCATAACTCCCTCTTTCTCATCCTCATTCTTTATTTCCTTCTCTTTTTTTTTCTCCAACACCAATTTGTTCAACTCCTCTTGTCTATGTTATTGCTTTCTTAAATTAATTAGATTATATATTGAATTTGATATACTATAATTATAAAATAAGGTAATAACTCATTAACTGAAACAATAATAAAAATATTATGGGAGACCACTTGTGCATATTTTGTTCAACTATGCATATGGTAGCATTTTGTATAAAAATAGTGACTCAGCACTATAAGAAGTAAAAGCTGATATAAAAGAGGATATGTTAATACTTGTGTTATAACAACATATATGGATGCTCAAAACAATCATAAAATTAGATATTTTGGTGTCGAGCTATCTTAAAAGCATTCACTATTGTCGAGCATTTAAGTGTCCATGGTATTCCCATGAATATTTGTTATCACTTATTTGGAGTTGCAATTGAACTATTTGCCATGTTTTACTCAGTTTCATTGTTGCAAAACATTTTTTTTTGCTTTGATTACATTCCTTGGCCACAAAATAGTTTATCTCCTTCATTTTTCTGAAATATATGTATTTTTGTTGAATGTTACATAGATTATGCTCTCTGATATGCTCAAATTTATCCTATAGCTACTCTCTCAAATATATCAATTGTAGTACTTATGGGTCGAATTCGATAAGGACTATGGATTACAGAATAGATTATTTAGTGTCAAAATTAACCTAAAAAAATAAATTGTTTTGAAATAAAATGCAAGAAAATAAATTAAGAAAAAAGTGTATTCAATAGAATCAAATTTAAATAATACAACTAATTTTAAAATTTAGAACCTAAAATACAGAAATAAAACGACGAATGTCATTATAAAAAATAAATTATATCTCAAAGTGTATTACGAAAAGATAGTTAAGATTTAAAAATTAAATACTACAACTACAAGTACCAGTTGATAGCAGATTGAGGACAAATACTCCAAATGAAGAAGAGTATTTGCTTTCACCTAAACTCCAAGAAATACGAAACGATGTCGGATGTTCTCAACGGTCGACTGTTGCAGAGGACACCTCTCTGTCTAAAGGAAAAGTGCCAGCTTCACTCCAAGACAAAACAAATGGAACGAAGGAGGAAGCTGCGTTCATTGCACATAGAGCCAAGATCAAAGAAGGAAAGAAAGTAGCCGCGTGTCAAGATCACAAGGCCAAAGCAATCATAAAGTAGTCAACCTGCAAACCGATTATGAAGTTATCAAACCAATTTGCAGCCCTCGATTCTGTGTGTGTAAGCTGATGGTGACATCTGTCAGGAGACACTAGGTTTAAGGTTATTGTATAAATAAGCCATTGAAGGCATTGTAAAGCTTTGAGCTGAAATAATACAAAGTTCCATTTTCTACAAAGTTCTCTTCTTACTTTCATGGTATCAGAGTTATGGCTATGGCGAATCGTTCAACGGTAACCTATACCGTTCCCACTCTAAACATCTCCAACTGCGTCACTGTCACTCTCACCAGTCAGAACAATGTTCTGTGGAAGAATCAGTTCGAGACCTTTCTAACTGGTCAAGGTCTACTCGGGTTCATCAACGGATCCATCCCAGTTCCTCAAGCTACCGTCAGCGTTCCTGGAATCAACGGCACCACAACAGAGAGGCCAAATCCGGAGTACCAGAACGAGTATCAGAACTGGATCCGTACAGATTCCATTGTCAGATCTTGGGGTCTTGGTTCCTTTGCTGAAGACATCCTTAGCGTGGTTCTCAACTGCTCTACATTTGCTGAGGTATGGACCACTCTGGCTAATCATTTCAACAGAGTCTCTTCCTCTAGGTTGTTTGAACTTCAGAGAAAGTTACAGACCATAGAAAAGAAGGATAGGAATATGGTGGTTTACCTTAGAGAACTTAAGAGTGTTTGTGACCAGTTAGCCTCTATTGGTAGCCCAGTTACTGAGAAAATGAAGATCTTTTCTGCTTTAAACGAACTAGGGCGTGAGTATGAACCGATTAAAACCACCATTGAGAATGCGGTTAACTCTGTTCCTGGTCTAACCTTGGAGGACGTGATTCCAAAGCTTACAGGCTACGATGATCGTCTCCAAGCTTACCTAGTTGAGAACTCAGTCACTCCGCATCTTGCTTTCACAGTCTCTCAATCAAATGGTTCTGGTTATTATCAGTCCAACAACAATGGTAGAGGCAGAGGAAATACACGATCTGGTCGAGGAGGAAAGAACTCGTTCTCAACAAGAGGCAGAGGATTTCACCAACAGCTCTCAAGTACTTCCGACTCTCAGATCGTTACGTGTCAGATTTGTGGCAAGAATGGACATCTTGCTCTCCGCTGCTGGCACAGGTTCAACAACAGCTACCAGCATGAAGATGCTCCAGTTGCATTAGCTGCAATGCGAAACACAGAAGTCACAGATCAACATGGACACGAGTGGCTACCAGATTCAGGCTCCTCTGCACACGTCACCAACTCTACTCAGGTCCTGCAATACTCACAACCATACAATGGTTCAGAAGCGGTAATGGTAGTTGATGGCAGCTTCCTCCCTATTACTCACACAGGTTCCACTAGCATAGCCTCAACATCAGGTAATTTGCCTCTAAAGGATGTGCTTGTATGCCCTGATATTGCTAGATCATTATTATCTGTTTCAAAATTAACTCATGACTATCCATGCGCTTTTGAGTTTGATGATGATGGTGTTCGTATAAATGAAAAGGCAACCAGGAATCTGTTGGTAATGGGAAGAATCAGTAAAGGCATGTACAGTTTGGAGGAACCTAATCATCAAGTCTTCTACTCTGCACATCAACATCTTGCAAGTGATGAAGTGTGGCACATACGACTTGGTCATCCTCATACGCAAGTCCTCCAACAGTTGGCCAATAACAAGTTTATCTCCTTCAATAAAGTCACCAAGTCAGTGTGTGAAGCTTGTCAGCTAGGTAAAAGCTCAAGACTTCCTTTCTCTCCTTCTAGTTTTGTTGCTTCTAAACCTCTTGAGAGGATTCACTGAGATTTATGGGGTCCCTCTCCAATAACTTCTGTTCAAGGGTTCAGATTTTATGTAGTCTTTGTAGACAATTTCTCAAGATACAGTTGGTTATATCCACTGAAAATAAAGTCAGATTTCTTTGCAATCTTCACTATGTTTCAGAAAATGGTTGAGAATCAGTTTGATAGCAAATTCAAGACACAGTGTGATGGGGGTGGAGAATTCATTAGCACACAATTTTTACAACACCTAAAAAATTGTAGAATACAACAGCTTCTCTCCTGCCCTCACACTCCACAACAAAACGGTTTGGCAGAGAGAAAGCACAGACACATCACTAAGCTTGGTCTCTCCATGTTGTTTCAAAGTCGAGTTCCATCTAAATGTTGGGTTGAAGCCTTCTTCACTGCAAGCTTTCTCATCAATCTGCTTCCTGCATCTCACTCTGCAGACACGATCTCACCATTTGAAAAACTTCATGGCAAAGCTCCTACTTACATTTCTCTCCGCGTTTTTGGTTGTGCCTGTTTCCCCACACTGCAAGACTATGCTACAAACAAACTCGATCCCAAGTCTCTTCAGTGTGTGTTCCTCGGTTACAATGAAAAATACAAAGGGTATCGTTGCTTATACCCTCCAACCGGTCGAGTGTACATTAGCAGGCATGTTGTGTTTGATGAAACAGCTTTCCCCTTTGCAACAATTTACAAACATATGCATCCTCAACCTGTTACTGCTCTTTCCTCCGCGTGGTATAAGGCTTTGGAGTCAACATCAGAAGCTCCAACCCAGTCTGCAATTCCTCAAGATTCTTTGACTGTTCGACCTGCAGCTTCTCAGTCCACACCTCCCGATGAGTCTATAACAGTTTTTGAGATTGGTGAGTGTTCTGAGCGTACGACAGGCTTTGACCCTAAATCTATTGACGACAACGCTCACCAACCTCAAAACGTTATGTCTCCACTTCAAGATGACTCTGATGATGACACTGACAATGCTGCAACAGTCGTAACTAATGACCATCCCATGGTAACAAGAGGAAAAGAAGGCATTCGAAAACCAAACCCAAAATATGCTCTGTTATCTAACAAAGTCTCTTTTCCAGAGCCTAAAACAGTCATTGCTGCTCTCAAAGACCCAGGTTGGACTGGTGCAATGACAGGAAATGTCTAATTGCAAAGAGGCAAACACATGGTCTTTAACGCCACCAACTCTTGATATGCACATTTTAGGAAGTAAGTGGGTTTTTAGAACTAAACTCAATGCCGATGGTACACTAGATAAGCTTAAGGCACGTTTGGTCGCTAAGGGATATGACCAAGAAGAAGGAATCGACTACCTGGAAACATATAGCCCGGTTGTTCGAACTCCAATTGTCAGAATGATTCTACACATTGCAACAGTACGAAACTGGGAGCTTAAGCAGATGGACGTAAAGAATGCCTTTCTCCACGGTGATCTGCAAGAAACGGATTATATGAGACAACCTGCTGGATTTGTTGATAAAGATAAACCAGATCATATTTGTCTTCTTCATAAATCACTATATGGACTAAAATAGTCCCCACGAGCATGGTTTGATAAGTTCAGCAATTTCTTGTTGGAATTTGGTTTCAAATGCAGTATGCAAGACCCCTCCCTCTTTGTTTATGATCGAAATGGTGACAATATCCTTCTTCTTCTCTACGTGGATGACATGGTGATCACTGGTAATAACTCTGGAGCCCTCAACTACCTGCTTGATGAACTAAACAAACAGTTTCGTATGAAAGATCTCGGCCAGGCGCATTATTTTCTTGGCATTCAGATACAAACACTTCAGGCTGGTATCTTCATGTCTCAACAGAAATATGCAGAAGACTTACTCATTACTGCAGCCATGGAACATTGTTCACCTATGCCAACACCACTCCCTCTGCAGCTCGACAAAGTTCAGGATCAACAAAAGGAATTCTCTGACCCCACCTACTTTCGAAGCCTAGCAGGAAAACTTCAATACCTGACATTGACAAGACCAGATATTCAATTTTCTGTGAATTATGTCTGTCAGAAGATGCACAAGCCATCAGTTGCAGATTTCCAAAATCTGAAGAGGGTCCTGAGGTATGTAGAAGGCACTATCACAATGGGAATTACCTTCTGGTGTAACACAAATTTTGATCTTAAGGCATACAGTGATAGCGACTATGCCAACTGCAAAGAGGGAAGACGTTATGTGGGAGGCTACTGCACCTACCTTGGACGTAATCTCATCTCCTGGTCATCTCGAAAGCAACCAACCGTTTCTAAGAGCTCAATTGAGGCAGAGTACATGTCTCTGTCCGAAACAGCCTCTGAGATCAAGTGGATCAGCTCGGTACTACGGGAGCTTAATGTTCCTCTACCACAAACTCCGGAGCTGTACTGTGACAATCTGTCAGCAGTGTACTTAACAGCAAACCCTGCTTATCATAAACGCACAAAACACTTTGACATTGATTACCACTATGTCAGAGAACGTGTGGCACTGAAGACTTTGGTTGTCACTCACATCCCAGGTGAGCAACAGATAGCGGACATATTCACCAAATCTCTTCCGATTGGTACCTTTGAGTTTCTCAGGAGAAAACTTGGCGTAGGACTACCTCCCACACCAAGTTTAAGGGGGGCTGATAGCAGATTGAGGACATAGACTCCAAATGAAGCAGAGTATTTGCTTTCACCTAAACTCCAAGAAATACAAAATGATGTCGGATGTTCTCAACGGTCGACTGCTACAGAGGACACCTCTCTGTCTAAAGGAAAAGTGTCATCTTCACTCCAAGACAAAACAAACGGAACGAAGGAGGAAGCTGCGTTCATTGCACATAGAGCCAAGATCAAAGAAGGAAAGAAAGTAGCCGCGTGTCAAGATCACAAGGCCAAAGCAATCATAAAGTAGTCAAACTGCAAACCGATTATGAAGTTATCAAACCAATTTGCAGCCCTCGATTCTGTGTGTGTAAGCTGATGGTGACATCTCTCAGGAGATACTAGGTTTAAGGTTATTGTATAAATAAGCCATTGAAGGCATTGTAAAGCTTTGAGCTGAAATAATACAAAGTTCCATTTTCTACAAAGTTCTCTTCTTACTTTCACTAGTTTGATAATGAAACTTCCCCATGTTAGGCTTTTACAACAAAGCTACTTTCTTCTTAGGTTCAAGAATAGGAGGGTTGATGTCTATCCCCATGTTAGTTGCAGTTCCTGCAATGGTTCTCATAGCTGATACAATGGTTGTGCAATTCATCTCAGGCAGCTTTCTCATAGCTGATACATTGTACTCCTTGCAGAAACCCTTAGCCATATCTTTTTCTAGATTGTCTCCCCTTGAAGCAAACGCCGAAATAATTTGTTGCCCCAAAGTTGCTTTTCCGGCCCACACATTCATTTTTACAATTCCAATCACTACGAAAATATATACACGCATCTCTCTAATTCAGTAACGCTTAGAATTAAGGGTTTAGACTTTAGAGGAAATCGTTAGTGAAAAGATATATTTTACCTTTTTTGGTTTTGCTTCTGGATCTGAGGGAAGCCATGGGGAGAAGGGTGAGAAATCTCGGGGTTGAGGAGAGAAGTGGGGACTGTTTCTTTCCTAGAAACTGAACGGAAACATTTGTTTTGATGGTTAAGTCAGCCGAAAGATAACGTGAGAGCTTAGAGTTAGGATACATAGAAGATGAAGTGCAACCGCAAAGGATTGCTAGAGAAGAACACGCCATTAATTGATTCAGAGTGAAGCACAAGTTAGCTAGGGTTAGTACGTACGTAGAGTATATACGAGTTCTTGTAATAGTTAGTACCTTTTTTCTTGTAATAATAAGTAACTTTTCTAAAATCATTTACATAGAGAATATGGGAAAATTTGGACGATATAGAAGTTTGCCAGTTTTTAAAAATAGGAAAATTTGGATGATATTGCAGTTTTGCTTACTCAGCATTCGAAAACATTGATCTTACACGAAAAAAACGTTAAAGGTGCGACAATATATTAATGCCATCATCTACACTGGTCAAAACTAGACGTAGCTAGCTAATTAATTATTTTTTCTCTGGTGTTTATATGTTGTTTGTAAAATTGTAATTCAAATCTAATGGTAGTGCATGAGGTGTTTTTTTTTTGCTTATTAATTCATGTGATTGTGATATTTCAATCTTTACATGTTTCAAATTGATATTGTGTGTGTACGAGTGTAAAGGCACGAAAATTCAGTTATGAATTGTATAAGAAGTTGTGACTGTAATCTCTGTATGTTGTATAATTTTGGTTCGATATATATAATCATACCAAGCCTAAACCAAACACAAAATTTCTCAAGTTCATATACTGTATATATAAAACCAATTAGTTACATTACCTCTCTTATTCATCCAAGTAAGATTTTCTAACATTTTTAATCATATACTAAACCGATCTCTGTTGGATTTAAACTACACTGATCAATGAAGAAAATTGTTAAATTTTGGTTTGGTACGAATATCAGACCGAAATAATTGAAGTCAGACCGGTTCTCTTGTTAAATAAAAGGGTCGTCAGCTTTAGATTTTCGTTTGTGAGATCTCAACCGTTAATAAGGAATAAGAATATCTCAACGGTTAATATCTATCTATTCCTCTACTGAAAGTACGACGATGCACTAGATTCTAAACACCTTAAATCAGATTTTTTGAAATTCAAAAGTTCGAAAAAAAAAACAAAATATACCAAATAAAAATTAGAAGAGCTGGGTTTGGGGTAACGGACGAAATTCCCAATCTCACCATCATCACTCTCAATTCAATCTCTCTCTCTCTCATTTACCCAAAACCTTTGAACATCTTCGTAACGGCTCTATTTCTCTCTCTCTCTATCTCTACACA
This sequence comes from Camelina sativa, assembly GCF_000633955.1. Lineage (NCBI taxonomy): Eukaryota > Viridiplantae > Streptophyta > Magnoliopsida > Brassicales > Brassicaceae > Camelina > Camelina sativa. The sequence continues at coordinate 11,563,762 of NC_025702.1, read as the reverse complement.
TTGAAACACTTCTCGATCTAGGTTTCTAATTTTACTTCTCTCTATCTTCATTCCTTCAATCTACTCGCGAAAGTTTCAGTCACAGATTCGATCGATTATTAAACTTTCAAATTCAATCATCAGTTCTGGAAAATCTTCGAGAAATCTCCCGTTTCAGGCAAGTATCTTTGAGTTTCTTTCAGTTCAATTCAATTCGAAAAATTTGTTGATTCGCAATCAGTTAGGGTTTTCTCAATCAATTTGCTTCGAATTAGCTGCTAATTTCGATTAGGGTTTCTCGTTTTTTTTAAATCCGTTACAGGCTGAAGCATTTCGTAATGGCTACTATTCAAAAAGATCCGATTCTTCAAGTAGAGACAACTTGTGGATCTCTCTTATACGAACTCCAGGTTTTTCGGAGATTTCTGTGTCTCTCTTTTTTTTTTTTTTTAATAGATTTGTTCTTGACTCTTTCAAATTGTTTGTGTGGAGTCTTGATGAGAGAGATCTTGTTTTCCTGGATTAGATTATTTGGGATGAAGTTGGAGAAACAGAAACTGATAGAGATAAGATGTTGCTTGAGCTTGAACGTGAATGTTTAGAAGTTTATAGAAGAAAAGTTGATCAAGCGAATCGATGTAGAGCTCAGCTAAGGCAAGCAATTGCTGATGCTGAAGCAGAGCTAGCTACAATCTGTTCTGCTATGGGGGAACGTCCTGTTCATATTAGACAGGTGAGTCATTTCTTCTTGAGTGATATATGATAATGAATATTCATAGTCTATTATGGTTATGTTATCTTTTTCAACTTTTTAACCATTCTTTTTTTTTTTTTTTTTATGTGTCAGTCTGATCAAAGCGTTGGAAGCTTGAAGCAAGAGCTTGGTACGATTCTTCCTGAACTTGAAGAGATGCAAAAGAGGAAAATTGAAAGAAGGAACCAGTTCGTTGTTGTCCTGGAGGAAATAGATAGTATTGCTAATGATATTAAAGGTCAAGGAGAACTTGTTCTCTCTAAACCACTTATCGATGAGACTGACTTGTCTATGAGAAAGCTTGAAGAGTTACACTGCCAGCTGCAAGCACTTCAGAAGGAAAAGGTGAGATTTGATTTGAACTTGCATAGTTGGCTTCTTTGTGTTTCCTTTGGTTATTCCAACCATTAGATATGTATTGACTCTTTTTATGGTGTTGTTTCCCTCAGAGTGATCGTGTGGAGATGATTCGGAAGCACTTGTGTACTTTGTATTCACATTGTTCAGTACTTGGAATGGACTTCAATGAGGTTGTTGGCCAAGTGAATCCTACATTGAGTGATCCAGAAGGACCAAGAAGCTTAAGCGATCATACAATCGAGAAACTGGGGGCTGCAGTTCAAAAGCTGAGGGAGGTCAAGATACAGAGAATGCAGAGGGTAAATGATGATCTGCTTTGAGGAATAATGTATAATTTTCTTTCTTGTTGTTGCTTATAGTTGCCTATTTAATTTGATGAAGCTTCAAGATCTAGCAACAACCATGTTGGAGCTCTGGAATCTGATGGATACACCCACAGAAGAGCAGCAAGAGTATCAGCATATTACCTGCAATATAGCTGCATCAGAACATGAAATCACTGAAGCCAATAGTCTCTCTGAAGACTTCATTAAATACGTAAGCTGTGGATGTTTTTTTCATGGTTACATTGTTTTATAAACTCTACGCCCACAAGCTTATAACTTAATGAAGCTTTTTCATGTCCATGCTTGTAATCATAACATGAATTCCATTGCTATATACAGGTTGAGGCAGAAGTTGTTCGATTGGACGCTGTCAAAACAAGCAAAATGAAAGAACTTGTTTTGAAGAAAAGGTCAGAGTTGGAGGATATATGTAGGAAAACCCACTTGTTGCCAGTGTCAGACAGTGCTATAGATCAGACTATAGCGGCAATAGAATCTGGTATTGTGGATGCTACAATGGTACTGGAGCATCTTGAGCAACATATCTCTAAGATCAAAGAGGAAGCTTTAAGCCGAAAGGAGATACTAGAAAGGGTTGAGAAATGGTTATCTGCCTGCGATGAAGAAAGTTGGCTTGAAGAATACAACAGGGTTAGAGTCGGATCATTGAAACTTTTTTTTAAGCTTACAAAAGCTCGATACATATTCTGATATTTTTCACTCTACAGGATGATAACCGATACAATGCTGGACGAGGGGCTCATCTTACTCTCAAGCGTGCTGAGAAAGCTCGTAATCTTGTTAACAAGCTTCCAGGTAAGTTACTCATTGCTGTCAATGTATCTTACATGTTTATGCTCTGAATAGATTATGAAGGTAGTATCTTTTCTTATTTATTCATTCAGGAATGGTTGAAGCACTGGCCTCGAAG
>NC_025702.1:11558999-11559157 GCF_000633955.1 Camelina sativa | reverse complement strand
ATGCCCATCTCCTCCTCTGTTCCGTTGGCGTCGTCGGAGTTTGGCTCTCGGAGAAGAGGTAGAGGGCGAGGGAGAGGGAGAGGAAGAGGAAGAGGAAGGGGACGAGGAAGTGTAATTGGAAGTGGTAGTGGAGAGCCCAACAACAACAATAACAATTG
>NC_025702.1:11558178-11558939 GCF_000633955.1 Camelina sativa | reverse complement strand
AAGGATCAGAAGAAGCTTCAAGGACAGCTCATTGCAGAACAAGAGGCGCTTTACGGATCCAAACCGAGCCCATCTAAACCCCTTGGTGGTAAAAAGGCTCCAAGAATGTCGACCGGTGGTGCAACCAACCGAAGGCTCTCCTTAGGAGCAGGAATGCATCAGACTCCTAAGCCTAACAAGAAAGCAGATCACCTACAGAATGATGGAGCTTTATCAAATGGTAATTAAGTCTTATAATATAATGTGCTCATTCATTATGAACATAGTCTTGAATAGACTTCCTAATTGCGTTGGTGAATGAATCTTAAATCTTGCAGGAAGAAGAGGGCTTGATATTGCAGGGCTTGCCACCAGGAAACAGTCGATGAATCCTTCTGAACTGTTGCAATCTCCATTAGTTCGCAAACCATTCTCCCCCATTCCGACTACGGTGGTTGCATCAAAGGCCAACATATCAACAACAACACAACAACATCTGAAACACAACGCAGTGAATGAGATGTCATCGTTTGCAACTCCTGTCAAGAACAACAACAACAACAACATTCTTAGGAATTTGGAAGAAGAGAAGATGATGACTATGATGATGCAAACACCAAAGAACGTTGCTGCAACGATTCCAGTCCCATCAACACCAGCAACAATCTCTGTCCCGATGCATACCGCACCAACACCATTCACCACCAATGCAAGATCAATGTCAATGTCTGAAAAGCCTGAAGTTTTGGAGTATTCGTTTGAGGAACGAAGACTCGCCTTCA
>NC_025702.1:11532880-11555889 GCF_000633955.1 Camelina sativa | reverse complement strand
TTTGGTTTCACAATCTGAAGTTGTTTTATTTGTAAAACTCAAATTGAATGTGGTTTGGTTTGTAAAAAGGTCAATTATATGATTGGCTTTTTCTTTTAAGTAGTCATTTTATACACGTATGGTTTGGTTTCTTCGAGAGACTGACAAGAAAAAAGAAAAAAACTTGTCCGTGAAGTGGAGCTGTAAAGGAATACTAGTCAACCTAATTTGTATTTTACCACTTCACATTATTATTCAAGTTTTCCTCAAATTATTACCTGACTTGTCATAATCCTTTGTGGCTCTTTTCGTTTTTTTTTTTCCGTCATGTTCTACTCGTTTATTCATTCACATTTTTCTTTCATCTTAATCTACTGATGCATTGACCACTTTTTCGTCTCCATGTAGGAGTTCAAACAAGCTTGTGGGTGACTAAAGATTTTACCACTAGGATAATCATCTTCAATCGATTTGTTATCAAGAAATTAATTTCGGACCTTACATAAATAATACTTCCATGTAGTTTGTAGATGTAAAATTTTTGCTCCTAGAATTTGAATTAGAACTCCCTAAATAGGAATATATTGTCATAGATACAGTTCCTAGTCAGAGTTTTTAGACTAATAATTATGTCTAGTCGCATGACCTAGTAGAAGACCAACTATATGTAACTTACTTTCGGAAGTGATAAAACGACTGAACTATCTTGTGCAATTTCTTATGTTACTTAAATAACCCCAACAACAATCATGATCAATTATATAATTCACACTATTATCTACTCCATTAGACAAAAGAGGATAATGTTGGTACGGAGCCATTACCAAACTCCAAATGGCAGGGATTAGGACAAGAGATTTTATGTAGTTGAGATTTTGGAAGGCTAAATTGGTCAAGGTGTTGTTTTGGTTATATAGTCAACGTGGGTAGACTGGAAAACGAAAGAGAGATAATATTAGGTGACAGAAATGTCTCTAACTTTTTTTATTTTTATTTTAAATAGTATATATGGAGGAAAAAAAAACTCAAAATCAAGTCCAATTGTATTTTTTTTTGGGTCAAACAAAGTCCATTAGTATATTAATATATTAAAGTAATTAAGCTTTAGCTGTATCCCAAACTCCAAGACTTGTTAGGAGAGGTGTGTAAATTTTTTTGAATTTTCTAATTAAGCCCATTATTACAATTTTCTTTTTAAGAATTACACTTTCCTCGTTTCTCTCTCCCTTTTTTTTAAAAAGAAAAAACTTAATTTATTTATTCAAATAAAAAAAATGTAGTAATGTAAAATAAAAAATATCTGCTCTTTTGATTTTTATGTTATTTATCTCTTTCCATTCTCCTCAAAACCCTAATTTCTCACATCTTGTAAACTTAACCCACTCGTAGAAAAAAAAAAAAAAGAAAAGAAAAAAGAAAAAAAAAAACTGCAGGTAATTATGAATGTTTTAGGAGAAAAATTCTTCTGAAATTAAGATTCCGCCATGGAAGCTTTTGATCTTTCTCTTCTTCACTAATACTACTACTACTTAATTTCAAAAAAAAAAATTGATTTTTATTTTTTTCCCCTTTTCTCTGAATCTTACGTCCTTCTGGATCTCTTTCCTCTCTCTCTCTCTATTGTCTATACTTTAAGTGTCTGTCTGAAGACGAAGCTTGAATCTGTCGTGATCAAAACAAGTACTGTCTTTTTTATTTTGTGTTCTTTTTTTTGTTGGGTCTTCTTCTTCTTCTTCCTTAGTTGTCGGAATCAGAATCTTTCAGATGGAGGAGAGAGAAGGAACTAACAACAACAACAACCTCGCTACCAGTTTTGGTCTGAAACAACATCAAAAACATGAAGCTCCGCGTCCTCCTCCTCCTCCTGGTTACCACATGGAGCCACCGCGGTCTGAAAACCCTAATCTTTTTCCGGTGGGTCAATCCAGCACTGCCTCCGCCTCTGCGTCGGTGAAAGCTCCTGAGAATGCTGCTCCTCCTTTTAGCTTGACAATGCCGGTTGAGAATTCGTCTTCTGAGTTGAAGAAGAAGAGAGGGAGACCAAGGAAGTATAACCCTGACGGCTCTCTCGCTGTGACTCTATCTCCGATGCCCATCTCCTCCTCTGTTCCGTTGGCGTCGTCGGAGTTTGGCTCTCGGAGAAGAGGTAGAGGGCGAGGGAGAGGGAGAGGAAGAGGAAGAGGAAGGGGACGAGGAAGTGTAATTGGAAGTGGTAGTGGAGAGCCCAACAACAACAATAACAATTGGCACAAGGCTCCTCAGATGTTCGAATTCGACAACAGTCCTAGTTCTGGTAATGTCTTTATCTCACGACTGTGTTGTCCTGTATTTACAGTGGTCTCTCTTTAGAATCAATAGATGCCTTTTTAATGGATCTTATATGCTATATTGGATCTCTTTGTCTTTGGTTTGACTTGTAAAAAAAAAGGGAGTTGGAATAAGGACAAAGGACACACTTGTCCTATAAAGCAAAGGAATGTTACTGTCTAGTAAACTGGATTTGTGTAAAAACTGAAAAGGCTTGTATTAAAAGGGAAAATGCCCTGAAGAGTAGATGAAAAAGAAAGCAATTTAGGGAAGCTACTTAGGATTCTTTGATGAGTGTGATTAAGAATATACATATAGGCACTGGTCTTGTTACATAAGGGCTTTTCACTTGAGTTAAGTTTTAGCAATTCGTCTGTTTTTTACTGATATATTTCGATGTTAGCTTTTGCAGGTGGAGGACTTGCAGAACTTGGCAGTCCAAGTTTTACCCCTCATGTGCTTACAGTAAATGCCGGTGAGGTATGTCTTTGATAATTCTCTTTACTTGTGATTTACTGAATACATATGAGTATAAATGTCAGTTTAGCGACCTTAATACGAACAGACTTATTAATCTTGACTAAGTCCTCTAGATTTCTTACTCTTTTTGTCCCACTCGTGTTCTAACAGGATGTGACAATGAAGATAATGACCTTCTCTCAACAAGGCTCTCGTGCTATCTGTGTTCTTTCAGCTAACGGTCCTATTTCCAATGTTACACTTCGTCAGACTATGACATCTGGTGGTACTCTCACTTTTGAGGTCTGCTCTCTCTCTCTCTCTCTTCACTCTGTCGTGGCTTCCAACTTTTTTCTTTTTTTTACTGAATTCAGTTAACAATTTGTTGGTCAGGGTCATTTTGAGATTCTTTCTTTGACTGGTTCATTTATACCAAGCGAGAGTGGAGGAACCAGAAGCAGATCCGGCGGGATGAGTGTGTCTCTTGCTGGACCTGATGGTCGTGTCTTTGGTGGTGGACTTGCCGGTCTCTTTATAGCCGCTGGTCCTGTTCAGGTAAATAGCTTAGAGCATGATGTGTTGATCTTATTGGACTCGAGTTTTCTTGTATCGTTTTAAGCGTTGTTGTTTTGGAACTTAGGTGATGGTAGGGAGCTTTGTAGCGGGTCAGGAGGAAACGCAGCAGCAGCAGCAGATAAAGAAGCAAAGAAGGGAAAGACTCGGGATCCCGACAACAACACAAGCTTCTAACATCTCGTTCGGTGGATCAGCGGAAGATCCAAAGGCTAGATACGGGCTCAACAAGCCTGTTGTTATTCAACCACCAACCGTGTCTGCACCACCACCTGTGTCCTTTTCGCATGAGCCAAGTACTAACACAGCCCATGGTTACTATGCAAATAACACAGCTAACCATATCAAGGATCTCTTCTCTTCCCTCCCTGGAGAATATGAGGAAGAAGATGAGGAGGATTTAGACGGTGAAGATGATGAAGAATTTGGAGGCCATAGCGAATCTGACACCGAGGTTCCAAGCTGATGATTTGATGGAGTGACTCCCCTGACATTGATCAACCATGATCTTGAGTTGCTGCGGCGGTTTATCTTTGATGTCTTCTGATTTGTTTAGAGTGTAATGGTATTTTTTTTTCTCAGATTGTAGTTGTTTTCCGTAAACAGAGATGTCTCATTAAATGGTAGGGGTTTATTAGAGGATGTAATCTTTACGGTTCTTTGACTTGCTTCTTTCTTTTTATCCCCAAGTGGTCGTTGTAGAAGTGAAAAAACTTGGTGTGTGTTCTAAAACTCTCTCTTTTAATCTATAATATGTTCACTGAACTAGCATATTATTGTGTATCTACGCAACTTCATAGTTTAACGTACTATAGTTGTATTGTACCAATTATAATATACTTTTGTTAGTATATCTGTATATGTATCAACAACACAGTAATACTAAAAGAATACTCTTTGATCACGTACTTAATACTAGGGATGATAGTTTACAAATAATAGATCGATAATTATCGATTTAGAAAACCTAATTTTCTTATAATTGAGGGCTGAGAAATTAAAGAAGCATAAAAGTAGAATAATATACCAATTTTCGCAAAATTATGCAGTAGCTACCTACCAGCATTTACATCTTAAATTATGACGGTCTAGGCGTCTATCATCTATCACTTTCATTTGCTCCAAATTGTATTGAAATTGTTTTTTTTTGTAACAACCTCAAATAAAATGTTTTAATTTCTCAAGACAATGGGTTTTGAAAATATATTGAAGTGACATTGAGCTTGAATTTTAGTCATTTGACTAAAGCTCGCTTACAGAGTGTGTACAATACTAATCAGAATAATTTAAAAAGGATAGAAAAAAAATTATTTTTTTCATTACAAAAACTTTAAAAGATAACCCAAAAAATACATATACATTATTTTGTTTATGAGGTTTCCAAAAACTAGCATTTGAATAATAAACAACAATATTTACTTTCTCCAGTTATTAAATAGTTCAAAATGTTGGTTAGATGATATCCAACTTAGTCTCTACTTCAACAACTTTATTTTGTAACTCCATTAAGTCTTATTTATTCATCTTTTATGGAATCTATCTACATAGTACATTCTTCACTGTCTCACTCATAAATATATGTTCATTGAATTAACCTTTTGTGTATCTATGTTACTTTAAAGTTTTCATCTCATTAGTACTGATATTTTACCAGTTTTACCTAATGATACCAGATACTTTTGTTAATCTGTGTATTTTTTTGTTCCTTTGTCAATATTTCAGAAATTAAGTNAACCTCGCTACCAGTTTTGGTCTGAAACAACATCAAAAACATGAAGCTCCGCGTCCTCCTCCTCCTCCTGGTTACCACATGGAGCCACCGCGGTCTGAAAACCCTAATCTTTTTCCGGTGGGTCAATCCAGCACTGCCTCCGCCTCTGCGTCGGTGAAAGCTCCTGAGAATGCTGCTCCTCCTTTTAGCTTGACAATGCCGGTTGAGAATTCGTCTTCTGAGTTGAAGAAGAAGAGAGGGAGACCTAGGAAGTATAACCCTGACGGCTCTCTCGCTGTGACTCTATCTCCGATGCCCATCTCCTCCTCTGTTCCGTTGGCGTCGTCGGAGTTTGGCTCTCGGAGAAGAGGTAGAGGGCGAGGGAGAGGGAGAGGAAGAGGAAGAGGAAGGGGACGAGGAAGTGTAATTGGAAGTGGTAGTGGAGAGCCCAACAACAACAATAACAATTGGCACAAGGCTCCTCAGATGTTCGAATTCGACAACAGTCCTAGTTCTGGTAATGTCTTTATCTCACGACTGTGTTGTCCTGTATTTACAGTGGTCTCTCTTTAGAATCAATAGATGCCTTTTTAATGGATCTTATATGCTATATTGGATCTCTTTGTCTTTGGTTTGACTTGTAAAAAAAAAGGGAGTTGGAATAAGGACAAAGGACACACTTGTCCTATAAAGCAAAGGAATGTTACTGTCTAGTAAACTGGATTTGTGTAAAAACTGAAAAGGCTTGTATTAAAAGGGAAAATGCCCTGAAGAGTAGATGAAAAAGAAAGCAATTTAGGGAAGCTACTTAGGATTCTTTGATGAGTGTGATTAAGAATATACATATAGGCACTGGTCTTGTTACATAAGGGCTTTTCACTTGAGTTAAGTTTTAGCAATTCGTCTGTTTTTTACTGATATATTTCGATGTTAGCTTTTGCAGGTGGAGGACTTGCAGAACTTGGCAGTCCAAGTTTTACCCCTCATGTGCTTACAGTAAATGCCGGTGAGGTATGTCTTTGATAATTCTCTTTACTTGTGATTTACTGAATACATATGAGTATAAATGTCAGTTTAGCGACCTTAATACGAACAGACTTATTAATCTTGACTAAGTCCTCTAGATTTCTTACTCTTTTTGTCCCACTCGTGTTCTAACAGGATGTGACAATGAAGATAATGACCTTCTCTCAACAAGGCTCTCGTGCTATCTGTGTTCTTTCAGCTAACGGTCCTATTTCCAATGTTACACTTCGTCAGACTATGACATCTGGTGGTACTCTCACTTTTGAGGTCTGCTCTCTCTCTCTCTCTCTTCACTCTGTCGTGGCTTCCAACTTTTTTCTTTTTTTTACTGAATTCAGTTAACAATTTGTTGGTCAGGGTCATTTTGAGATTCTTTCTTTGACTGGTTCATTTATACCAAGCGAGAGTGGAGGAACCAGAAGCAGATCCGGCGGGATGAGTGTGTCTCTTGCTGGACCTGATGGTCGTGTCTTTGGTGGTGGACTTGCCGGTCTCTTTATAGCCGCTGGTCCTGTTCAGGTAAATAGCTTAGAGCATGATGTGTTGATCTTATTGGACTCGAGTTTTCTTGTATCGTTTTAAGCGTTGTTGTTTTGGAACTTAGGTGATGGTAGGGAGCTTTGTAGCGGGTCAGGAGGAAACGCAGCAGCAGCAGCAGATAAAGAAGCAAAGAAGGGAAAGACTCGGGATCCCGACAACAACACAAGCTTCTAACATCTCGTTCGGTGGATCAGCGGAAGATCCAAAGGCTAGATACGGGCTCAACAAGCCTGTTGTTATTCAACCACCAACCGTGTCTGCACCACCACCTGTGTCCTTTTCGCATGAGCCAAGTACTAACACAGCCCATGGTTACTATGCAAATAACACAGCTAACCATATCAAGGATCTCTTCTCTTCCCTCCCTGGAGAATATGAGGAAGAAGATGAGGAGGATTTAGACGGTGAAGATGATGAAGAATTTGGAGGCCATAGCGAATCTGACACCGAGGTTCCAAGCTGATGATTTGATGGAGTGACTCCCCTGACATTGATCAACCATGATCTTGAGTTGCTGCGGCGTTTTATCTTTGATGTCTTCTGATTTGTTTAGAGTGTAATGGTATTTTTTTTTCTCAGATTGTAGTTGTTTTGCGTAAACAGAGATGTTTCATTAAATGGTAGGGGTTTATTAGAGGATGTAATCTTTACGGTTCTTTGACTTGCTTCTTTCTTTTTATCCCCAAGTGGTCGTTGTAGAAGTGAAAAAACTTGGTGTGTGTTCTAAAACTCTCTCTTTTAATCTATAATATGTTCACTGAACTAGCATATTATTGTGTATCTACGCAACTTCATAGTTTAACGTACTATAGTTGTATTGTACCAATTATAATATACTTTTGTTAGTATATCTGTATATGTATCAACAACACAGTAATACTAAAAGAATACTCTTTGATCACGTACTTAATACTAGGGATGATAGTTTACAAATAATAGATCGATAATTATCGATTTAGAAAACCTAATTTTCTTATAATTGAGGGCTGAGAAATTAAAGAAGCATAAAAGTAGAATAATATACCAATTTTCGCAAAATTATGCAGTAGCTACCTACCAGCATTTACATCTTAAATTATGACGGTCTAGGCGTCTATCATCTATCACTTTCATTTGCTCCAAATTGTATTGAAATTGTTTTTTTTTGTAACAACCTCAAATAAAATGTTTTAATTTCTCAAGACAATGGGTTTTGAAAATATATTGAAGTGACATTGAGCTTGAATTTTAGTCATTTGACTAAAGCTCGCTTACAGAGTGTGTACAATACTAATCAGAATAATTTAAAAAGGATAGAAAAAAAATTATTTTTTTCATTACAAAAACTTTAAAAGATAACCCAAAAAATACATATACATTATTTTGTTTATGAGGTTTCCAAAAACTAGCATTTGAATAATAAACAACAATATTTACTTTCTCCAGTTATTAAATAGTTCAAAATGTTGGTTAGATGATATCCAACTTAGTCTCTACTTCAACAACTTTATTTTGTAACTCCATTAAGTCTTATTTATTCATCTTTTATGGAATCTATCTACATAGTACATTCTTCACTGTCTCACTCATAAATATATGTTCATTGAATTAACCTTTTGTGTATCTATGTTACTTTAAAGTTTTCATCTCATTAGTACTGATATTTTACCAGTTTTACCTAATGATACCAGATACTTTTGTTAATCTGTGTATTTTTTTGTTCCTTTGTCAATATTTCAGAAATTAAGTATTTTTTTTTCTTGTATCAACCACACAACAATATTGAAAGAGTATTCTTTGATTACTTATTTAATATAAAAAGATAGTTTATCTCAACAAATATCAATTTAGAAAATCTATATATATATATATATATATATCTTATAATGAAAAGGATTGATAGATTAAGAAAAGTAAAAAATTAGAGAAACAAGCTTGAAGTAAATCAAGCTTATCTCAAATATAGGATAAAACATATTTTTTACGAGATTATGTAACAGTAACTAGCTATGAAGCACTACATCTTAAATTATGATTGTCTATCATTCAAACATTTCTTTTCTTCACATATTTGTAAGTTTTGTTGCAATTAATTTTTCTTTGAACAAAAAAAACCAAATAAATGTAATAATTTCACAAAACAAATAGTTTTCAAAGGTTATGTGTTTTGAAGCATTAATGGTCGACCGTCAACTAGATTGAAAACCTAGTGGAAAGAGTAACAATGTAACAAAAAAAACTCAAAATATTGCATTTATCTCATGTATGTGTTCAAAAGTTTTATAGTGAAATAAAAATTTATCATATTTTAGTTGTTTTATTAAACAAGTCTATCTCATTAAAGTTTTGTGGTTTATGTTTAGGGTTCTTTCACTTATTTGTTATTTTCATATCCCAAGTGGTTGTTGTAAGAATGCAAACAAAATCTTGTTGGTATATTTAAACTCTCTTCTTCAATAAATTCTTCAATGACATCATTTTAATTTTCAACTAAATTTTACTAACTCCACTCTATGTAAATTTTACTATTTACAACTACTCGATTTATAACCATGTGTTCATTAAATTGACATTTATATTTACATTATTGTGTTCCAATGCTACTTTAAAGCTTAAACCACTAGTTGTATTCAAGTTGTTATAAATACATCATCGTTGCATAAAGTTTACTTAATCTAAAATTACAGAGAATTAATATTGAAGTTACATTTTTAACTTTAGAATCGCATTTAGCAAACAAACTAAATATAATATGATTTATTGTGGGTGATTTTTATGTATCTTAATTTTCATGGAGTATGTAGAAATTATATGACATTCCATAATTTTAAATATTAAGTGCTAAAAATTTGTATTAAATTATTTCAAATTTATTGGCTTTTGTATCTAATAAGTAATTTAAGATTTCATATATATTTTGCATGAACCAATATTTTTTTATCAAATAGTAAACTTCTAAACAATTGATCTATGAATAAAATTGAATTAGAATTTTGGTAACAAATTACTCTTTTATAAAAAAAGAGTTGCACTTAAAAAATGGTTAAATAAGTGAATGAATATATTTGTCGGCTAAAATTTTTTTAAGAATTTTTGGATTGTTTGAATTTGATTAAAACTCGTACATATAGTGCGTAATAACTGGAATCATTTAGAAATAGGAAAAAAACAAATAACAAGAAAATACTAGTTATGAGATTTCCAAAAACTAGCATGCGCATAATAAACAACAATTCTTTTATTTTTACAAAGTAATAAATAGTTTATAATGTTTTTTGGATACCGTATTTTAAACCTACTATCTTGTTCAATGACTTCATTTACAAACTCAACTAAATTTGGTTAATTCATCTTTTATGGAATCTATCTACATAGTACATTCCATGATTGTCTCATTCATATATATGTGTTCATTGAATTAATCTTTTGTGTATCTATGTTACTTCAAAGTTGTACTTAATGATAACATATACTTTTGTTTGTATGTGTATTTTTCTATTATCTTGTCAATATTTCATAAATTAAGTATTGATTTTTTCTTATATCAAATAAACATTGATACTAAATGAATATTATTTGATTAATTTTTAATACAAAAGAATATAGTTTATAAAAGATATATCAACAAACATCCATTTAGAAACCTTACATGATTTTCTTATAATTAAAAGGGGTGATAAATTAAGGAAATAAAAAAGTTAGAGAAAAAGGTTTGAAACAAATGAAACTTTTCAAAAATAGAAAAGAAAACATACAAATTGTCATGGGATTATGAATANTACTTAGGATTCTTTGATGAGTGTGATTAAGAATATACATATAGGCACTGGTCTTGTTACATAAGGGCTTTTCACTTGAGTTAAGTTTTAGCAATTCGTCTGTTTTTTACTGATATATTTCGATGTTAGCTTTTGCAGGTGGAGGACTTGCAGAACTTGGCAGTCCAAGTTTTACCCCTCATGTGCTTACAGTAAATGCCGGTGAGGTATGTCTTTGATAATTCTCTTTACTTGTGATTTACTGAATACATATGAGTATAAATGTCAGTTTAGCGACCTTAATACGAACAGACTTATTAATCTTGACTAAGTCCTCTAGATTTCTTACTCTTTTTGTCCCACTCGTGTTCTAACAGGATGTGACAATGAAGATAATGACCTTCTCTCAACAAGGCTCTCGTGCTATCTGTGTTCTTTCAGCTAACGGTCCTATTTCCAATGTTACACTTCGTCAGACTATGACATCTGGTGGTACTCTCACTTTTGAGGTCTGCTCTCTCTCTCTCTCTCTTCACTCTGTCGTGGCTTCCAACTTTTTTCTTTTTTTTACTGAATTCAGTTAACAATTTGTTGGTCAGGGTCATTTTGAGATTCTTTCTTTGACTGGTTCATTTATACCAAGCGAGAGTGGAGGAACCAGAAGCAGATCCGGCGGGATGAGTGTGTCTCTTGCTGGACCTGATGGTCGTGTCTTTGGTGGTGGACTTGCCGGTCTCTTTATAGCCGCTGGTCCTGTTCAGGTAAATAGCTTAGAGCATGATGTGTTGATCTTATTGGACTCGAGTTTTCTTGTATCGTTTTAAGCGTTGTTGTTTTGGAACTTAGGTGATGGTAGGGAGCTTTGTAGCGGGTCAGGAGGAAACGCAGCAGCAGCAGCAGATAAAGAAGCAAAGAAGGGAAAGACTCGGGATCCCGACAACAACACAAGCTTCTAACATCTCGTTCGGTGGATCAGCGGAAGATCCAAAGGCTAGATACGGGCTCAACAAGCCTGTTGTTATTCAACCACCAACCGTGTCTGCACCACCACCTGTGTCCTTTTCGCATGAGCCAAGTACTAACACAGCCCATGGTTACTATGCAAATAACACAGCTAACCATATCAAGGATCTCTTCTCTTCCCTCCCTGGAGAATATGAGGAAGAAGATGAGGAGGATTTAGACGGTGAAGATGATGAAGAATTTGGAGGCCATAGCGAATCTGACACCGAGGTTCCAAGCTGATGATTTGATGGAGTGACTCCCCTGACATTGATCAACCATGATCTTGAGTTGCTGCGGCGTTTTATCTTTGATGTCTTCTGATTTGTTTAGAGTGTAATGGTATTTTTTTTTCTCAGATTGTAGTTGTTTTGCGTAAACAGAGATGTTTCATTAAATGGTAGGGGTTTATTAGAGGATGTAATCTTTACGGTTCTTTGACTTGCTTCTTTCTTTTTATCCCCAAGTGGTCGTTGTAGAAGTGAAAAAACTTGGTGTGTGTTCTAAAACTCTCTCTTTTAATCTATAATATGTTCACTGAACTAGCATATTATTGTGTATCTACGCAACTTCATAGTTTAACGTACTATAGTTGTATTGTACCAATTATAATATACTTTTGTTAGTATATCTGTATATGTATCAACAACACAGTAATACTAAAAGAATACTCTTTGATCACGTACTTAATACTAGGGATGATAGTTTACAAATAATAGATCGATAATTATCGATTTAGAAAACCTAATTTTCTTATAATTGAGGGCTGAGAAATTAAAGAAGCATAAAAGTAGAATAATATACCAATTTTCGCAAAATTATGCAGTAGCTACCTACCAGCATTTACATCTTAAATTATGACGGTCTAGGCGTCTATCATCTATCACTTTCATTTGCTCCAAATTGTATTGAAATTGTTTTTTTTTGTAACAACCTCAAATAAAATGTTTTAATTTCTCAAGACAATGGGTTTTGAAAATATATTGAAGTGACATTGAGCTTGAATTTTAGTCATTTGACTAAAGCTCGCTTACAGAGTGTGTACAATACTAATCAGAATAATTTAAAAAGGATAGAAAAAAAATTATTTTTTTCATTACAAAAACTTTAAAAGATAACCCAAAAAATACATATACATTATTTTGTTTATGAGGTTTCCAAAAACTAGCATTTGAATAATAAACAACAATATTTACTTTCTCCAGTTATTAAATAGTTCAAAATGTTGGTTAGATGATATCCAACTTAGTCTCTACTTCAACAACTTTATTTTGTAACTCCATTAAGTCTTATTTATTCATCTTTTATGGAATCTATCTACATAGTACATTCTTCACTGTCTCACTCATAAATATATGTTCATTGAATTAACCTTTTGTGTATCTATGTTACTTTAAAGTTTTCATCTCATTAGTACTGATATTTTACCAGTTTTACCTAATGATACCAGATACTTTTGTTAATCTGTGTATTTTTTTGTTCCTTTGTCAATATTTCAGAAATTAAGTATTTTTTTTTCTTGTATCAACCACACAACAATATTGAAAGAGTATTCTTTGATTACTTATTTAATATAAAAAGATAGTTTATCTCAACAAATATCAATTTAGAAAATCTATATATATATATATATATATATCTTATAATGAAAAGGATTGATAGATTAAGAAAAGTAAAAAATTAGAGAAACAAGCTTGAAGTAAATCAAGCTTATCTCAAATATAGGATAAAACATATTTTTTACGAGATTATGTAACAGTAACTAGCTATGAAGCACTACATCTTAAATTATGATTGTCTATCATTCAAACATTTCTTTTCTTCACATATTTGTAAGTTTTGTTGCAATTAATTTTTCTTTGAACAAAAAAAACCAAATAAATGTAATAATTTCACAAAACAAATAGTTTTCAAAGGTTATGTGTTTTGAAGCATTAATGGTCGACCGTCAACTAGATTGAAAACCTAGTGGAAAGAGTAACAATGTAACAAAAAAAACTCAAAATATTGCATTTATCTCATGTATGTGTTCAAAAGTTTTATAGTGAAATAAAAATTTATCATATTTTAGTTGTTTTATTAAACAAGTCTATCTCATTAAAGTTTTGTGGTTTATGTTTAGGGTTCTTTCACTTATTTGTTATTTTCATATCCCAAGTGGTTGTTGTAAGAATGCAAACAAAATCTTGTTGGTATATTTAAACTCTCTTCTTCAATAAATTCTTCAATGACATCATTTTAATTTTCAACTAAATTTTACTAACTCCACTCTATGTAAATTTTACTATTTACAACTACTCGATTTATAACCATGTGTTCATTAAATTGACATTTATATTTACATTATTGTGTTCCAATGCTACTTTAAAGCTTAAACCACTAGTTGTATTCAAGTTGTTATAAATACATCATCGTTGCATAAAGTTTACTTAATCTAAAATTACAGAGAATTAATATTGAAGTTACATTTTTAACTTTAGAATCGCATTTAGCAAACAAACTAAATATAATATGATTTATTGTGGGTGATTTTTATGTATCTTAATTTTCATGGAGTATGTAGAAATTATATGACATTCCATAATTTTAAATATTAAGTGCTAAAAATTTGTATTAAATTATTTCAAATTTATTGGCTTTTGTATCTAATAAGTAATTTAAGATTTCATATATATTTTGCATGAACCAATATTTTTTTATCAAATAGTAAACTTCTAAACAATTGATCTATGAATAAAATTGAATTAGAATTTTGGTAACAAATTACTCTTTTATAAAAAAAGAGTTGCACTTAAAAAATGGTTAAATAAGTGAATGAATATATTTGTCGGCTAAAATTTTTTTAAGAATTTTTGGATTGTTTGAATTTGATTAAAACTCGTACATATAGTGCGTAATAACTGGAATCATTTAGAAATAGGAAAAAAACAAATAACAAGAAAATACTAGTTATGAGATTTCCAAAAACTAGCATGCGCATAATAAACAACAATTCTTTTATTTTTACAAAGTAATAAATAGTTTATAATGTTTTTTGGATACCGTATTTTAAACCTACTATCTTGTTCAATGACTTCATTTACAAACTCAACTAAATTTGGTTAATTCATCTTTTATGGAATCTATCTACATAGTACATTCCATGATTGTCTCATTCATATATATGTGTTCATTGAATTAATCTTTTGTGTATCTATGTTACTTCAAAGTTGTACTTAATGATAACATATACTTTTGTTTGTATGTGTATTTTTCTATTATCTTGTCAATATTTCATAAATTAAGTATTGATTTTTTCTTATATCAAATAAACATTGATACTAAATGAATATTATTTGATTAATTTTTAATACAAAAGAATATAGTTTATAAAAGATATATCAACAAACATCCATTTAGAAACCTTACATGATTTTCTTATAATTAAAAGGGGTGATAAATTAAGGAAATAAAAAAGTTAGAGAAAAAGGTTTGAAACAAATGAAACTTTTCAAAAATAGAAAAGAAAACATACAAATTGTCATGGGATTATGAATAGTAATTAATTATGAGCTCCACATCTTAAGTCATGACAATCTATCATTCGACCATTTTTTCATTGCTTCACATATTTGTAAGTTGTTTTGTAATTGTTTATTTTTTGGGAAAAACCTCAAAAAAATATTTTAATTTTACAAGACAATTAGTTTTCAAAGGTTGTATTTTTGAAACAATAAATTTTGATCACCAACTGATTAACAAAAACCTAGTGGAGACAATGTAACAAAAATCTCATTATATTCGTTTATGCATTTGACTCATGTATGTGCTCAACTTTTTAAGTATAATGGAGTTTTCTCATTTTTTGTTGTTTTCTTAAGGTCTCTTTTCTTAATTGGTTTTCTCTTGTTTGATATTTAAGGCTTATGTTTAGGGTTCTTTCACTTGTTTGATATTTTCTTATCCCAAGTGGTTGTTGTAAAATTTCGAACAAAAATAATGAATGTATTTGAACTCTATTCTTCAATCAATTCATCTTAATACTCAACTAAATTTTATTAATTCTTCTTTATATAATGTACCTACTCTTTACTATTACTTTATTTATAGCAATGTGTTCATTGAAGTGACACATTACATGATATTAACATTATTATGTATCAATGCTACTTTATAGTTTAAACGCACCAGTAGTTGTATTCAAGTTATTTAATATATCATGGTTCCATATCGTTTATAATATAAAAGTTTGATGCTTTTTTGCTTGTAATTATTTCAGAAAATGAATATTGAAGTTACAATCTTTAAAATTTTGAATTTCTATTTAGCAAATAAACTAAACATATATATATGATGTATAATTTTCTATTGGTTGTCTATTTATCTTAATATTTCATCGAGTATATAAAAACTATATGACTTTTATTGTAAAAAATATTTCAAATTTCTGGTCTTGTTTATCCTACAAATAATTTAAAGGTTTAAAATTTGTGTTGCATGACACCAATGTTTTTTTCATAAATTTGCAAACTTCTAGACAATTAATCTATATCTGCAAGAAATTGAAATAAGTGAATGAAGATATTTGTTGGCTACTATTTTGCATGTATTCTTAGTAACTCTTAGACTACATGAATTATATTAAAGCTCATAGAGTATGATATGAATCGTAATCATTTAGAAAGAATAGAAAGAAAAATAAAAGTTAAAAAAAAAACAAAAAAAAGTTCATTACAAAAAATTCACAAGAAAATACATCTAATTTTTTGATGACAGTAACACTTTCAAAAACTGGCAGTAATTGGCATAAACTGGCAGTTATAAACAAAATTGTTGAAAAGAAGTTGCAATTTAATAAACAATGTATAATCTTGGTGTGGATCTCATCCTTCAAACCTAGTCCCCCTTCAATAAGTTCATTTTGAAACTCAACTGAATTTTCTTGATTTGTCTTTATAGAGTTATATCTATATTCTACAATCTATCTACTGTACATTTATAGAATTAACATTTTAATTTTATTATGTATATCTATGCTATTTTTAAACGCACAAGTAGTTGTATTCATTTACTTATAAATACCTGGTGGGTTGGGGGCATGTATTTGTATTAGTTTCTGTTTGTCTTTTTCCTATAAATTTTGGTATAAAATGAATATTAAATGTACATTGCTAAATTTAATTTTTAATCATAATTTAGTATTAAAAAAACAAAAATGTGGTATAATTTAACTGATTTTTTTCTTCTATATTAACGAAGTATCCCATTGACTATATAAAAACTAGACAAATTTCCATTAAAAACAACTATTTTTTTTTTAATAAAAGTGTCAAGTGATATAATTTCGTGTTATAAACCATTCTGGTTTTTTTTTTTAATCTTAGAAGTACTTTAGGTTTTAAACTCTTTTGGCGCGACACATTCTTTCTCAAATCGCAAACTTTAAGACATTTAAATTTGATCTATATCTCAAATTAACTTAGACTTTTGATAATGGAATCTTCTTTTTGTAAATAGAGTGTTGGACTCGAATTTGTTTTGCCGAGCATGCAAGTGAATGAAAATTATTGTATTCATTTTGCTAACTCTCGGACTCTATGAAGTTGGGCTCATCTCATATACATAGTGGCTGACAATGACAATAAAAAAGAAGAGAAAAATAAATAAATGTTCATAACTAAGTATTCAAAAATCAGAAGAAAAATACATCTACAAGCCTCCAAAATTTGGCATTCACATAATAAAAATAACAAAATTTATATTTGAATTGTATAAGAGAAGTTGCAATTTCAAGTGAACAATAGTTTTACGAATATTGGATATGGATATCGTCCTTAGTTGGCAAGTGATTTATAATAATCTAGGATATCATATCATCCCTGTCGGATTTATTCATATGCTAGGTTTGTTTTTCTCTTTCTTTTTTATCTTATTGACTTTGTGGATTTGATGTGAACTCGAAAGATGCCTTTTTCTCTCTGTCGAACAACAAACCATAAAACAAATTGTAATAATTCTACCAACCAAACTAAATTGCATCTACACAAATTTACGCGACTCATGCATATAGTATTCTTTTTTTCTAACGTCGTTTATGTATTTTTGTTTTGTGCAATGTTGTTTTTTGGTTGGTTGCAAAGAGGTTTTAGGCTTTTATAATCCACATGTACAAAATCCTTGTTGAAATATCGGATCAGAAAATATATGATATGTTTTCTAACTTGATTTTATAATGTGTCGTTTTGCATTTGTTTCGCTTGTTACTTTGTTTGATAGTAGTAAAACTTCTCTTTTAACAATAAGAAAAATTAGGAATGATTTGATTTAAGCTGGTTTCGATAAAAGGTTAGCTAACTTAATTTATAAGAAGGGAATTACAATTACTCTATGTCTTTACTTAGTCATTAATATGGACTTACTTAAGCTTTTTCCCCTTTCAGTATGTAGAGCATATCTTTTTTTTTTCTCATTAAGTATAAACAAAAACACTGATTAATGTAAGAGATAATTAGTCTTAGTGTTCTCTGATTTCCATTGAGTATTAACTTTACGAATAAATTCTTCAACTCGTCTTCGAAGCACAACCTCCATTTCGCTCTCATTCTCTTCTTCTACTACTAAGCTCCCTTTCTCGTCCTTCTCCGATAAACCTAAACCGGGTTTTGACGTTAACGATTGCTCAGAACCGGCTGGTTTGGAGGAAAGAGTTGACTTAGGTATCAGCCCTGGCTCTTGTAAACCGGGCTTAGAGATAAGATTCGACTTAGGTACCAAAACGGATATTTGAAAACTGGGTTTGTAAGAGGGAACCGGCCCAGAGATCAAACCGGATTTCTCATAACCGGGTTTGGGAGAGACATTCGACTCAGATTTCAACACGGAATTTTCAAAACCGGGCTTGGAAGAGAGAACCGGTGTTTCAATACCGGGTTTGGGAGACACATTCAACTCAGATTTCAACATGAAATTTTCAAAACCGGGCTTGGAAGAGAGAACCGAGTCAGAGAACATCAGGGAACCGGGATTTGATTTGTCTTGAGAACCCGGTTTATAGTTGCCCATGAGGATCAAGATGATGATGAAGTTGCAGAAAAGGAACATGAATAAAGAATTGGAAGTAGTCTTGTTGACAAGCTCCATAACTGAATCTATCATCTTCTTTAATCAAGGAAAAAAAAAGAGAGAGATTGAGAGAAATTGAGAAAGAAGAAGAAGAAGAAGAAGAAAGGTGGTTTGTGCGAAAGAGACGGGTTGAAAAGAGGTATAAATGGAGGAGGAGAGACTTCTAAGAGAAGTTCGATGATGACAAAGACTGCTGAATAAAGTTGTTGGAATCTGATTGTTTAATGACAAATTTCAAACAAGTGATTAATATCAACTCCTTGCCAGCTAAGTTGTACATAAGTATCCAAGTCCTCTTAACAACTATGTATAATTCTTTTATAACACATGGGTCTTTCACTCTTTCTTAATTCAAGTATTTATAATTACTACATTATAAATAAAATATACTGAAAAATAAGACACATGGGTCTCTAATATCAAAGCATGATTGTGATATGTGAACATGTAATCCACAGTATTTTCTAATTTCTATGGTTGGTTGGACTATTTTAGATTAAAATATTAAATGATAGTAAGGATAAAAATTCTTAATATACACACTTTTGGGGAAAAAAATTATGATTTAAGAATGCGAAAAAGGATGTATTAATGATGATCTATTTGATGTAACATAGATATTTAAATCCAAACTCAACAAGAGGCTTGCATCTTTCATTTTCTCGAAATGAGTTTGGATTGCGTTCATCAAATATAAGAACCGGTTCGAGATTCAGTTAGAAAGAATCTACTCTAATCCATAAAACATTAACATCCACAAGAAAGTGATTCAAGATCAACAAGTTAATTATCCCTATGATTTCTTAAAGAGTTCCAGCTTTGATCCAATCTTTCGATGGGGATGTATGTAAGATCCCCCGAATGAACAACTAATAATTCTTTTGTGGTCAGGTATAAGAACGAGAATGACTCAAACAAGAAAAACACAAATAATTAAAACCCACATATGGCTCCCGTCGGCTCAACTTTCTTATGTTCCTCTTCGTAAGAGTTCAAGTACTTTGGGTTATTATATATACTGTAATAACAATAATACCACCATAAAAAACATAAAGAGAGGCAAAATCCAACAAATTCACACTGGTATAACATAAATTAAACCATAATCTGAGAAAGCCAAAGAAACAAACTCAATTCACAACCTCAAAGTGAATCTTCCTTTAGACTTCGCTAACCTGAGCACTAGCCGCCTCCATCATACCATTGCGTATCTGGTCACTGATGTCCCTCACATGTCCTGGACCGTGAGGAAGAAACACTGTTGTGTTCTTTGACGAGTTTCCAAGGTCTCTTATAGTGTCAAAGTACTGTGTGATCATGATCAAGTCCATCACTTCTTTGGCTGATGTGCCTTCTACTTTGTCAGAGAAGTTCAATATGTTCTCCCTCAATCCGTCTGTGATTGCTTGCCTCTGTCTAGCCACTCCCACACCGCCTAAGTATTTGGCTTCGGCTTCTGCTTCAGCTCTCTTCACTTGGAGAATCTTCTCTGCTTCTCCTTTGTAAACACTCGCGAGCTGGAGCCTTTGGGCTGCATTTAAGTATTTGAGAAACAAAATAAAGTATAACAGAGAGTCCTAACATCCCATGAAGTATTGACAAAGCATACTAACAGAGAGTCCTATAATAATATAAAGTATAAATGTTTCTGCTTCAATGTGTAGCGGAAACATTTTCCCCGGAGAAGGTCTAAATTTTACCTGCATTGATTTCGTTCATTGCCTTGCGCACAGAAGGATCAGGAAGGATGTCAACCATTAGAATGTGCTCAATGCTGTATCCATAAGCACCCATCACCTGCAGAAAAAATTCCAATCATGACCATTACAGAACTCTTCACCAGTCCCAAAAGTAGGCATATTTGTTATTATTCTTCTAGTTTTCTCTATGCAATACACACATATCAATGATAACACTTTATAAGGCTCAAAATTCACCCACTGATTAGCTCAAATGCAGGATCACGACAAAACATCAAGAATCTCACACAACTGATACCTATATTACCATGAACAAAGAGTCTCAAACAGAACCAAATATACATCAAATCTTGTAACTAAAAGACTAAAACATGTCTACATGAATAGCACTTACTCAAGGCTCAGATTCATCCATTAGGCTCAGTAAATGCAGGATCACGATAAAAACATCAATAATCTCACAAACTGATATTCTTCTATCTTTTTATGAGCAAAGAGTCTCTAAACATACACAAATGAATGAGATAATTAAAGAAACAACGAGTTATACCTTCTCAAGCTCCTCAAGAACAGACTTGGCAACTTCACCCTTTTGTTCAAAAAGAGCATCTAGCGTCATCATTGGGACCAAAGCTCTAACCACTATGATTCAAAAAACAAACATACAAATCAAGAATCAAAAACAAAAACCAAATCTTTACAGAGAAGTAGAAAAAAAAGTACCATCAAAGACATAAGCTTGGATCTGCTCTCTAGGGTTTTGAAGCTCATAAAAGGCATCATCAGCACTAGCTTTCACTACACGGTACTGAATCGAACAAACCAGCTGCACAAACACATTATCCTACAACAACAAACCAAAAACACAAACCTAATTCAACATGAAATTTTTACAATAATAATACATAACAAACCCAAAATTACCAAAGATCAAAACAAAAGTAAGTGATCACAATTCACAAAACCTTAGTTTTGGTTTCAATCTTGACATCAAGAGAGTTGATCCTGGTAGATAAAACTCCGGCGAGCCATTGACCAGCGAGAGGGTTAAAGAAATGACAACCTGGCTCAGCTATATGCTCGAATCGACCCCAACGTTCAACCACACCAACGCTCGCTTGATCAATACAACCACCGAGGATACAATACGTGTTCCCCATCTCTACGCGTCACTCAAAACAAAAAAAGCTTTTTAAGAATAAGAAGAAGAAGAAGAAGAAGAACAAGTCTCGTTTGTGATCAAAGTCTTTTATTTAGACACCGTCCGATCAAGCGGTTTAGGAGAACTTGGACGGTTAGGATTAGTGAAGCTATACAATGTCCAAGGAAAAAGTATTTGTGTAAATTTGATATTTTCTCTCTTAGAGCCAATCTTTTATGTTGTTGCCAAAATATATATATATATATATATATATATATATATTTAAAATTATTTTATTTTTATTTTTTATATAACGGATTCACAGATGTAAAATTCATTGACTTTATAATTTTGTATCCAGATCTAGATCCAATTTGTGACTTTATGAATTTGATATTGAGTCATTCTCAATATCAAAAATAAAAAATGTACCCTAGAGTTTGTTAACCTAATTGAATCACTTTTTATTTATATTTCCAGGAACTAGTTGGAAAATTAATCATAATAACACTGAAAATAAATCTGAATATTACAGGTTTTTTTATTTTAACTACCCATCAATTATAATATACATATAAATATTATACACACTTTTTTTTTTTCAATAACCCAGCGTTATCAAATTATTTTCTAAGCATTCTTCATCGCATCGGTGAGCACAGTTAGAATGTAACCTCACTCTCGAAAGGATGCTTGATATAATCATCACTAAACGATATTATTATAAACGCTTTAAACTTTAAATATTCAGAATAATTAAACTTAAATGGATAAAATATTAAAATATGTATAGAAAAATCTTACTAGTCGTAATATTTGATATTTTCTTTTATGTATATGCATCAAGATTTCTACAATATGCCATATTGGATAGAGTATCTGGTGGAGTCTTTATCGACGAGAATACCTTGACGACACGAATAAAAAATTAAAAAATAATGATTACTGTTGATACTAAAATTTTAGGTTGGGTTGATATAAAAATTGGGAATTTTTTAATTTTTTTAACTTTTGGTAATACGCCATTGATATATAGATAATAAGCTTCTTCATCGACCCAACAAAATGATTTCATATTTTGTGCAGTATTTCATATTTTTTTATCATTATAATGCTAATATTTTTAAAATCTGTATGTTTTTCATGTATTTTAAAGTTTTTTAACATGTATTTTTTTGTAAAATCACATGAAGTTATAATGTTTTGCATATTTCTAAAGTATAAATTTTTAAACTTAAAAATGTTAAAGTTTATCTTACAAAAGGAGAAATATCCAACGACAAAAAAAAATCTATTTTTTGTTAAATTAATTTTATAGTTTAATATGTTCCTAACAAATTTTTTGTTTTCCAATTAGAGGATTAGAGAAAACTTTGGAGTAGAGTTTAAGTGTATTGGCATGACTCATACTATGGAGGACATACATATACGCACCTTTATATGACAACTAGATGAGGATCCGCCCGATGTGCGGGTTTAAAGTTTTATAAATGAAATTAAATTTATTAAAAAATTTGTTGTATGTTATATATAAATTTTACTTTTGTTATAATACACTGATTTCCATTTACAAATCTTTTATGTATGTTACTATTAAAAATATATTTTTTATACTTAAATGTACTCTTGTATGTTACAAAAATATTCTTTATCACCATCTAGAAACTCTCTATATAAACACATTAAGCCAAATATATTACTTTCACTTCTGCATACTTTTTTAATTACTAAAT